>NW_028277177.1:0-600000 GCF_051122295.1 Plectrocnemia conspersa | reverse complement strand
TATTGATGTTATTCTTAAATTATGAAACATGTAATAAGTACGATTATTCTGGGTAAATCAATAAATTTGGTTTTGATAAACTACCACTGTTACATAAACGCACTTTTTTTAAAGAAAGGTGGTAGATATTAATTTGTTTTCACCATTGCTTGTCGCATTAGCTCAAACGTCGAGAGTAAGAAGAGCAAAAATACCTATTTAAAACATAATATTTTTAGGATGATAAATTAATGTAATTTAGTTCAGTTCCGTTTTTCCTGTATTATCAATTATATTTATTGATAATATATTCTAAAATTATTCGCTGAGCAATAAAATAAATCGCGTCATTATCGAAACACTGCGCTATTTGTTTAAAAATATAAGCATTTAATACAAATAGAAGCGAATCTAAAAATTCGTTTAGCAGTCATTTTTTTGTAGTTCAATAGCTTATGAGAAATATTATTAAGAAACAAAATTCTATTAGGCGAAATAAACTTAACACTTCTTTAAAAAAAAGTGTCGAATTATTAAATGAGCTCCTAGAACTGTAAACAATTAATATGTGTTGTAAATCAAGATTTGCAAGAGTAAATTTTGTATCATCAACTAGCCAAAGAACAAATAAGTAATGACGTGCTTATAGTTGCGCAGATACAGCATCTTCAATATGTATTAAACCCATATATGGCAAGTGTTACCGTGTTTATGGTGACAATTTTTATAATAGCGTTTTAATCGCAAAAGATTTATTTTTACGGAACACAGGACTTTGTGGAACAATCCGAAAAAATAGGGGTGTTCCAGAATCTGAAAAATATAAAATTAAGGCCCCTACAGATGAAACATGACAGAACAGGTAAAACGCTTATCCAAATTTGGAAAACAAATAATAAAAGATAATTCAGAATGATATCCACTTTTCATAACAGACAGATGATAAGACAGGGAACAAAACCAGAACGACCGGTCTTACAATATATAAGGCCGATTTCACACGTACCGGATTGATTCGCCCGGCACCGGGCCGACGCCGTGTAGTGGGGGTGGTGTATGAGCTAGTACTGACCATTTCAGACGTGCCGGACGAATCCATCCGGCCCGACGCTGCCCATACAACACCACCCCCACTACACGATGCCGGGCAAATCCATCCGGCACGTGTGAAACCGGCCTTAGCCTCAATGTATAATAGACAGTTATAAATATATGAAAGGTGTTGATTGATCGATACCTAGTTACGTAATATTTTGAAAAACAAAAGAATAAAAAAAAGGTTGTTGTTTATTTATTTCAGTGTTCATTGTTTAATTCGTTACGTTGCTAGCTAAATTTGAATCGTAACAGTCAAATTAAATTTAAGGATTTTCTTTTGAGTAAGGCTAAGGATGGATGCAAAATTCAGTGAAATGTATCGATTCTGAAGACATTTCACCGGTTTCTCCACATCTTACCGTGTTGTCGATCAACCAGAAAGGCTTTCGGATAAGCTGAAAAATCATCAGCCAATGGTGAAATGTGTTAGAAGAAAATGTGTTTGTTCTGCACATGGAATAAGGAAAGATACAGCATACATGTGCAGAGGTTGTGAAATTTCTGTTCAAATTGACGAAATCAAAATTTAGTGAAATATAAATAAAAAAGTGTAAATAATAAAAATAAATATAAATAAGGATATAATGTAATAATGTTTTTATACGTATAAAAATATAGTGAAATATATAAAAAAAAGTGTAAATAATAAAAATAAATAAGGATATAGTGTGATTTATAAGTGTAATAATGTTTTTATACGTATCAAAATATAGTGAAATAAATATAAAAAAAAGTGTAAATAATAAAAATAAATATAAATAAGTGTGGTTTAAAAGTGTAATAATGAAAATAAATGTGTCTGTGAAAGTTGTATGCAGAAAATGGACGCCGAAAAATTTGGTGAGTGCAAATTATATTATATTATAAATAGATATTTTTTATAAATCGTTTATATATAGAGGTATTTGAACATACATATTATTAAATTAAAAATAACTGGTTTGTAACCATTGCAATCATTTTCAACTCACACAAAATATTAGGAATGAAAAAAACATATTTATTCGTTCATGATTTTATTCCTCAGAGATTCTTTTAAGCGCAATAATATTTTTTTAAATATTTAACGGCACTAATCTATTCAAATTGTAGCTTTTTCCCTGTTTAGTATTCACGTCAAAAGCAATAAAATCATGCGTCACAGTAGCAGTGGGAATGCGCGTTACCAGACGTTCCCACTGCGACGGCGCCGACACGATTTCATTGCTTTTGACGTGAATTTTTGACTTCTGAGAAATGATAATTGTTTTGGCGCTTTCCTATTGACCAATATCGGTGAGGATAGCTATTATATTTTTAATACATAGTGCAGACAAAATATAGAGGCATATGCATAATGCGACGTTTGTCTATACTTTTTCTTTAGCTTATTTTCCCCTGAGAGTTGAATTGGCTTAATTTGTATTTTGGACTTTATGGAAGTTATAAAACTGTAACTAGTTTTAGAATTTTTATTAGGTCAAGTTAGATTTTATTGATTCGTGTGGGTTATGTTTGGGTTTGAACAGCAAATCTACGTTTCGCTACTGTCAAATTGAGTTTCATATCAGTATCAGTAAAATTATTTTTTAGTTGGTAGAAATATATATCTACTGGTGAAAGTGTATTAGGTCTTCACTAGTGAAAATATAACTTCACTGAAAAATACACATTCACTGTAACATTTATACATCGCGATAAGCATGTAAATTTATATAATACTACGTATGGGTAAAATAAAATCATATATATTTACAAGCACCTGCCAGATTTTTACTGGTAAAAAATGTATGTAGTGAAAATGTATTCCAAAATGATTTCACTGAAATGACATATTGTCAGGATATATTCGAGACATGTTTATTCAATTTTTTTGATAAACCGATAATTCCTGGTTTAGAATTAGAGACGATATTTCAACATTTTTAATATTTCTATTTCATTAAGATTCATAGTATTTAATTAAATGACACTCACTTTTATTAGTAAAAATATATATCTACCGGTGAAAATGTATTCAGATATGATTTCACTGATATTTCACAATATATTGTTTTGCAGGATAACCTGAGAATTTATGGTTTAGAATCAGAATTTAAGCTTTTTACAAGGGGGAGGGGGTGGGGGAAATTGGCAAATCAATAATTGCGTTTTTAATCATTCGTTTCATTAAAATAAAAATATATATATATCTAATAGAGAAAATGTATTCCGATATGATTTCACTGAAGGGATACAATATCAGGATGAATCAGGAACATGTTTTCAGCTTTTTACCGGAGGGGAGAGGGGTAAAAATTAGTCGGTTAATGATCATGTTTTTAATATTTCGGTTTTATTAAAATTTATGGTATTTTATTAAATGAGATGCATTTTTCTGGACAAATTCAGGGGGGGGGGAAGTGTCCTTACATGCTTCCCCTTCAAATGATGTCCCTGCATTGCTTCCACCAATTTCATCAGGACTTGTCCTATTTATATCTCAAATAATTATGGTTAGATAATGTATAGTTATAATTTATTTAAGTAAAAGAAAGTATAAATACTGAATTGCAAATTATATATGCGATTTCCAAACATGCAATTTAAAGATACAAATTCATTGGAAATTGCTGGAATTCATGCGATTATCAAACTCGATTATCGTTTAAGGCCAAATTAAGCGTTGAATTATACGACGTAGGTTCAGGGTTCTCCCTGATGCAATTATCCGAACGACGGGTCCGGAAGCGGGCGTCCAAGATTCTAGGCAGAAATTTTCTCGAATGTGTATATATGTACATATGTATGTGTGAGAGTGTAACGAGAAACGAAACGAAACGAAGCAACCAACCGACCGCTGCCTTCTGCTCTCATAATCAAATAATTCTCTTTAGCCTTCGGCGATAAGTTTTCGGACTTTTTCCTCGTCTCTCCTTCCTTCCTGTGATGGAATATTCGGGATTTCGGCCGTGACGTGATCAACATGGCCGACGTCAGGAAGTATTGAATGATTTTTGGCATTTATGAAAAAAATATATATCAAAACTAGATCAAGTATCCGAAGTTTATGGTCAAAATTATCTCTCTTTTCTATCAATCAAAATTTATATTTTGCACTTTGCTGCGCTTTGTCAATTATTGACAGTGGAAGTGGACCTTTAGGTGGGTTTCGATGCGAATGTTTGTAATTTAGTTTGATGATCGTCAGGTCTGATGCTGCAAGTCCAGAGCTCTGTCCGCGCAGACGAGTCGAGAGTTGGTAACCGAATTTGCTTGGCTGCCTCAATTATACACGTTGCTCTGATAACGATGTTAACGGCGTCGGATATTAGGGCTGCCGCTTGTATTTATAGTTTAATTACTTTTTAATCAACTTTAAAATAGTATTTATTTTTTTTCCAAATCTTAAGTAGTGTATATAATCAGTAAAATGTGCCTAATTTATATTTCGACGATTCAGGTTATAAATTAGATTACTTCACAATTATCAAATTTACAAGAAAGGTAAAATATTATGTGGCTTATAAATAGTTTAGTTCTCTTCTGCTATTTTAAAAAATTAAATTTGCATCACTTTTCAATGAATTTTCAATGGCTGTTGAATTATTTTACGATTACCTGTTACTCTATACATATATGTAAATACGGTTTTTATGATTACCTGTTACTCTATATATGTAAATAATTTTTTGGAACAAATTTAGAAATTTATATTTTAAGTCAAAATTGCAAATCTTTCGACTTCAAATAAGTTTCAATCCTTGTATTTTATTTATTATTGTTTTTTTTTTCAATTAATAAAACATATTGTAATTAAAAAGATTTTGAATTTTTAACTTTTAATTATTTTCATTATTAACTTTTTAGGAAATACAGCACTTATTAAATATAAAATTAAATTATATAAATTTCTTAATTTGTTTTAAAAATTTTCTTGTAAATATACTATTTTATAATATTATAGAATACGTATTAATTTATATGTTAACATTATGTCGTGTTAACATTTTGTCGGGGAGCGTTATGTTGCGTTAACGTTTAGTCATTAAAATTATGTCGGTTAACATTTTGTCGTGACACCTGTTTTGATTCATAGTTGTCTGCAAAACATTTATAATTTTTAATAGTGAACTAAATGGTCGTTTAACTTGTCGTTTTTCTCAATGGAATAATGAAACAC
Organism: Plectrocnemia conspersa; assembly: GCF_051122295.1. NCBI lineage: Eukaryota > Metazoa > Arthropoda > Insecta > Trichoptera > Polycentropodidae > Plectrocnemia > Plectrocnemia conspersa. Next base: position 594,782 of record NW_028277177.1, on the reverse strand, counting down.
CTTCATGCATTAAGAAATATTATTTTTATAATATAATATGTATGTTTAGATCATATTTGTTTAGTATATAAGCAATTAGTAATATTAGCTAAATAAATTATTAAAATAAATATGGGTTACAGGGGGAAACACTAAATAAATTTTATTTTATTATATTTTTTGTACTATGTATTGTTTTTTTACCATCGTGACGCATTGGGGTAACCTGTAGATCACGATGGTCTTAATTTAAAAAATAAATTTAATTTAGTGTTTTCCCCTCTTACCTTTCATAGTGTTGTCATCCAACAAAATCGTACAAATATAACGATTTTCACTAATATTTGATGGCAATATAATAAAAATCTATTGCTATTTATAAATACTATTGGTATTGCGAATCTGAAATATACTCAATTATTATTATTATTTGGCACGTCCCTGCTTGTATTACGCGAGCAGATGCGATTACGTGTGTATAATATGTAGTTTAGCGCGTTTCTTTGTGCTCTCGGTCGATTTGTAGCGCGTTATTGGGTAAGACGTAAGACGATTGAACCTTTTCTCTCCCCCAAGTGTTGGTTGATTAAATTAGTTTGGCGCTGATTGGCGCTCCGCCGGAACCTTTCTTCGGGGCCTGATAGACTTCAAATAGCTTAACGACGTTTGCACCCGGTCTCTAGATACTACCAAACACCGCTTTTAATACCAATATAAACTAGACGATTAATTTATAATAGGTATTAGTCAATGATTAAGATTTCGGTATATTAAAAATGTAACTCGAGTTGCTGATTTTAAATATTTATATTATTTTATATTAACATCTCAATCGCATAGTACGGTTCTTCTTAATCCACATCCTTCTTTATAAATGCACGCTCACTCGGTGACTCAATATTGTTAAGAGCAATATATTTTATCATTTCTACATATTCAGTCAGAGTAACAAACAGTCGAAATAATCTTTTGATATTTTTTATCCCTTATTTGTAAACATATGTGCAAATGTGCGTCATGTTTATGCTAATATTTTGTAAAGTTCATTACGCATTGAAATTCAAAGTTGTATGATCGATTGTTTCCAATTTGTTCGTCAAAACTGATTTAACTTTCGTAAGTAAACTTTATTCTATGTTTTGACATAAGTGTTTTTTGTAATATGTTTAGGGTTTTAGATTAAAATTTTAAGTGTTTCCACTGCGACGGCGCCGACACGATTTTATTGCTTTTGACGTGAATTTTTGACTTCTGAGAAGTGATAATATTTTTTTGCTCTTTCCTATAGGGCAAAATTCGGTTTATATGTTTCTTATTTAATTTGTAATATTATTATAAGAGTCATAGTATGAACGCCGGATGGCGACGGCACGATTTTATTGCTTTTGACGTGGATTTCAAACCTCGAATTAGGTCAGAAAAATGCATGTCATTTAATGAAATACTATGCGCTCTTCGTATGATCAAAATTCAGTTTAGACGTACTTCATTTGATTCTCACTTATTGTAAGTCGTAATATTGTTATAAAAAGTTTTAATATGAATGCTAGATAATTGAGCATTTCCACTGCGACGGCACGATTTTATTGCTTTTAGCGTGAATTCTAAACAGAGACTCAATTGAATTTCGCCAGAAAAATGCTATTCATTTATTGAAATACTATGCATTTTAATGAAATAAAAATATTATTAAACTACCACTGATTGGCCAACTTGTGCGTCCTGGTCAACCTGAAAATTCATTGTAAATGATTTCTGGTGCCCCTTTTCTTTGGTGCCGTTACTTTGTGCTTAGTGTGCTTAAGGGCTAATCCAGCCCTGCGGTTGAACTATAAAAAAATCCGTGAGGCAAAGAGTTTAGAAAAATATTTTTGTGAAAACAATGAATCTGTGCGAATTGTGAGTTCTCAATTACTGCATGTATGTTTGACGCTGAAAAAGGTACTAAAAAATGAGTGAAATACTCTTAGGAGCGATGGTTACTATAGCTCACACTCTGATGGCACCCAGAAAAAAGGGTTGCCTTACTTCATAAATTCATGACAGATTTTTTGAAAGTTGGTTCAGATAATATCGAACTGAATTTTATAGTTAAAAATGTTTGTCAATATGTTAATGACTGAGGAACGACGCATACGAAAACCGTGTCGCTGGTCCATTAAAGCCTATCGCAGTGATTACGAATATGTGAAGAATTATATAAAACAATTTTTCATTAATTTTGTTTTTTTATTTGATTGTAAATAAAAAAAATCATTTTTTTCTAAAATTATAAAAAATAGCGTTTAAAATTTTCCATTTTGAAATCGAAAAACATTGCCGTAAGATGTCAAAATCGTAGACTGCAGCGCCGACGTCGGTCTGCTGCGGAAGCTCCCGGAAGATGAATGATCCGAGAGCTCCGCCTTCGCCCCTCCTCCTCTCGGACCGTTCCGCTTCAAGACGAAGCCGATTCGCTTACGATCCGAGAGCGCCGATGGCTCTACGCGAAAATCGCGGCCATGTCTCGACTTTTTCATTCTTTATTTTAACAATTTAAAATTACTATTCCATTAAACGCTTATATATGCAACTTGCTAACTATATAAATGGATGAATAAAATAATTTATAAATATAATCAATTAGGTTATTGTAGATATATTTATATATAGACATAACCTCAATTATAAAAGGTCGAAAGTTAATTTTCATACAAGTGGGAAACGGGAGTGATGCTACGTGTTTTTCAAAGTCAAACGCGCTTCACACTTTTTACCGCTTTTCACAAATAAGATTTGCAAAAGATCTCGACCGAGCTTTGCGGTCGTTATACGATCGTACGCCGTCTATATCCATCTCTGTCGCAGGTCGGAAAATCAGGAACAATAAAAAGAGAGAGCAACATTCGACGCGTTCGCCTTTACTGAAAACAATCTCGCGATTGCATCCGCTCTATTAGATCAGGGTGAGAAACAAAAATTTGCCAGACAAATAAAAATAAACCTTAACAAGTATTACAATAAGGATCAAAATCGTATTTTTTAATAACTATGCCACGTGCGCAAAATTGCTACAAAAACGAAACAACCTCAAAGAATTTTATGTAATTAACGACCTTATTTATATATATTATAAGAGTGCTTTTTGAATAATATATTTTGTGAGTTGTTACGTTTTAGTTTTCAAAAATTACACCTTTATAGCCACAGCGAAACGATTTATTACTTATATATGCAATTTTGTGTTTTATGTACAGTTATATAAAGCTCAAAATTGCATGTTGTAATACATGCTTTGGTACATTTCTATCTCGAATAGTGCAGAAACTCGCGGCGGCTCTTAATCTTTTGTTTCTCGTGAACCTTTTATAATCGCACAAACAAAGTTTTGGATCAAAATTTAGTTTTTAAATTATTTACACGTTAACGTTTGATTAATGACAGGTGTTTTCGGCGGAAAGGTGAATAAATATTTGTTTCTTGATACGCTAGACATTTTTCAGTAAAAGGTATATAATATATTATGGAAAATTATAAACGCATGTTTGCTTTAAATATTAGTTATGCTTATGTTTGATTAATTAATTACATATCAGGACCTAGGGTTGGTTTTTTGATGCGTTAAAATATGGGTGAGACAAACACGTGTATCAAATTAATAGATAAAATTGATAATTTTACACGTATATTTTTTATTAGATATGAAGAATTTTTATTTTAATATGAGTCAAGTAAGAATTGTTATTAAGCTATTGCTAATTATGGCTTTGTTTATCATACATTATTAAAAAAAGTTCTTTCTGATATAACCAATGTCAATATTTTGAAAGTATTCACTAATCAGATTTTTCTCTGAAACATTTAAAGTAAACATGAATTTTGTTCCTAAACGTATTTTCCATATATTTTACAATTTTTTAGACACAATATCTAAAATAGATTTGCCCAAAGTTTTTCCTTATTTACCTATAATTGTCACCGAAACATTTTCAGTGACTTAGTCGTGGTACAAACTTCTTATTTAGTCGATAAAACGACGAAAACATAACAAATACTTTTAAATATAATTAATAAAAAAACTTTCACACTCAAATACTCCATTTGCCTGTTAAATAACCAGTCTTCATTGTTATTTAAAACATTTAACGAATCGAGAAAGAAATATGTTGATACTAAGTAAAAGAAAATATAACGAAATAATAGAAATAATAGAAAATGTGTCGTTAACCACATGTGTAATTCAAACATCAATATATTAAACATATTTAACGTAGTTTATTTTTTATATATTTACATTTGAAATTCACAACTTGCACTGATATTAAAATATGTATTCCAAAGAAAACTTACATTTTTTAAAGAACTTTTATAAAGACTAAAATTATTGTCATCATAAAACACGTGTTGTGTTGTAATTATAATTTAAAAAAAATACAGCGGCTTTTTTAACTAATTGCATAATAGATAGTTAATATTTTGTGTGTTTCTGCGCGATATTGAAATACGTGGAAGCTATATAACAGGGATGATCGACCAATCGACCGCGAATCTATTGGTGATTTCTCGTTTTAGTGCGAGATATGTCGTATCTCGTATAAAAAAGTTTGTCTAAACATAGAAACTGCATAGATATAGAATAAAATTATTTTCTAAGAAGCAACAACAGTAGACCAGCATCAATAATTTTAGTATAAAATCATTTTTTGGCAGTAAAAGCCTAGCCAACTTCTTTGTATATCTTTGCTATCGTTATAAATTGTATTGTAATTATTGTTGAAATGTTGATAATTGCAAGAGATAGTTTTGATTGTTGCATAAGCAATTTATATTTCAATAAAATTGGAAATGACTTTTGAAATGAAATTTTTGTGGTTAGTAATGAATTTTAGTTATCATATAAGTTTACTTATTTGCTATGTTAATGTTATATAAATATTTAACTCCATATTTTGGAGCATATCTCTACAGATCTTTGTTATATACCTGTTAATTTAATAACCATAAAAATATTTCTCATTTAATTTATATTATTTTTACAAAAAAAAAAATATTTAAAATATTTTTATTTTTTTTAATCAAGATTTCAATAAATCCAACACAATTATATTTTTACTGGAAACATATGTATTTACCGGTAAAAATGTGTTCTGTTATGATTTTACTGAAATAACATATTTTAAGGGATTCGATACTATTTTTTTAGATTTGTTTTGAGGAATAATCCGAACTTTTTCCAGGGGAAAAAAAATTTAGACAGTCAGTGGTCATTTTTTTAATATTTTGATTTCATTAAAATTCATAACATTACATTTAATGAAATGCATTTTTTTGGAGGCTAGTTTTCCAAAGGTGTGTGATGAAAAATTTTGTAAAAAATCTATGGCTTAGACGCAGCGTCCTCTAAAAAAGTTTCTTAGACATTTTCAATACTTCAACGCAAAATTGCAGGCATATAAATTATTTCGTTATTTCTATAATAAGTGTGACAAAATAAGATGGATAAAGTGCTAAAATATGCGTGAGTTAACACGTTCTTACCTTAGTGTATAAACACAGTTGAAATTTGATTGTACAATTGTTGTCTATTAAATATTTGTATTGTATTTGTGCATAATTGGTAGCGGGCGCTGCGGGGAAAAGCGAATAAAAAGGGAATAAGAGGAGGGCTCGAGGGGCGGCGCGCTGCGCGGTTTGAGTGCGCTGTGGGCGACACGAGAGTCGGTCCTTCGTGTGGTGTTTGTTATTTTATAAAGCCGCGCTAAGGACGTAAGGAAATTAGTGCCATCGCATCGGTCGCACGCGGAGCACGCGCCGCGCGACACGCGACACGCGTTCGAAATGACACGCGAGTCTGTTTAATCAGTCTTTTCGATAGATTATTTCGTGAACAGAGGAGTCGCGTCGGGCCTAAAGCTTTCCTCCCGGTCGCAGGTGGGCTAGCCCGCCAAACACGGCTGTCAACATATTTTCCGACGGGAATAAGGTAAAGCGATGACAACACTTTTCTCCGACTTCGCGGGGTGACTGCTGATTTTCGCCACTTTCGGTTATTTTATTTCATTCCGAGTGATACACATTTGTCGGTGTTGAACTTGTTATATATAATATATATATATATATTCCAATTTACACTTTTTTGTCGCAAGATTATTAATAAAATTCTCGAAAAGCAGAGTGCACTTTTTTTTCATAATTTTGAAAAATCAGAAACACTATCACATTTTCAAAAAAAATATTTCCAATGTAAAACAAACATCAAGTTTAAATTCGCTGTGACATTTCTGTGACAATATATTACAAAAAATGTAATTTATTAAAAAATCGCTACAAATATAATAAGTGTTTTTTTTACGGTTTGCTGGTTTTTATTAGTTTTTCTGTATGTAAAAGTTTTATTAATATTTTGGGCTTATATTAAATTATTATCTGATTCGTTACTTCTTTGAGTAATTGTTGGAATTAATTAATTATATAATTTATATTACAGATAAACGCTTAATGTTTTTTTTATATTCATAAAAATTACGAAAAATGTGCTTAGCCGAATATTTTATATATTGAAACCGTAAAATAAATTAAAAAAATATTAACACCGATAATAATACTTGTAAGTAAAATAAGTTTTATTTCAGTGTATCGTATAATGTATATGTAAAATAATAAAAAAACGACTATAACAAAATAGTTGCATAGGCTAGCTAAAACCTAACTATAGCAGAATATCAAATAAATCTGTGCATTCACAAAATTTCAATTTTAAAGTTACACAGAGAATATTGAAAAAATATTTATTATTATCTATGTACCTAACTATAAAATTTAATTTTTATTCAGCTCTGTTGTTATTTTTTCCTAAAAGGTCTTTATTAAAGATATTGTCGATTTTGATCTGCAGTAAAATCTGAAAAAGTCACAGTTTCATCATATTATTAAACTACATTTTATTATTAATTACAACGAAATTTAAACTACAGTTCATATTAAATTAATTTACAGTAAAAGTTTTGTTTTAATATTATAATAATATTTTTTAAGACGAAAAAGTCATATTAATATTATTGTTAAGATAAATTAGGTATTTTTTCCTGATGTTTTTTTAAAACGCAGAAGAATTAAGCGTAAATTATGACAAAAATCTTAGAATCTCTTAGAATCAGTTTGTATATTTAAAAGGTCAAAACAAAGTGGGAAGTAATTATATTACTAAATACCTGGGTGTTGAAAATAATTTATAGAAACAAATTCGATTATACATATATAAATAAATTAATCTATTGATGAAAATTGTAGTGTAAAATGATTTTTTATGTCTTTGTAAGGGTATTACTATTTTTGTAATTAAATAAAATTCTCTGAAATATTGAGTTGAACTTATGATCTGACGAGTACTAATTTAAGTGGTGCTTCTTATTTTTTTTAACTCTTAAGCTAATCGATAGTTCTTATGATAATGTTGATAATTAACATATAATATTTATTTAGTTAATAATATGTGTTAATAATTACTTATTATTTAAAAATTATAATTTACTGATCGATAGTCACAAATTAGGTTTTCCTAGATTTTCCATGATAATTGATAAAAAATAATAAATTTCGGCTCATTAAAAATATGTGTATAAAATAAAACATAGTTTACAAGCAAAAAATAATTTGACTATGGCTTATTGAAAGCATTTATTTTTAACTAGAATAATAATATTAAACAAACAAAAATACTAAGCGCATTTTTTTCAATAAACTTATTTTTATAGTATTAAGTACTAAACTAAGCTTCAAAATAATGAATTATAGTAATAATAAAAATATGTGTTGAAAAATAATTTATGGAAAAAAGCAAATGTTACAGCTGAAATTGATGTTTGATTATATATCTAAATAAATTTATCTACTGTTAAAAAAATGCAGTGTTAAATGTTTATTTAATGCTATTTATAGGGATATCGCTATTTTCGTAATTAAATAAAAATTTCTGAAATATTGGGTTGAACTTGATATGAAAATTTTATAAATTTATTTGTTCAAGTGGTGCTTCAAATTCTTCTACACTTTTAAAAAATATATTCTGAACTAATCAATAGTTCTTAGGATAATGTTGATAATTAATATTTAATATAGATAGAAAGAAATATTAATTTAGTTTAATATGAGCCTTAGTGTTTTTTTTTTATCGTGTTTAGGAATTAATAATTTGTTATTATTTAAAAATTATACTTTCAATCGATCATCACAGTTTTGTTTTCCTAGATTTTCCTAATCTTACGGATGAATATCGTGATGATTAATAAAAATTAAGCTAGGTTGTACATATTAGGTAATAAAAAAATCTTGAATAACGAGATACTTTAGCTCATTAAAAATATCACATGTATAACTTAAATAAAAAAATCAGAATCAAAGCAAAAATTAATTGGACTATATCTTTTTAAAAGCAGGTGTTTTTAAGTTAACTAGAATAATAATATCAGATCAAAATACTAAGCGCAATTTTAGTAGCGACTTTTATTATTTAATAAAATTTAAATTATAATATTAAACACTAAACTAAGCTTCAAAATAATGAAATATGCATTGAAAAATAATTTATGTAAAAAAACTAACGATACAGCTGCATTCGACGTTTGATTATATAAATAAATAAATTTATCAACTGGTAAAAAAATTGTAGTGTTAAATAATTATTTAACGTTCTTTTTATTTTTGTTATTAAATAAAATTCGCAGTAATAGTAAGTTGAATTTGATTTAAAAAGATAGTAAATTTATTTATCCATGTGGTGTTGCTAATTTTTTGAGCTTAAAATTTTTTTTATTAAGACTATTTGGTAGTTTTTAAGATATTGTTGATATAAACAAATTTTTATTTAGTTTAATATAAGCAGTGCTATTTTATTTTTTTTATCATTTTTGGGTGTTAATAATTAGTTATTATTTAAATTTTAACCAGCAAAATATATCAATAATAAAATGTGTTAAAAATATACCTTGAAAAATAATTTATTGAAAAAAAGCTAATGATACAGCCGAAATTGATGTTTGATTATATAAATAAATAAATTTATCTACTAGTAAAAAAAATATAGTGTAAAATGATTATTTAATCTCTTTTAATTCTTTGCAATTAAATAAAATTCACAGAAATATTGAGTTGATCTTGATATGAAGAGTAAGTAAGCTTTTGTTAAATTTACTTATCCAAGTGAGTTTCAAATTCTTCTAAGCTTTAAAAAAAATAATGTTCTGAACTGATCAATAGTTCTTAGGATAATGTTGATAATTAAAATTGAATGTAGATATAAGCAAATATTTATTTGATTTAATAAAAGCTTTAGTGTCTGTGTGTTAATAATTAGTTATTATTTAAAAATTAAACTTTCAACCGATAATCACAGATTATGTTTTCCTAGATTTTCCTAATCTCACGGATAATTATCGTGATGATTAATAAAAGTCGTACGTATAAGGTATCAAAAAAAAAAATATATATTAAATTAAAAAATCAGTTACAAAGAAAAAAATAATTGGGCTATGTCTTTTTAAATACAGGTGCTCTTAAGTTAACTAGAATATTAATATCAAACAAAAAATACTAAGCGCCATTTTTGTAACGACTTTTTATATTTAATAAAATTATCATTATAATATTAAACACTAAACTAAGCTTCAAAATAAGGAAATATAGCGATAATAACAATATACACTGAAACATAATTTATGGTAAAAAACTAATGATACAGCTGAAAATAACATTTGATTATATGCATAAATAAATTTATCTACTCGTAAAAAAATGTAGTGTGAAATTAAAATTTAACGTTCTTTATTTTTGTAATAGAATAAAATTATCTCTTAAGCTTTTGTTACAATTTATTTATCTAAGTAATTCTTAAAAATAGTTTTGTTATGAACTAAATCGTATTGTTAATTTAAATATGATTTAGCTTAATATGTTATATACAAAGTCATATGTAATACTAAAATACAATAGCGTACTGCTAAAAGCTTATTTTAAAATATATTTTATACCCATTTATTCAGTTAAAAAAATATGAAACATAACACATCCAAAGTTAAGTTGATGATTTTATTACTTTGTGCACAAATATCATTGAACTATATTTTTTTACATTCACCAAATTATATTTATAGTTTTAAATAAGAGTTTTATTTGTTAATCACGTTTTCACATTAAGTATAACCAATTTAATTACGAATTATATAGTATATTTTAGATAAATTTCTCAATACGAAGTCAAAATTTAACTATTTTTAAAGAAAATTTGAAACACTAGTTTACTTGAAGGACAATATATTCTAATTAATAATTTAATATATTATGAATTAAGTTAAACTTTTTTGCTTAATATGATTTAATGTTTCTATAAATTTTTTTCAGCGCATTTTCTAAAATATTAACTTGTTATTTAAAAACAGATACAATTTTAATAAAGAATTAGAATGCTATTATACAATCATTTTATTAATGAAGTGATAGTATTTTTAATAAATTTATTTTACTCTTAATGGATAGTAGTTTGAAAGGGCAATGCAAGAATTTTTGCATATTTTGTATTAATAAATTAATTTTGTCATTTATTTATACTTTTTTTTCCTTAAGTACAATAAGTTATCAATTTTTAAAAATAAATTCAAAGTTTTTTAAGTATATTGTAGATAACTTTTAAAATATTTATTTTACTAATTTGTATTGATTTTAATAAAATTATGTGTGTTACTGTGAAAGTATCTAATTTTGATGTAAATGGTACGCGTTTATAAATTACCTGTTGTTTTACGTATCCGTAGAATCCGCAATAGTACTTTCTAATTCTATTTACTGAATTAGAAAGTACTATTGCAAAAAAAAATGTTTTAAAATGACTGTTGTAGTGCAATTATTTTTGAAAAAATCCTACTTTAGTATTATTTTATTACTTTATTTAGCTTAATATAGCTAATTTTTACAATACATAAAATTTAACTAAACATACAATTCATATAATATTGTATATATCAGAAAATAAGTTAATGTTGTTTATTAAGCTTTTCATATCTAATCATATTTTTAAGCATAGTTACTGGACTGGCAGTTTGATTACGTATATAATTAAATGCAATATCATTAAAACACTCAAGTATTATGTATTTTTAAACAGCTCGCTAAAAATGAAATTAATCAGTAAACGCTAATTTACCAGATGAAAATTTTAGTGTGGTACAAAAACCACAATCTCATAATTAACTGTTCTAATTTATCGCACCGGAAATTTATAGAATGACTATAATATATTTATAGTTTTAATTTATAAACATATTTACGCATTCATGAATTATGGACAAAGATCATTAAAATCATAAGTGAAATAAAGCTCGAAGAATAAATAAATTATCAAAGATATTAATAAATGTATACATTTACTTATTATTATTATTATTTTTGTAAGCAAAATAATACACTTAATACAATTGCATAGAGAGTGTAAAATATGATTGTAAATAGCATACTTTGGAAATGTTGCGAATCAGTTGTTATACCTATGAATTATTTATTATTTTTATTTATCATTAGATACTTTATAAATATGTTGAGTTATTATGAACAAATATGATGAAACTTACTTACAAAAATTAAATCGCAAATAAAAATTGTCAAACACTGAAATTTTTATATTTGTGTTTTACACTCACTGTGGAAATTAGATGACGCATTTAAAAATAGGTGGATAATAAAATTTTCTGTAAAACGTTCTTCTAAATTGAGCAAAAATATTTATAATTTTTTTGGAAAGATTTTTATCAAATTGATTTACTACAATATTGTGCTTTTATATACTAAGGGTATCTAATATCTTTTCTTGTGTTAAATATATTTATTCAATGCTAAAATATATTTTTTTATTTAGGATATATAAATATTTCTATTGAAATAAATTATTTTTTGTGCAATATAATCGTTATAAGTGAAAATTATTTGTTTGAAAGTTAATATGTAATAAATTACCACTGATTAAAAAATATGATATTGTAAAAAACATTGTTTGATAGTTTGATTAAATTTAATAAAAAAAATATAATTTATTTAAGAAATATCACATAAATAGCAATTAAAAATATATATTAGCCATAGTTTCTAGCTATAAGAAATTGTAAATTAAGGACAAGTACCAAAAATTTAGCTCCCTTAATATCGGTCATATACCAAAACTATTCACTATTACTATTTTTCGGATAGTTTTATTTTATTTGCATAATATTATAAAATAAAATAAGAACGAATATATATATATATATATATATATATATATATATATATATATATATATATATATATATATATATATATATATATATATATATATATATATATATAAATATATTTTGTGAACTTTAAAACGCGAAGCGCGAAAATTTTCTGTTCTTTTGTATTTATTTTAAGCTATTGATTTTTATAAAAAAAATGCATCAATAATAGTTTTTCAATGAATTTTTATTCTAAAAAGCAAATTTATAAGCTTGTAGGGTTAAATTGCTATTATTATACATAAATTTCGATTTCATTAATATCATTAAAGACGTCTTAAAACTTTCTATTGCTTCAACATTTTCAGAAACATACGTATTTTAATTGTTTTTGCAATTTGTATAGCTGCAATGCAGTCATAAGATCAATAAGATTTGCTGGTTTTGATATATAGTTTCGATGGAATATTTATTACTGTTTCAATTTTGAGTCAAAACATTTATATAACGTTTTTAAAGCTTTTCATTATTTGACTGGTTAAGACTTTCATTGATATAAATATAAAAATCAAACTTAGTGAAGCAAATAAAGAGTGAAATAATATATCGTCTAGCTCAGTTTTAGTCTTATATTATCTGCCTAACTTTGGTAATAGTTAGATTTGTGCGAACTTAAATTTATGTTTTGATAAGCTGAATTTTTAATGTTACGGTATTTGCATTAACTTTATAATATACTTACAAGGAGTAGGAATTTTGTCATCTGATGCTATGCATTTTTTGTAAACTTTCAATAAATATTATATTAAGAAAATATTTTATAAATATTGAATCACTTTTGTAGCGACTTATAATATATAAAATATATTTAAGGGTTTCGTGTAACCACACGCGCTATTCTAGACGCGCGATCTTTTGATCGCTACCAACGTACGTAGTGGGCAAATAGCGGGTCTACACAATCCGCTTATATAATACGGTATTAAAACGATGCTGTTTATTTGTTAATACATATATACGCATATATTTGGATTTTCTTGGTCAATTTCTTCGAAACATATAGAAAATCCATTGCAGGTCTTGCTTCTTGTAGCTTAGTCAGTGTCAAAGGATATGATTTTATCGAATTGGCTTCATTTTTAATACAATCCCGAGTCCCTATAATGTGCGAAATTTTGTCGGCTCACGCGTCCGGCGCGGCGTGACCCGAAAATCGGGCCAAATCGAATTAACACGACCGAATGATATAACACCGCGTGGAGCCGCTTGAAACAATTCCGCTCAATTGCAGCATGGCGTGCTTGATTCGATCATCGGACCGATGCTATTATGCTTATGGACCAGGACTGCTCACTTGTCGCCAGGTCAGGATCGAACAAATTACAGGAAATCCTAGACATAGACGCTTCTGCATCGATACATTGAAACCCATTAATTGCAATTCTTGCTTAATTATGGCATTAGATAGAATTATTGCGGAAATAAAAATTGTGACTCAAAAGTTTCCGTTAATTTTTTAATACCAAAAATGCTTTTTTTTATGAATATGTTGTCTCAAGAGATATTATGATTATCATTCTTACTGCAAGATAATAATCTGATAATTTTTTAGAGCTATCAACATATTATTATATATTTAATAAACGATTTATCACTCATAAAATATTTATCGAGTCGAGCATTATATTAAATACAATTTCGCGCTCATAATTTCGCGCTTTGCAATCATAAATCGAAACTCAATGTTAATAGAAAGTTTTAGGCAGAAATAGATAATAATTATTTTCGGGCCTTGTGCTTCGTACGTTTTTAGAATATTACTATTTCATTAAATAAATGCAATAATTTTAGTCGTTCTAAAAAGATTTTATTTTTAAATTAAAAAGAAATATTTATTTGATTTACTTTGATTAAAAAACTATTCCACAAAAAATAACTTTAAACTACGGTGTTAAACTTCATGCACCAAACACATTTCATAGCATGAAAACTCATTTAAATTCAAAATGCAACTCAAACAAAGCTATCTATAGTTTTAATTTTTCTTAACTAATTTATGTTCTTATTGTTAAATTAGCGATGTTTTGGGGAAATTTAAATATTTTTAATTTTTTTATGCTTCGTTTGAATTTGGAATTTTGCATATTTTATATTTTTGAAACGTTTTAATATTTATTACAGAAGCTTACAAATATTTTCCACGATAAAAAGTTATCGTTCTTTTTGTGAAAAATTCACAATTTTTATTATGGTGAAAAAATACAGTAAATGTACAGTTTATATAAAAAATAATCTCTTATAAAACTAATTATGATAACTCTTGAGAACAATATTTTCACCGCAAAGATAAGATAACTCAGTTAATACGTAACATTATAAGCTGATTTAAAATATTTCATGTATTATATATAAATTTAGACTCAATTTTTTTTCTTTGACAATTTTACATGTATTTATAAAAAAATTCAATGAGTGAAATTTTTCATATAAAAATTATAAAAAAATCACCGACCCATTTTATTAATTGTTATTGTAGTGAAATATAAATTATTCTTCTGTAATTATGTTTTTGCTACTATTATATTTTTTACCCGTATTTTTATTAAAAATTTAATAACATAATTTATATGTAAATTTGTTCAAGAAAATAAATAACTAATTTTAAATTGAAGCATAATTTTAAATTTTATATTATTGTGGTAAAATAATTCTAATACCAATAAGAAAAAAAATGGTTTAAATTTACATTTTATTATAAAAAGTTATAATTATTGCTTAATAGCAAAAATATTAAAAATGCAAATTAAAACTCGTTTTTCAAAGTAAAATGTTAAATTTTATCTTAAACGAGATCTTTTAAAAAACACTAAAATACAACTTTAATCTTGTGTTATTAAATAGCATGTTTTAATTTTCTCACATTTAATTTTATTTTCGTCTATGTCTTTGAATACAGCTGCAATTGAGACATAACCACAATTGCATAACTATTGTATAATCGGGGCGAATGCGCAGCAATCAAATCAATTAAGACAAATTTTCCTATTGCGACCTACAAATTGATTGATATTAATATAACATGAATATATTATATTCCATATCACTACTACTATTTATGGGACCCTGAAAGTTTAATATAAAATAATAATAATAAAACAGCAAATATTTAATCACACTGTGCCGTGTTTTTTGACCGGATTCGAGATAATTATTCTCGTGATAACGAATGCTGTTAATTGCTGAGCGCTTGAATTAGTTGGTAATTTAATCTCGTTTTAATAGTCCTTTAAAACTTCCTCGTCGATTTATCGCGAAGCATTGACGCAGCGTTATGTTATTACGAATGAATAATAATAACGACCGGACAAATCTGATTATGTCTGCAAATGTATGTGCACTGTTTAAATTGATACAGTGATGGAAAATCCCACAGATTAAATTATCTGACTCTAAAGGATATATATTAGCAAAATATAAATGTAATTAATATTCAAATACATAATGGAAGCTACTTTTTGATATCAATAAGTTTGTTAACCACTGTTATATTTATTTGTTGCCGACGTTTATTAATTCACAAAGCGTAAATATCGGCCAGCATAGATTTCGTCAGCCATCAGTCCAATAAACATGGCGTAAGTGAATCAATTGGATTTTAACCAAATAGTAATGTCTCCATCGAATATAAATGTCAAAGCGTTTATGCATGCGCTGTGTTGCCCGCATGATGCGAGCGCTCCATCATAATTATAGATGGGTATTTAATCAAATATTTGGACAGTTTAACTTGTAGATTTACATATTTAAGGTGGCTCAAAAAATAGTTGCATTCATATATAACTACAGTCAGAAGACAAATGCCGTGTAATTGGTCGGTCGCCCTGAGGGAAGAAACAAGCATGTGTAAGTACACAGGGCTGTCTTAGTTTCGGTTCTTAATATTATTATCGCTCCTTTTTTCTATTGATATTGGTACATAAGTTTCATTTATAATAATTTGCAGTGATCTATGCATATTATATTATTTTATTTAGTGCAAGCATTAATATTATTCTTAACTATCCTTAACTTGCCTCTATTTATATTTTGAGGCTGTTTTTATTATCATTTTATCAGATTTGTGAACAAAATTATTAGCGATGGCAACTGTCAACAGACTAATGACAGTCGGTAGCCATACAAAAACAATAGACTCCATGTTTTTCATGCGTATCGAGTGAAAAAATATGGTCCTTCTTTATTACTCGTCTTTTAATATTTTTAAAATCTTTGTACATATTTATTTCTTATTGAATACTTACTAATATTATTTTCTATAATATATAACAATAGTATGAAGGATTGTATTTTTTCTGATAAAAATGAGACCTTTGAACTTTACATATCTCAATGTTTTTTTTTAAATAAAAGGTGCCGAAGCTGATTTCTTGTCGACATTTAAAGAAGTATTTTTTTAACAACTAATTTTTATTAAAAAAAAATACATAGAATTAAAATAAATCAAAAAAAAATGAAATGCGCCACAGGCAATTTTTTTTTTTCAAAAATGACCGATATTAATAGAAAATATATGTATATAAAATTAATTAAACATGGTAACTGTAAACATTTTTCTGATATAAATGAGACAATTTACACTTTCATTTTTACAAATTTACAGCAGCGCCGCAGGCGAAATTTTTGTTTTAAATATAATAATATTATTGAAATTGTATTTAAAAATAGTTTTATAACCGAAATTATTTATTATCGAAAATAATAGTTATGAAAGTGTTGCTTAAGATTATAACACATTGTTATCAAGTTTTAAGTTTAATTTTTAAACAAATTTTACGAAAATATAAGCACAATAATATAAGCAAAATAAATTTAATGAGATCCTTGTGCTTGTTTCGAAGTACATAATTTTTTGAAATTTGCTTCAAAAGTTGTGAGATATACCCTTAAATCTACACCTGCGTCTAGTTTGTTTCGATACTTATTTCTTAAAAATACATATAAAGAAAAAGCTCTTTCTACTAATTCCGTACTAGTGAACGGTAATAAGAATTTGAGAGCTTTTTCAGAAAGTTCTTCATATTCTTTATCGATGTTTAACCAAAAATTAATTAGATTGTTTCGTTCGAATTCTATTTTTTGTCAATTGATAAATCTATTAAATTTTCTTTTATTGATAACGATGAAGCTTTTTCTAAATTTTCTACACAGAAGGGGTTTGAAATCCAATTATTATCTTTGTTTTCGGGTTTTGGAAGATACTCCATGAAAGACGATTTTAATCCTGAGACAAATGTTCTCGTAAATCTTGAGACAAGCTAACTTTATTTTCAACCAAAAAAGTATGTAGAGTTTCGAATACTTCCGGTTGATTGTTTTTGATACACTGTTTCCAAAAATCTAATTTCTTAATGATACTTTCAATTTTATCATTAACATTAAAGATCGTCATCGAGCTTTTCTGAAAAATTACATTTAGGAATAATACAATATTTTAAATGATAATTTAATGACTGATTTTTTTTTACTGGTTATTTTTCGCGTACCACCAACTATCCACTCGCGTACCACAGGTTGGGAACCGATGCTATATATCAATGGTGATATATTAATTCTACTATATAAGTTGTCTAATGATTATACCCAAGCATACAGCATAAAAATATCATTCGGTTTTAAAGACGCATGCAAATAAATTTACGTTGTATAACACAATATATATTAGCGTATCGGTAAAGTGCCAGACTTGTAATCTAAGCGACTCAATTTGATCCTAGAAAATTCAAAATAGTATCTATTTTATAAACGTAATGTTTATTCCTACGTTTGATTGAAATTCACTGGATTATTGGAAATAGCACAAAATTCAAATTATGACATTGAAATAGATATATTATAGCTATAGCTTATCGACTTACATCTATGTATACAATAAATATGAAATATTTGGTCAATAAATTTTCATAATGCTGCATTTTACACTTTATCTTCTGCGCTTCCATGCTGAAATATATACGTAATAACACGCAACTGTTAAAACATGCTAACATAGAAAGTAATGCATAAAGCGTTGATCTAGTTTAAATACTAAATTTCCTTAGTTTTTATAAAAAAATATAACTATTTATATTTTATATGTTAAAATATAAAAATATTTATATTTTAACATACATATTCTACGTATCAGCTAATTTTCAAACATGCTCCCATCTATTTTAAAATAAATGTAAAAAAATATAAAATAAAGTGGAAGAGATGTGCATAATGACAAATACATTGTTCTAGCTCCTCATAATTATTGCCGGAAACATCGTTGTGTTTGGCAAACTCGTGCAAGCTTATCTGGCTAAATTCAAGTGAAACGCTTGTTTATCTAGCGTTCATATTGAGTCTTTTTATAACACTATTACGCATTATAATAAGTGAGAATCCAATGAAGAACATATAAACCGAATTTTGACCAACAATCAAAAACCTCGCCAAAAGCAATAAAATCGTGTCAGATTTTTTTTTTATCAATTCACGATCTTTCTTGTACTCTCTTTATTTGGACGAACATTGTCCTAACTTTCTCGATCCAAAATTTTATCTCTATCGCGTTGTCCTACTCGTCGTTCAGAGTAGATCCCAAATATAATATTTATCATACATCTTACTCGAATGCAAGTGGGGTAAAGCGGTCGACTTAGCGCCACTTGCGACGATAATAATTTTGCAGCAGTTTTACGACGTGCAAACTGCGCTCGCCCACCACTCGACGCACGCCTAAATAAATTATTTGTGTCAGATAATGAAATTGACTGTTTTAATGGTGTCGGCGTTCATTGCGTCTTGATTCGCCGTGGGTGTCAATTCAGTTCGCAAGCGACACATGTGGGGCAAGTGGGGCGTTGTGTTTAACTGTTGTGGGGGATTCGGACAATAGCGCCGCGGGGTGGTTCGGTAATAAGCCCTCATTATGTGCACAAGGGTTGTAAGAGACAAAAAAAAAAAAAAAAATCGTATAAATAAGTTAATATTCATTTTAAACCCCACAAGTTCAAGGGTATTTTTTTCTATTTGTTTGAAAGTTTCTCGATACGCGGCACAAATAAAAAACAATAAGCAATAACAATAATAAATAATGATTTGAATATTTTTTAATTACTAGTTCATTGTATTATATTATACTAAAAACTCAACAGTGAAATTAGATTAATTTAATAGTTCAGTACAATATATCTTATTATAATTATTATATATTGTACTGAAGTATTACATTGTTCGATGTCAGCTACGAGGAGTTGGTCTGGTTCATATCATATAATTTTAATATTTTATGATTTTTTTTGTTCACTTTTTTTATGTATTATTTTATTATATATTTTCTGTGTATTGAAATAATATAATGTATTATTTTCGACCATCGTGAAGCATTGGGGTAACATGTTAGATCACGATGGATTTAATTTAATATTTATAAATATATTAAAAAAAGCTGTTTGAATCTCTTCATTGACCGTTCATGATGGTTCATCATTATTAACTGACCATATTATTTTAATGCTACGAACCGTTTATCGTTAAAAAATGACCGTTTATTTTTTAGCGTCTATTTATTATACATACATAAATTATTTATAAAACCAAATTTATTTTTGATTTAATTAACTTCTCGAATATTATTGTTGTACAAAATAGTATTTAAATTACTTCCATTTCGATTTTAAAGCATCAGAATAATATTGTTGTATTTTACAAAATCAGATATTATATGTATTATAGATTTATTTTTAATTAAAATATATTTGTTTGGCTTAAAATTTAGTTTTAAAAATAATTAATAAAACAGAGTATCTAATATATTTATAGCATTTTCTAGTATTCAATACTAGAATACTTAAATTTACTGCTACTAATTTACATTCGTTAAATATTTTCTTTTATGTCTAATATTTTTTAAACGTTAAAAAAACGAAGCCGCGTCAAAAAACTACAATCTGTCCCTTTGCATAATAATGTTTATCGCGAAAGTACTACATAGAAAGTGGGTGCTTTTGAAGGCACCCACTTCCGCTCTTTTTATTTATTGTATGTATAAAAGGCTAAAGGAACTTATATCTGAAATACATCAGTACATAAATCTCAAACTACTGTAATTTAGTTCAGATTCATTATTTTTTTGTACGTATATCCTTGCTATGATATTTTTCAGAAATTTGGAAATTTGTCCTCTCTCTCCCCCCCTCTTGGCAAGCCTGATCGTACCAATGTAAATAACTGATATAACTGTAAAATATTTTTAAAACATAATATTTTGAAATTAAATTATATTGCCATCTGTGATATAAACAGTTTTTTTTATGTATATATATATATATTGACGTATTCTTAAATACATATATATGTATGTGTATATTGGTCATCTATGATCCAAATTTTCACAATTTTAATTTGCGCAATAATCACGGAACAAAAATTCGTAAAAAAAGTTAAGAGGTTAAACATGTTTTATCACAAAAATTAAAATAGAATAATTAAAAAAATATTGTTATATAACGGTTTTTAAGGACCCAATTACTGACGTAGTTATAATCGAATCAAACTTATTTTAAAAGTAAACCGTATGAATATCTTGGTTAGGTTTGTTAGTTACTCTGTTCTACCATCTTGATACTCAATTTATTAAAAATTCTCCGTTTTAAAGATCTTTTACAAAAATAACGAGGTTTAAAATGATAAAGATATAATATATATTAAATTTAAATTAAATAAATGTATAAAAAAAATGTTTTTTTTATACATTTTTATATATAGAAATCTACCTTAATATGCTGCCTTTGGCAACAAAAATTCTGCAGTTGAAATACATATACTTTTCACCGAACTTTCGGCACGTAAATCCCTGCCATTGTCACGGTATTTGATGAACTTTCTATATTGTCCTCGGTATGGTTCATTATAGACTGGGTGTCGGTAAAAAGTAATTTGGCATCGAAAAGAAATATGTAATATAAATATTCGCGATTAAAAATAAATCCTGTATTTATATGTATGTATATATTGGGGCTCAAAAATCAAAGATCTCGCACAAACACTTAACACAAAAGTGCTTGAAATGAGCTTTGAGGTTATGTATTTTTTTACAGCAATGGTAGATGATATTTTTAAATCTCTGCTGTAATTAAAAAAATATTTGTGAATAATTAAATTAAGTTAAAAAAATATTATCGAATATTACATAATTATTTTTGATGATGAAAAAGTTCAACTTTCTTCCATAATGTATTTATTAAAAAAAACATGGAATCGAATAAACTATTTTTAATTTTCTTAATACATATTTTAAATAAGAGGTCTTATTTATATCATCCATTCAACGATGAACAAAAGATTGCTTATACCTTAGGTATGAATAGCATATTTTCGTGAAAGAGATCGCACCTTTTATTAACGCGATTCTCGTCAGCCGCCATACAAATAAATATAGATCTTACACCATACAATCTGGATAAGATTGTGGCACTTGTTATGAATGTGCGCGTTAATTCAATATTCATAAACATTAGTAAAATTAAAAAAGGAAGGAAGTGCGCTTAGAACACTTTAAACGAGAAGAGCCGAGATCTTATCGCTTCCTTTCACAGCATAGCATATTCGTAAATGTATGTGTACATATCGTGATTATTGTATGAAACAGCTTATGCAAGCGAACGTTGATAACTGGTATGACTTAATAATAGCGATTCATAGGAAACTCGAGAGCTGGCGATAAAATTGAGCGCAACTGACAACTGGCCCATTAGCTCAGTTGGTTAGAGCGTCGTGCTAATAACGCGAAGGTCGCGGGTTCGATCCCCTCATGGGCCATAACTTATTTTGTTTTATTTTTATTTAATGATAGCTCTACATTTATTATTTTTAAAAAACATTAATCATATTTTATTAAAATATGATATAATATTAATATACGATATTTAAATAAATCAAAAGCTGAGTGCACTTTTATTTGAAGCAGATGTTAATAACGTTTTTATTTTAATTATCAGGCCAAGCATTTAAATATATTTTGATTATTAAAAAAATGCTATTATGCAAAAAAGGAGGAGGAAAACTTTTCAAGTATTTTTTTTTTCAAACTGCAATTTATTTTAAGAAGATTTATAAAAACGTTCACAGAAATATCTCGTTTATTTATAGATAGCATATGTATCTTTGGCAGCATACAGCTGTTTTTTTAGTTATTGTACCTATTATTTTCGATAGTCAGTAACTTTTTTGATCGTGTAACTTTTACAAAAAATGCTTTTTTATTTAAAAATAAATCAAACTGCAGTGCAATATTTTATTGTTGGATTGTGGAATTTTTATATATTTTTATAATACTTAAAAACATGGTTTAATTATATTAAATATTGTGGTTGTCTTAATGTGAAAATTTTAATTTAAAAATAATAACATAAAATATATTATGATATTATTTCACCGAAATGAAATATTAAAAAAATATTTTCAAATCTGTTTTTTTTACTTTTTTTAGGGATAATTAGAGAATTTCTGGTTTAGATTCAGAGACGTTATTTTGTCTTTTTCTATGGGGAGGAGGGAGGGGGGGGGGCAAAAGTGATATTTTTTTTAATATTTCGATTTCATTAAGATTCATAGTATTTGATATAGGAAAAGCGGAAAGTAATGATATTTTTTTTTCACATACAAAAAATTTATTAAAAAAATATATATACAATTTTAATCAGTAAAATAATTTCCATTGTTTTCTATTGCTTTTATCAAACGTTCAGGCAGCTTTTCAATCATTTTCTTATAAAACTCTGCAGGTTTTTCGTTAAAGAATGATTCTATGTGATTTTCGATACTGTCAAATGAATTAAAAATTTTATTTTTAAAGGAATGCTCTAAAGATCTGAAAAGATAATAGTCAGAGAATATGGGGGATGCTGTAAAACTTCAAAATCAAGTTCCCTGATTTTTTTCTGCGTTATCCGTGCCGCGTGTAGTTTGGCATTGTCGTGCTGCAAAATTCGCCTTTGATTGTTGACCAAAACTGAACGTTTTTTCAACAGCTCCGCTTTCATTCTGACTAATTGACCACAGCATACCTCTGCAGTAATGGTTTGACCAGGTTTTAATAACTCGTAATGGATGACGCCAATCATGTCCCATCAAACACAAAGAAGGACCTTTTTTAAGGTCAATGAGGGTTTAGGGGTAGGTATGGGTACTTCGTTTTTAGAAAGCCATTGATTTTTTTCTTTGGATTGTTGTATTGGATCCACTTCTCATAGCTTGTAACGATCCTTCTCAAAAATGATGGCATTTCGTGCCTAGACAATAGCGACAAACAGATGGTAATTCGCTGCTCAATGGCCGTTTGTGAAAGTTCGTGCGGTACCCAAATTCCTTGCCTGTGTTTTTTTTTCAATGCGCTTGAGATGGTCTTTAACGGTCGTCCAAGGGCAGCCAAGCTCCTCTGATGATTTTTCGGGGGTCCGCTTCCACTGCTGATTTTAACACTTCATCGTACAATTTTGTAAGTCTTCCCGATTTGGGGGCATTTTTCAACCCCTATCACCACTTTTAAATTTTTTAAACCACCTGTGACATTTTTGAAGATGCAATACGTCTCCATAAATTTCACAGATGATCTGAGTGGCTTCTTTTGCTTTCTTTCCTTGATCGAACAAAAATAGCATATAATAACGCAAATGGGTCTCCTCGATTTCTGGCCTTGACATTTTTTTCTATAGGGTAAAAAAAAACCTTCTGAGTATTAACAAAATTAGACTAACAGAGCTACAAAATAAGATCAAATCTTACGTGTTAACTCGACGACAGCCGGCGGCAAACTAATTTTTAAATCGTCCCTTTAAAAATTATCAATACTTTCCGCTTTTCCTATTATTTAGTAACATGGACTTTTCTGATCAAATTCAATGGGGAAGGGGGGCAAATGTCTTCACCTGCTCATGCTCAAATGAAATTTTGTGTAGTTGTGGACCTTTTCAATGGCTAGTATTGATTTTTTTATTTCTTTTTAATGTTTAATTTTGAGTAATTTATTATCTGTCTATCGAATTTTTTGCAACAGCAGGAATAACTGAAACGAAACCTCGCACTGATTTAAAGTTTAAAACACTATTTTTTATTGTATTTTTTAACATAAAATATATTTGGTAATTCCGAAATATTTTTTTAAAATTCTAGTCTAAACAATATGTTTTGCTTTGGCCGTTGATTACGTATTTTGTAATTGCTGTATTAGTACACATCTGGACACTGCACATCTAGTGCATATCTGGACAATGGTAGATTTTTTTCAAGTGAATAATTTATACAAAATTGCATGTCATATAAATTTCTTTTAAAAAAATTGCGGCGCATAAGTCAATTAAAATCTGACAAATAAATTATAATTTCACATGAAAAAATATATCTACCAGTGAAAATGTATTTCGATATGATTTCAATGAAATTCCATATTAAAAAAATATTATCTAAATAGATATTTTTTTAAAGGATAATCCGAGAATCTCTGGCTTTGAATCAGTGACGTCTTTTAAACTTTTTTATGTTTATATTTAAAAAATATTTATACAATAGTATTTAATTAAATTATATGAATTTTTCTGGGCGAATTCAAGGAAGGCAAATCCTCAAAAAATTGTGTGAAACTGACTTTTTAGAATGAAATTATGCTTTGAATCAATAAAATATAAATAAACATTTAATAGTAATTTTTTGATTTAAAAAATGACATGCAATTTGGAATTACCAAATATGTTTTATATATAGAGATATTAAATTTAAAAAATGTGTGAATTATGAGTCAAAAAAAAAGTTAAATCATACAATTATTAAGTTTTAAAAATTACGTATTGATACAAATTTTAAGACGCCAGAGCTCACAGTTTTTGCTACTTCATACATCCTATATTTATGATGCAGACATATTTTCTGCAGTCATAAATTTGTAGCGGAGCATGCATTTATTTATTTAAATACAAAAGTGCTCCTTTTGTCAGCCAAGATGCGTGGAGTGGCGCTCGAGTGTCAGGCGTCACCAACCTTTTTTCCTTATCGCATTAGCGGCAATTGGCCAATGGGACAAATTGAATTGTGCGAGTCGCTCGCTCGAATTGCGTAGGCACCAATTGGCACGTGGTATTATGTATTCCGACTGCTTAACTCGACACTTTTCATAAACGAATATCACTTATTATGCCTATTATTTATTTACTATGTGTTTAATTATTGTATTTACGAGCAAAGCCACATTAAGGAATCAACTTCCCGAAAGTTTTTTTTGTTTCTCTCGGGCTTCATTTTATATATTATTATGTATTTTTGAACATATACTCAGAACATACGTATTAAAATTTATGAATATATTAATTTATGTATTATATTTTTTTAACAGCTATTTAAAACAAAAAAAATTATAAAATATTTCACTAAGCGTAATTTTTTTTATTAAATTGCTAAATTTCTCGCTTTGCATTGCGATTTAAAAATACTAATCACCGGTCAACTAAAATCATGTAAACCAGACAATAACGCCATTAAGATATAATTTTAAAAAACCGTGCAGTGAGAATTTTATATATTTTTAGAATTGCTTATTTATGTTTTTCTGTATTTTTTATATTATTGATATGAATCTTAAAAAAAAATATTTAAACGAATCTGATATATTGCATATATCTTTTTAACAAATAGTAATTGATTAAATTTAAATATTTATTAAATAATGAACCAAGCAGTGAGAAATTTTATGATATTAATAATCACTAAAACCGATTTTTAATGATTATTATTAGGATTAATTATTACATAAATAACATATTTTAATTGGAATGGACTTTTGATGCCCCCAAATTATTATTTAATTGCTCCGTTACAACTCCAATCCGGCATCCTATTTGTTCCAAAGTAGATGACAATGGGAAACCATTACATTGACGAATTGTTAACGGAACATTCTTGACTATACATTTCTTTCTATTGCCAGATACCAGGCTCTCACCTGGACTCCTCGCCGTCTGGAGTCCTCATCCGCTTGCTCAACTCGTCACCTCTAATACGAGCTTCCCTTATAGACCAACAGGTGAACGAAACAAAAATTATACTCTCTGATCTAATAGAATCGTAGAAACCTAAGTCGAGTTCGGTTCAGATGCTAGCTGGATCAGTGTTTTTCTTAGGCTTTTGCAACTATAAATCAAGTGTGAAGCGGTTTGAATTTGCACGAAAGAGTAAAATTGTCGAATTGGGCATTCTTATAAAGAAAAATTTAATGATCATTATTTATAAACATGTATTTTTGTGCTTTAGTTTTAAAAGACAGTGTTTAAATTGGATTTGCGGTTTTGACATTGACAGAGAATTTATATTAATAAAAACTGATATTTTTTAAATCATTTAATTTTTATTTTTTAATAAATATTTATTTATTAAAAATTTAAATGATTCAATGAAAATAATTCCGTCACTGAGACTTTTTAAACATCTAGTGACCGCAGTTCTCAAAAGTTTGTAGATATCCGTAACTGCCCTCGGTAACACCTGAAATTTTGACCGACTCGTAATCGGGTTAAGTTTGCAATAAAACTTAGTCCACGGCAAGTTTAGAGATATAGAGTGAGCGAGCACCAGTTGAGCCGGCAGCAACTAATTGCTGTTGCTCTAACTCGGTTAAACGCTCGAAACTTAACTTGGCCGTACTTACTACATTAACTGATATCCACTTCATTGGCCGTCTGGCGGCAGTGTGTAAACACGGGTGGTGGGGGGTAGGGGAGCTAGACGCAAACTTATAATTAATTAAGTCCTTAAGCCACTTCTGATTATTTCCAATTTGAATGAAATTCTACATTCAAGAATTAATGTCCTTGAAACTACTAATGTTATCCTAGGTTATTATTGAATTATTATTGTATTGATATCGATATAACACAATATATGCTAAGCCCAATGCGTTACAATGGGGTAATAAGGACGGTTTTTATTTCGAGTATTAGTCGTACATGTTTTATTTTACTCTTTATTATATGTATAACACAATTTATTTTAGACATGCGTTAGTATTAGTAATGGTATATTAGATTTAATGGTTTAATTTTGTATTAGCACTTTATTGTCCGATCACGCGTTTTCGCGTGATAGCGAAACATGTTTTCAATGTAGCTTTTGCTTGCAAAAATATCGCGCGAACGTAACAAAAATGTGAGCTTTGTCATTAGACCTGAGGGACTAGACTAGTCTCTTAAAATATTTTATATAAAATTTAAAAATAGCATTCTGATTTTTCTATGATTTTCATTTCTCGAGAAATGAGAATTCACGACTTAGCTTCTCAAATTTTTCGAGAATTCTTGAGAAATTTTGATGAAGGAAAAAATGAGTGTAATACAGTAAAGTATCGCAGATACAGAGTTACAAATTCCCTCTAAAAAACACATACCATGTCAAGTATAATATATTCAGACATTCTCGTTTTTTTTTGTTAAAAAAATTTGCCCTAGGAAAAATTCCTCTCGTTTTGTGTTGATGTTACTTTAATTGGCAGTTAAGATTTTTTCAATATTTTATCTCAAACCTTATTTTAAATTATTTGATATCAAACTTATTATTTTATCTGTAAAATAAAAACGACAACACTGAGATAAGCTTGAGATTTCTTCAAGTGCAAAAAAATCGCAATAATTCGCTTTCTCGACACCTAATAAAAAATATATGCATCGAGTATTTTTTCGATATTTTTACTTATAAAGCATTGCTTAAAAGTTTGATTTTATTTTGAATACGTATAATACAATAGTTTTATTATTAAAAATTTATTCGGTAAAAAATGGGAGGGGGGGGGGAAATGCCAATCATCTTTTTTTAAAAGCTTTAAAATAAAATTGTTAGTATTATAGAGTACGCTCGGGATAAGGATGCCGGTTTGTTATTATGTGCGTGTACATTTATATGAGAGGGAGAAGCGATGTAGCGTGTACTTCGTTGTCTCGCTTTCTCTTTTAAGGACAGTCGCTGATTCGTCAACGCTGGTATTCGTCATTAAAGTGCAGTGTGGCACAGAATTTCGACCTCTAGAGATTTATTTTAAATAATTTTGTGTTGATATTGGTTTAATTGATATCAAGGCTTCAAATATACACTGCAAGTTATTCGTTCTCTTACCCGTGGTTTAAAGTATTTTAATTATTTTTCCATTAATCCGTAAGCTGTTGGTTTTTTTACACTATTCTCTGTAAGGCTTAAAAAGTTATTATTCTTATTGTTGCGCCAATGATAATTTTTTAGTTTATTTAATGAATTCTAATGAATTAATAGAGTCGTCGAGCCATTAAACAATCTGCGAATAATTTCTTTCCCCAATTTCTTTCCCCATTTTATCTTTTTGCTTTTGAAGAATAGCTAAAGACTTTTTGACTAGTGAAAGATTTTGAATTTTGCAAATATTTAATTAATGACATCAATGGCTGGTTTCTTTGATTATATAATATATTTTTAATTGTCCGTTGAAATTTCCAACTTAGCTCAGATGTATGTATGTTAAATAAACATATACTTCCTTTTTAAATAAAAAAATTAAATATTCTGAGCGAAATTGTTTTGAGCCACACAGTTCATGCACACAATAACAAACCGGAATCCTTATCCCGAGCGTACTTTACATACAAGTTAATGAATATAATACAAATGGTACCGAAATTTTTCATATTTAAGGAGTAAGTTAAAAAAATTAGTTTATATTTTATTACGAGTTGAGCAGTGAGATTATTTTTTGCTAAGATTCGTTTTGAATAAATATAATATTTTTACTATAAAATATATTCATTTATAGCAATGTATTTTTTTAGTTTATATTTGTTAGCAAAAAAATTGAATGTGAGTACAAATATTCGAGCAATTCTATAAGAAAAAAACATACACATTTGAAACGAGTAGTGAGGATTTTTTCGATATTCATAATCAAAACTATAAGTTATATTAAATTAATAAAATAGCGCTAGCTTCTATTTTAATATTATAAAATAACTTTTTAAAACGGAGATTTTTCTATTTAATAAATTATATTTTTATAGTGAGAATTGTTTAAATAATGTGAATTAATTAATTTAATTCATTAATTATCAGATCTAAATTAGTTTGCTTTACTAAACAACTCACTTATGATCATTTACATAAATAACTTCAATGACAATTTTCTCATTGCTTAGTTTAGACCAGTGTTTCCCAAACGTTCGACATCTGTGTATCCCTTCTATAATTTTCGTAACACTGACTACCCCTCGTTAAAAAATGCATATATTTTAATAACAATTAAAAAATGATTATTTTTTCTTTGTTCCACATCCAAAAGCCTGTTCCTTTTTTTTGACTTAATGTCTACAAATGTTGAAAAACTAACTTCACATAGATATTAAGTTTGAAAAGGCAAGATGTATTTTAGGACTTTCTCTGTTAAAACTGGATACACATGTTGCATTTGCAACCAGAATGACGTTAAAGTACACTACTTATGTTTATTTTTCAAGAATCCGTCTGAAGCTAATTTTAACAATTGCTCTTCTTCCGCATGTGATAAAACCTTCTGGCATGGATGTTGTATTAATATTGAACGGACATCTTATCCATTCAATATTTTTGTTTAAATCAGGAAAATAATTTTTCAGGCCCACTTTTTTTCTTTAAATGTTGTGTTATACATTTCAGAGTATCATCATCAATTTTATCTGAAGAGTGGGAAACAAGTCCATTTCTCCATTACCACCTCTCTTTTGCAACAAATTAAATTTTGCCATGGTAGCGTTCACTTTATCTTGAACGTGAAACAATGAAATTTCTTTGCCTTGTAACGATAAGTTGAGACAATTTAAAACAGAGAATATATCTGTTAAGTATGCCAATTTACAAAGCCATTTCCAGTCATATAAACAGTTTCTCAGCTCAAATCTATCATTAAGAAAAACTTGAAGTTCATCTATAAGTTCAAATAATCGGTTTAGAATTTTCTCTCGAGTCATCGGTATGAAAACGGAGCTGAGTATGGTTACTCCCCATTTCTTCACACATTTGCGAAAAAAGTCGTACATTCAAAGGACGGCCTTTAATGTAGTTAATGATAGTCACGCTTTTATCCAGAACTTTCTGTAGATCAGCGGGCATTTTTTGTGTTGGCAAAATATCTGTGTATGTGACATTCGGACCAACATTCTGAATACTTTTTGCTCCGTCTGTGCTTATTCCAACACATATATTCCAATCAATTTTGTTCTCTTGCATAAATTTATTCATAACATTAAAGATATCTTCTCCTGTTGTATGACCTGATAAAGGCAGGCAAAATAAAAAGTCGTCATGAATTCCTTAATCTTTTTCGTATCTAACAAACGCCATAAGATTTGCAAAATTTGCAATATCAGTGGACTCGTCAACGTGTAATGCATAATAACGACTTTGAAAAATATCACACAATAACATCTGTTTTACATTATTAGACATATCAATGATTCGTTGATGAACTGTATTATTTGAGAAGGGAACGCGGTCAAAAGTTTGTTTTGCCTTATCTCCTATCATTACTTCTGTAGGCTTGATTAAAGTTTCACATATCGTTTCCGCTGCACTGTATTTTGCAATCAAAAGCAACACCCGATACAAAGCTTCTAGGCTTTTTTGATTGTCACTTCCTGTCAAACTCCGCATGACTTTTCGATACTGATTTAAATCTTTAAGTTTATTTAAAAAAAAAACGATTGGTTTATCATTGTACTGATTGTGTTTGTCTCAAAATGGCGCTTTAAGTTGGATTGTTTCATGCTTTCATTTGTTAGATTTTTAAAAAAAATGACGCAAAGTGGAATAGGCTCTTTTGTTGCACCAGGCGCAGCGCGTTCCCCCACTAAATTCTTCCCGTACCACACTTTGGGAAACACTGGTTTAGACCAATAACACTACGAACGTGTGGTATGTATCTATAGCTTAGAGTAATTATTTATGAATTGGAACTGGAATTATTATGTAAAGATGTAAACATGTATTAGAGCAAATCTAACGTTTTTTTTTATTATATTGATCTAACATTTGTAATTCAGTTTTGATTTATCCGTATGTCGCTAAATTGCAAAGTTGTCAGTTGAATTAAGAATGTTATTTTTTTGAACGATAAATTCAATATTGCTTTATCGAATTTGCGCTCGAAGATTGTCGTTTTTCGTCTCCCGTCTTGATAACAAAATTAAATCGCGAAAAGTTAAAGCTTAAATCATCTCGTCTTCTCGACGTCTATCCATTCTGGTTTGGCGGATTTAATTAGCGAGAGATTTCACGTCAAACGTTAAACACAGGAGTTTTAATTAGAGCCGGGCTCGGAATAAACTTTCAGGATTTCCACTTTGTGAACAACGCTTATTGGATTAGCCCGAATGATATGGCTGTCGGCTTAACCGAAACGTTTAATAATTAATTAACTTACAACACTGCACCGGCGGCGAGCGACTTACGGGCTCGAACGGGTTAAATCGTAATTAGAATACAACCGCGCCTATCCGTGCGCGAACGGGTTAATACGGTTTCGAATTACTAATATTTCGATTCGAAGTCAAATGCTTTAAATAGGCGTTTTTTATAAAGTACTTACTGGTAATTTAAAGAGGATCTTGGTTGGTTTGTCGTCCATTTCCTCTGTCATTCAGTCCGTGAACCTTTGCTAACAATACGAAGAATAATCCTAGGTGTCTTTTCACATTTTTTTGGGGATACGATTTAATATATGTATCTGTCCGATTAAGGTTAATATTGTTTTGCCATTTATTTGTGGTCGAAAGTAGCAGCATTATCACAAGCTAATAAAAAATAATCATTTGTGTAAAGTATATCTATTCAACGTCAAAATCAAAAATATCAGCCGACAATCGGAATTATTAATCACCGCATTTACAGCGCTTTAATTTTAATACAATCCCTTGGAGTTGTTGTGTATAAACCAGAAATAGAGCGAGAGCCGCTTTGCAAAACATTATACCTACGTATATCCGAATGGTCTCCGAATTGAATGTTGTATGAGTTTTGCAAGTTGTCAGGGCTTAATGTAATTACCGCTCTCAAATAATGTATTATGAATGTAGTCGGTCCCTTTTGATCTCTCTCTAGAAATTTTGGTGTTGGGGTGGTTAGTTAGTAGCGGAACTATCTTGCGGAGGGTAAGTCTGTCGGATTAG
Organism: Plectrocnemia conspersa; assembly: GCF_051122295.1. Lineage (NCBI taxonomy): Eukaryota > Metazoa > Arthropoda > Insecta > Trichoptera > Polycentropodidae > Plectrocnemia > Plectrocnemia conspersa. Next base: position 562,363 of record NW_028277177.1, on the reverse strand, counting down.
AGTGTGCAAACCCTCACTTTCCACCCTGCAATAATGGAATCAATTGGTGGACCTGCGAGGGGATACGTCCGAGGCACGCGTGCGCAAAACGAGAGGTGTACCTATGTATGTGGGATTCGTAGGTATTCTCGGGATACCTTCAAACTGCCACCGAATCTCGTTTCGTATAATGGTAGTTGATTTGCGTGGAGATTCGATTTTTAAATTGAAAACGTTGAGGTCAACATGCGAGCTTCCGTTTGTAGTTTTTTGCGCAATTTTCAGTTTCTATTTAAAAAAAAATGTTTAACTTTTACATAAATATTACTAATATTAATGTATGTATATTTTTCATCTGTAGGACATTTTCCGTAACCTATTTAAACAGTAAGTCTATTTATATATATTTATACGCGTGTCCTTTCCAAACAAAAAGTATTTTTTTCATACCGATGCTCGAAGAACCATTAAATGATACACTATCCTACTTTGTTAGATGTATTTTATTCTACACATTATTATGCATAGGTTAGCCACCATGTCCGCGCAGTTCGTGAGCCGACAGTGCAAAAAAGTCCGAGCGGGAGTTCCCACTCGAGTTTGGCATAACAACTTTTGTAATATCCATGCCTCAAATAAATCGGAACAGCATTTTACACATACATACTATGTCACGCAAACATTTTAAAAAGTTTATGCAGTGTACACTTTTTTTATTTGCAATTATTTGTATCAGGCGAATAAATATATATTATAATAATACTTACTCTATTATTTGTAACTCTGCGTAAATTGTTAGTTCAACTGTTTTAGAGTCACTGGTTGCTCTTATTTTCGAGTTGAGCTCGTAACTTTCTCACAAGTAAATTTAAAAGTTTAAAGCTGCCAAAGCAAAAGTCTTTTTTGAAGCAGATTATTGCCTTTTATTCATAAAATCTCCACTTTTCAGTTAAAAAACTATATTTTTAAACTAATGCGAGCTGATGCGTCAAAGAAATCTAAAGCGAAATTTTATTCATAATAAAATGTTAAATGAGCTGAAAATATTCTGATTTATTACAGCGCTTTCTAACGGTGTTTTTATTTATTTACATTTATTATTTACCCACAAAGTATAATTGCGATGTCAATGTTATTGTTTTGCTAGTAATTTGTTTATCTGCAAACGTCATTTTTGTATTGCATTTGATTATAGGCGGTCGTTTTTGTCGAATATGATCTTAGCTTTTAGCGATTTTTTGTTGCTGTCGATATATATTAGCAGGTAAATGCTCAAATTTTTAAGGATTGTTTTTAGGGTGTTTATTTATGTTTCGTTGGATATGCGCAATCGTTCATTTTTATTAACTTTTTTATTTCACTAAAATATATCATTAAAATAATGCATTTTTCGTTCAGAAATGCATTTTATGACGTAATTTGAATCGATTTTTAAATGTAAAATTTAAGTGAGTTTCTTATTTAAGTATGTAATTGATATTTTTATCTTGCATAGTATATGACTATGGATGCCACAATTTTGGAAAAAAAACTTATGTTTAACGTCGAGTTGCATTCTTTAAACATCATATGGTTAAATCTTTAACCCCTATCAATATTCGATTTATATTTGCGTTATAAGAATTAAACACATATAGTCCATTTAAGATGTTAGCGCTCATCATCGTTGTGTTGGAAATAAGGGTGCGTGTACGCATACATGCATACATATACAGTTTTCCGCGAATTTGTTTACACCGATAGGAGAACGTTACCAATACTAAATCAGGGCTGTTTTAAGGGTAGGGTGACCATACGTTGGAAATTGCATTAAAAATTATATTGTGTTATATTTTTATTATAAATTATCGTAATGTTGTGGTATTTAGTAAACAATAAAACAATTCCTGTAATGTTCTGTTGGTATTTTTTTAAATACTATATTAAACAGATATTCAACCTGGGGAGTGATTCCAAAACTGGTAGCATTTTTTTGAGTTAAATATGTATATAAATAAACAAAATAAGTAAGAAAGTGATATTTTACATTTTCCTCAACAAATTAAATTAGAAAAGTAAAAATTAATTGTACTTGTAATTTCACATGGTCACCCTATTATATTTTCTCACCAATACTGTGACGATGAGCGTTCATATCTTGGACGGACTGTACATACATATATCATAAAAACGCTTTCCGACAATCATTCTTTATATTCAAAAATGATATTTTATATTCATATTTAACTAAATTGATATTTATTTTTATATATTTTATATTTATCGCAAGAGGAACTTGCCTTTTTTATGATTGATAGTATAAGTAAAGCTTCTTAATTGTAAATCGTAGAGTAATTATATGATAAACTTATCGAAATACATATTTAAATTATTTTTTTAATAAAAATATTATACAAAATAAAATGATCAGTTATAAAAGATATATATAACGCTTATAAAATATTGTCAGAATTATAGCACTATACGATTATAAAATATTAGGAGGATTATATATCACTGTACTGAACTTAAAATATTATTTAGATTACATTAAATAAATTAATAAAATTTCGCAACACAATTGTGTCAACCTAACGGTGTGCTCGCAAGTTACAAAAGACTGAATAGGATGTGTAATTTTAAATCTATACATATCACTGTTCAAGTAACAAGATTCTTAAAAAAATTACAGCTAGTCATTTCTCTCTAGTTTCATTAAAAAAACACAGGTTTAGATGAACGCATGTATACATGCGTTTGGCGCTAAGGGCCCGATAAAGCAACGCATGTAAACATGCGCGTGGCGGTGAATATGTTAAAAACATCCTGAAAAATCACACCAGGAACATCACATTTTCGGAGTAGGTAGTATTTTCGGGGTAACGCAGTAGTTAAAAAATAAACTGAAATGCGGCACTTAGACAATAGAAACCAAAACGCGATATAATCCGACAAAAAATCTACAAAACAAATAAAAAATATATTAATTTGCAAGAAACAAATAATCTGCAAAATTTGTTATATGCTTTGATGACTCAATTAAAAGCGAAAGTGACTTATCGCTCGACTATCTGTTCTTTCTAAAATGTTATTTTTTATCAAATAAAAAATAATACATATACACACATATATATATATATATATATATATATATATATATATATATATATATATATATATATATATATATATATATATTTTTATCAATAATATTTTTTATTTTATTTTTTTTTAATTTTGAAATTATTTTTATATTATTATTTTAAAAATATTTTTATTTCACTCTTTCTCAATTTTTTTACGATTTGCAATTTAAAAAAAATATTTGAATATTTCACTTTTAGGGAATAGGTAGTTTCTTTGGAATAAAAATATCCTTAAATGTTATCTATTAGATATTATGTGCCATTATTAATTAATATTTTTAATATAATATGATGCAATTATTATATAAATTATGGCATTCGTCACGATGAGTCAATTATAGGGTGTTCATTCGGCAAAGATTGCCTTACGAACGGGACGAGGAGTGAAAGTGGGAGACTGGGGGCTCGGTGGGTCCAGTTGGGGCATTATCGCATTATCATCACCAGGCAAGTACGTCCCCGGGGAGTCCCTGCTGTTATTAGCCGTTCCGGAACGGACTGGACCTCGGACGGATTAGCCGCGATTATTTCAGACGCCATTATGCAATTACAACCGGAAAGATGGCCCCTGACACTTGTGATTAACGATGAAAAACCAATAAATAAACATCTTTAACATAAACTTTATTTAGAAGCAAAATAAAAATATTTTCAATTCTGTGTTCCAATTTCTGCTAAATTATGTTTTTTATATTCTTTCGGTAAACATTTAAGAAAGAGCAAATAGTTACGAGCAGCGTCTGTTTAATCGAATATGCAAAAACACATTTACGGGCAATGTGACAACTAGAATGATGAAAAACGCAAACACGACTAGTGCTATTAATCAGCTAACAAGATGAAAGTTTGTTATTCGCGTTTACGTAAGTGAGACTTTGTTCAGATGGTTATGGATCACAGTATTAAAAAATAATGTATTTGCTTTTAACTCTATTTGTCAGTAGAAATTATTGTCTTGAACCCACACTTATTTGATTAATACGTTTAAGAGCTATTTTCGCCAATCGATATAACGAGGGTTAGCAGATATATACAATATTGCTATTCAAGGTGATATAAATAATTAATATTCTGCAATATTTTCAATTCTCCGAATACGTTATTTTGATTCTTCAACTGTTTTTTTCCGCAAATATTTATGGTTTGAATTCTCATTATGTAAATATTCAACATCTTACGGTGATGTACACTCAGTGTACACAGGACCGCTGAGAGCGAACCCTGGGAAAACAATGATTCCGGGCTTCATCACAAAAATGGCACTTCATATATTTTTTAACTCGTACCTATTTTTAATAAATAATAATAGGTACGAGTTGACATATTTTCTGAAATCATATTTGATGAAAAATATTTTAATTAGGCATTAAAAATATCTACTTGATAATTAGTTGTATTTTTTTTGCTGCTCAGTGTTGTCATATAGTGAATTTTTAGTTCTATATTATTTTTATAATCAAATCTAGTGAAATATTATTTTTATAATCAAACGTTTATATTAAGACTTTTTATGAGTGATAAGCAAATAAATTTTGCACAATAGAAGCGCGCAAAAAACAAATTATCCCTTCTTAGAAGTCAAAAATTCACGTCAAAAGCAATAAAATCGTGTCGTCGCATTCGCAGACTTTTCATAACAATATTTATTTAGCTTTATAGCTCTTCTGAGAAGTGATTGCTCTTTCATATTGACCAAAATTCGGTTTGAATATACTTCGATCAGTCCCCTTATATTAGAAGTCCATAGTAATATCGATAAGAATACCAATCATATTTTAAAACATAATGTAATATTGAAATACAGACAAACTATGGAGCAATATGTGAGAAATGTTTTAGAACTTTCATTAGGTTAGGTTTGGGTTTGAACAGCAAATGGACGTTTCGCAACTGTCAAATTGAGTTTCATTGACATTTTAGAGCAGCATATTAGCACATATCAGTAAAATTCAATTTTCGCTAGTAGAAATATATATCTACTGGTGAAAATGTATTTAGACTTTACTAGTGAAAATATAACTTTACCAAAAAATACACATACATTGTAAAATTTATACATCAGATGTAAATAAATAATTTTTACTACATCATATAATTTCACTAGCACCGACCAGATAATTTATATTTTCATTGGTAAAAATATATATTTACTAGTGAAAATGTATTCCGATATGATTTTACTGAAATGACATATTTTAAAAAATATTTTCGAGATAGATTTGAAACTGCTTTTTCTAGATTTTCTTTTATGCATAACCTCATGAAACTGAATGTATTATTTATTTATTTTGCTGCATTAAATCCAGTTGTCAAATTATCGATAATACAATCTATAAAAACATGTTCATTATTCTTTAGCTAATCGATCTAAAGTTTCAGATCGATTACCTAAATGTACTGCTACTAATTTACATTTGTTGAATATTTTCTCTCATGTCTAATATTTTTTAAACGCTCAAAAAGCAATAATTTGCAAAGAAATTTTAACACAAACGGAGCCGCGTCAAAAAACTACAATCTGTCTCTTTGAATAACAGTGTTTATTGTGAATGTGGGTGCTTTTGAAGGCAATGTTCCGCTCCTTTTATTTCTTCTATGTATAAAAAGGCTGAAGGAATTGATACATGAAATACATCAGTATGTAGTTTATTTCAGATTCATTATTTGATGTCGGTTTTAATTTTTTTATACATATATACTTGCTATGATTTTTTCAGAGTCAAAGGTATATATATATAAAAAATCTTGATGTAGTATGTATGTTCACTTATGTATAGATACAGTACATTAATGCTACGCCACAGCATGCACATATTATACTCATCCGCATCAAAGGATCTCCGATCGAATTACCGTGTCGCGAATTACACACACGGGTCTCGCAGTCAAAACCGGCGAAATGTCGGCTCGCAGATTGGATTATTGGCAATGACGGATAGACTGACCCTAGATGCTTAGCTGAGGACGCATTACTGCAAATAAGGATGGGTCGATTTAGCCGGAGCGGATCGCTCCTCAAGTCAAGTAGGTGGCCCCCGGCGATGTGGCGTGTTTTTATCGTTGTAAATTGCGGATAATTCGTTTAGAGAGGCGTTCGCGGCTGACATTGGCACTAACACACGACACCGGATCTGGACCATCATCCCACCGGCAGCGGCGATCATCAGCGCTGCACGGAAGCCGAGGGACGGGCTCTGCAGCTCGGTGCATGATACGACGCCTGGACCAATGTGAAGGTCGCGACCTATCCCAATCGATAGGGAGAATTTTCTATGACTTCTTGGACAATGCACAGGCGAATATCGATCTGCTTCGAGTGATTGATTGAAAGAAAGTTTATGAAAGTTGCTGTATCCAAGGTCTAAAGTACAGCTACTGATATGCTGTTTATGGAGGGAAATGTACCTCAAAATATTTCATAATTTTTTAACTAAATTATGTAACGAAAATTAACGAAAGTTCTTGTACACTAATAGCAAACCTTTTCATGGATCTTGTTTGCAGAGTGCTTTGATTGATAAATTTCTAATTCAATCTTTGGTAATCTCTGGAAGTTCATAGAATATGAACCAAATTAGATATATTCGAAGATTTGAAGCTCAAAATACAACTGCTTAGGATCGGCAAAAAAAAGTATGTGAAAGGAAGGACTCTAATAAGAATATCAAAATTCAATTACAATATTTGATCCTGTTTCGTTATGCGACTATGACAGAGACCGACCAAAACCGAAACTGAACTCAAAACTTCTCCTAATACGTTGCTAATACAAAATACTATTTATTTATGCAAACGAATCTAGAAGAGACAAGTCATGAATAAAATATGTTTTGCATAGTAGCTCTAGCTAAAATCTCAATGTTAACATAAAACAGTCTTATTTTGTACGCTAAGAATAAGTTTTATAACATTTTCTCCGCTCAGATTTGATCTACTGTCTTCATAGAGTTGTTTGGGAACTAAAAGAACTTTTCACTGGCGTGAATTTCGTCTCATAAATCGCAAATTATATTATTATGCTATTGCATGAAGAACGCACTATTCCGTCGCGTTTTTATATTAAAACATGGCTTTATAAAGCGCATATGTATATATAAACATAATACTTATTGTTATAATTATTATTACAATTCTATGGTATTTATAAAAACGATTAAATATTTTATTAAAATAAAAATAGCGTCACATATCGGGTATGTGCCACACAACTCATAGCAGTGAAGTTAGCAGTGCAGTTAATAGTATTGTTTTGGATTTTGCAGTGAATCTCTGAGAAATCCATATTTTAATATCAAGTGTTATTTATTTTTTATTTGCTATAAATATTTAATATATTAAAATAAATATACATATACACATATAAGTAAAAACACGAAAACAAGCTAAAAGGACATACACAAATCACCTCAACAGGTGTGCATTGTTCTATACGAATTGAACTAAAACCTCATATGTGCCCGAGAAAATGTCAATATCTCGATGCAAAGTATTGAGCAGACGGACGACCTTTGCCAGAGCAGAGCAGTTGGCAAGTGCTTCAGTCCTTGACTTCACAGGCAAGAACAGTGGACGCGACTTAGAACTATAACCACCTTCCGGAGCCCACATTTGGAGCTGTTCAAGCGCCGAAGAGTTGTCTACGATGCCTTTGAGCAATTTTCAAAAGTGTTTAATTATATAAACACATCTGCGAGTTGACAACGAAGCATATCCTAGCGCTCCCAAAATAAAAACACTGATGAACAGGAATAGATAATTCGGATTTTCAATACCGGTATTACCGGTATTGACCTTATTATTATTATTTTATTTATTTGGTAAAATAAAAATAGTTTTGAAGAAATCTGTGGCTTGTAATAATTTTGTTTGATTTTGTTTTCATTATATTATATTACAATTTGATTACAACTATACCTAATTGCAATGTTTAGTATTTTTAAATTTTGTCTAGTCGGCTTATTGAATATGTCCATTCATTTAAAGTGTAACTGAATGCTTTATTGCTGAGTTTATGCTGTAATATATTGTTGAATGTCAATACATGCTTATGAATTTTGCGAAAAATTAAATATTTTCTTTCAAGATATTTAAAACATTTATGACTAATTATACATATATTTATGAATATACTGTGTTTTAAATAATAAGAAGCGTTTAATCAATCTTCCTTACCTTCAAGTTCTTCTAAAAATACTTTGTACGCTGATCCATTATTGTGTTAAATACGAGTAGCAATAAAAATCAATATGATTACTGCACAGAAAACTATTTGTCCTATTTATATCTTCATTTTTATTCATGTATTACACAAAAATTTGGGCAGTAAATCTTTTTTATTTTTATAAAATATTTTCATAGGTTTTTATACCACTAGCCAATTTATTCTAATAAAATATTTTCCTATATTACTGCTCATTTTTTCTCAGTTACGATTATCCAAAGAAACTTTATGTGAAAGGAGTGCGTATAAAATTGGTAATCTGTTTTTGCAAAATGCAATAGATTTTTTTTAAGAACAGATATGTGTTATTAATGATTTTGATATATTGTGATCAAGTTGTGATTTATTCATATTTTTTTGTTTTAATTTTGCATGTTGAATATTTATTTTGAAATTATTATTTATTTCCAAAAAAAATATTTATTTCTACTCATGTTAAAAGATAATTTAATTTAAAAATTTGTAAATTCTGCATAATATTATTCTAACAAATAAAATGTACGAATTTGAAAAAAATATCCGGTAGTAACGGTATTTCATTTTGTAATACCCTTACTACTGATTATTCTTTTTGTTGAAAGCTTATAAAATTTAATTTATTCTGATATGAAACGGCTCATGTAACAAAATATCTGTTATTTTAAGATAACAAAACTTTTCGTAGAAATACAAAATTTATTCTCCACAGCAACTGATTACAGACCTACAAATTATCGTTACATGTTCTTGCTACTTGATTTAAAAATATACAAAGTTCAGTCTTAATCTACCACCAGTGCAGTTCACGCTTAATCGACACCTTTGAAGTCCGTAAAAAATCTAGGCAGTCAACTTAAGTTGCCAAGAGTTCACTCTATCAAAACTTAAATATTAATTCATGGCACGATTACTGAGCTATCGGAAACGAACTGTTCTAATATTTTTTGTATATTAAACTATGTTATTATTTTTTATTTTTAAAAATATTTTTTTTAACTCTGGCTTGCTTAGTCAAAATTATTATTTTTTATTTTCAGTTAATAAGGTTTATTGGCTGTTTTTATTCTAATTCTTCATATTCTTAAATTGTTTTTAAATTAAAAAAATATATTTGTTTCAAAAAGTCATTTTTGAATATATAGCTCGTGAAATGCAAAGTAAATAAATTTGCTGAAATACCGTAAACAAAATTGTGCATTTTTTTATAAAAAAATATGCTTTTAATTCAGTTTTATATGTATATATTCCGTAAAACCTGTTAAAAGTAAAGAACCAAAATTTATTATTGTTTTTATTACAAATCTAGTCATCATTTGCTTTTTTTCGTTTTTTGCGTTTCTCCAATGCGTCATGATGGTCAATATATAAAAAACAATAATTATACCATACAATATTTAAAAACAATTATTAGGAAAGAACGAGGGACGCGATCGCGCCTCTCAAGGGCAATCTAAATCATTCGTAGCTGAAAGTCGCTGTAATTCGAATTTATTAGGGGTAACAACTAAAAAAGTTTGTCGACCACTATGCTTAATCTATGAAAGAAATGTTAGTAGAGATGTCATTATCATGACGATAACACAAAGCCTAATATGACACAAAACATGCCACAAAAACTAAAATAAATTAAATGCGAAGTCATGATATATCAAAAAATATATGGCTTAAAACATTTTTTTTTTTTAAATTTGTAAAATGCATTTTAATCGATTTCTAGATTTAAGAACTTAAAAGTCGATTTTTATATAGACCCAATAATATATTTACCATATTTTTCCGAACTAAGATTTACATATTTTATCATATTAATGGAAAAAAATAAGGAAGGATTTTTTTGCTAGGATAATTAAAATTTAAGTTGTGAATAATAATTTAAATAAATATTTGATAAACTGTAAAAAACCCCATTATTTATGGAATGTCGTAAACAAAATTTATAACTTGTGAAAAGTATCAAGACAATTTTGTTACAAAATTCCGTGTAATTACTTTAAAATTTAATAAATCATAAGATCTTTTTCACTTGGATGCCCTAGACACGTGCCGTCGAAGGCCACGTATTTTTTCTATTAAAATTACAAAATACATTGTAGGAATCTTAATTTTAAACACAGTGAAAATAAGTACACATATGTACATACATATGTTCGTGACAACATGCTCAAATATTTTTTTGTATGTCCAAATATGTATCTAATTATATTTTTGTGCATGTTACAAAACTTTTGTTAGTAATTAAAAAAAATATTTTTAATAATTTTTCAGGTGTCCGGAGCGGCGGGTCGAGGCATGTTTTGCTATCACTGCCCGCCCTCGCTGCCGCCGCATCAGCATAGGCTGCCGCAGATTGAATACCCCTTCACACCGACGCATCCCTGTGAGTATTTATCTTTTCGTTTAAAATCTACTACCTTTGCTATCATCTGAGAATTAAAAAGGGTTTGAAGAAAATAATTCGCGATCCGATCCATAGTAAAACTGAAAATAATGATAAAAAGCAAACAATTCTGCTTGAAATTTAAAATGCAAGTCATTAGTCATGATAAAGAGTTTTAATTAAATTATTATTGGAAAATATTTGTAGATAGAAAGCCTTTTAAATTTTTAGCACCTGTTTAAACCGTTACTTGTCAGTTTTTCGTTATACATACACAACTGAAGTGGCGTTGTTATTTGTGAAACATACATTTCAAAGTAAATGCGATTTAAACTGTAATAATTAAATTCTATACTGATTACAGAAGTATTATAAAGTTTGCATGTATTATGACAATCTTTATAGGGACGTTACCTTTTCTGATTTAAATAGCCAAACCGCGGACGTGTTCATATGAATTTTTATAAATAGGCGGTCGCCCAGGTTGGGCGCATGTAAGCCTACGTGGAAAAGTATCAATACTCATTCGTATGTCTCGATTGTAATCCATCGAGCTAGCGGTATTCTTCAATAAAAACTAAATTAAACGGGCTTAAATTTATACTTTTATTATTAACTTTATATATAATTGGGAAAAAAATAGCATTTTAAAATACCACTTATTATTTAAATTATACAATTAATAAAATTTGAAAGCCACTGGATATGACGCGTGACGTTGAGCTGATGATTCATAAATTTCTCAAAGCTAGAACTCAAACAAATTGTCATGAAAAATAATACAAAATGACATTCAGGAGCAAAAAATTACGTGACTAAAATACAATATTCGCTTTGACAAAATATTTTAAGTCTGAAAATTGTTGGCATTTTTATGTTTATAGAATTGGAAACACGTTTCGTATTTCATATTTATCTATATTGGTTCGGAATAGCGTAATCTGTAAGGTCTCAGACTGGTAACCCAAAGGCTGCGGGTTCGAGCCACGGCAGCAGCCTCGAATTTTATTTATAAAAATAATGCTACAAAGTGTTATCTATTGATTGTAAATTGTGTTATACAAAATAGTTTATATTTAATTTGATTTCCAGACTTGTATGTATGCATTATGTCCGACTGACTTACCTAGTTGGTACAGATTTACTCCGTTGTAACACATTGGGCTTACGCCAGTCAGGTTACAACGGAATATAAAATCAATCTGAAATTTATTTTCAAAATTAAAATGAGTTACAAAACATTATATTATATTTTAATAAATATAATCTAATTGGTGACTGTTTCGCGCTTCGGGTTCATAAATTCTCTCTTAGCGCTTATAAAACCGCGCTTTGCAATAGAAACCTTGCTTTTTTATTAATGTAACTAAAATCTTATTTTTAATTCAAAATGTGCTTATAAGAAAAATTAAGGTGTTTTAACCCTTTTAATGTCAGACGATTTTTTTTAGTATTTACAAAAATACAAAACGCGTTTATACAGAAATCATCGATTAGCATTAGCAAACATTTTTTTTTTAATATTTGGCCATTTAAAATCAGAGCTATGAAGTCATTTCAAAATGTATATCAATTTAAGTAAAATCAACTTTTTTGTCAGCATATAAAATTAATAGCGATTTACAAACTATAAACATTATTACTTAATTATCTAATACTTTTTGCTATATTTTTTTTAAATTTAAAATTTGTTAAAAAAAAAATATAAAAGAAAGACAATAAGTATTTTTTATACGAATACCTCTTGCTTTATCACATTATATAAATACTAGGAATCAATATAAAGATCGCATAAAAAATTAATCTCTTACTCTGACAAAGCATATAAATGAAAAAAAATAATATGTATAATTTTTTAAAGATTTTTAAGCTAAATCATAATTTTTTAATTAGTAGCAGATAAAAACAAATTAAAATATATGTCAGGCGTCGTGTTTCGTACATTACAATTTTTTATTATTAAATTATAAAAAATATGGATTATTTGTTGATAATTTTTTAAATCAATTCAATTGTTTAAGTAATAGTTTTAGGTGATTTTATTGCAATATTTCCATTTTCTACTGATTTTTGTCAGTAGAAATATAATTTCACGTCATTTTAAATAAGGGCAGTCAGTAATAATTTTTAATTTGCACAAAAACTCTAATGGATATTGAATCTTTATTTTTTATCATATGTATAGTTTTGATCAAAACGGTAACCGGATTATATCGCAAATAAAAATTGCGCACACGAAAATTCTGAATATAGGATGTGATGGTATAATTGTCAAATATGTTTTACTTTGAATTCCAACTGCTTTATATTTTTCTCTATTTATAGGTAAAAAAATGTGTCATTATTGGAAATGTAAGTGTATCATACCAATGTAAAAAACTAAAATATTTTTGAAACATTATATTTTTAAATTAAAATTTTAATAACACCTGTTCTATGTATACATTTTTTTGTATATATTAGCGTATTATCAAATATACAGCACGTGTATGTTGTCATACATATATGATCAAAATTTTCGCAATATCACCAAACCGACCAAAACATTCTTAGTGTCATATAAAGATTTTTAATGCGTTTAAATATTTTTTTTCGAGTAAAGAAATTGTTTTTATTTTTTTTCAATCTAAAATAAATAAATTGAATTACATTACAAAATAAATAAAATGTATGCTTTTTAAATTTAAAATTAAATACATATTTTTTATGTAATATATATGTAAGATTTACGAAGAGACCTTTCGAGGCCAGCAAAAACAAAGTTGAGAAAGTTGTCTTAAGAATTTATAAAGCGGTCAGAAAAAAATAACGCCGATTCCGACTGTGCACTATAGCCGCGCAACTTAAATATTTTTGCTATTTTTCTTCCATTCTACATGTAAAAAATATTGAAATACTGTAACACATGCTTTGGGATGTTTTACTTATGTCTCTTAAATAAAATACAGATAAATAAATAGTCACGCAGCGCAAAATTTTTTGTGGTTTCGTGATGTAACTGCTATAGATATTTTAATTAAAAAAATGTGTCTTTTTGTAATTGCATGTTATTTATTCAAAAGTTAATTTAAATTTGCTCAGACTGGCTATGGGTCATACGCCTTTGAATCTATGATTCCATAACGCGTGTGCCGAGGCGTAATGTGTTCAAATTTTTTTTTAAATAAATTTCAACAGACCGATAGTCAGCCATTATACAATATGTACCATGTGAATGTCTAATTTTTCATGGCGTATTTTATTTTTAATGCTGTTCACGTTTATGTGTTAAACATAATCATCGATAATCCAATCGTCATATCATTACAGACAAACCGAAAACCAAATTGACACGACCGAGCAATCACGCGTCAATTGATTTCGCACAATGGAATAGGTGTTCGCCCGATGGGGTCAATCGTAAATAATGGTATAACAAACAACAGCGGGGAAGAAACGACGATGGGATTATTAGCATGCGTTTATCCCTTTGTACGATTGGAATTTTCGACGGAATCCAATCACGGCCCGACCGCCTATAGGTGTCGTCACGAGGGTCGGGCGTTTCGCACCCCGCTGCGAAGAAAAACAACGAAGCGCGGGGGTTGCGCGGCCAATTAGCGCTCGGGTCGTTAGCGACCCCATTCGGCGACAAATTGCTCGTGAAATTGATTTCGAACACATGACCTATCCAAAAATCGCATATAAATCAAACAATCGCGAACAGTACCTGACCTAACTAGTGAATTGATTACAGAGTAGTGTTTTTCCGATTGCCTTATTCTGTTTTATATCTATACTATAAAACAGAAAATTCATGTGTTATTATATCACAAGTGATGTGACATTTTGATAAAGTCAATCACGATTTACTAGTGTGATCTAATTTTGGCCTTATAGGTTTTATGAAGCTATTTTCAAATGACCAATAGGAATCAGCTAGTCAAGTATGAAAATTATTTTTTAAAACCATTTAATACATCTATTGGTGTACTGCAGGGATCTGACTTGGGTCAATTACTGTTTCTACGGTTCATTAATGACATAGAAACGATTTGGAAATTTTCAAGAGAGTGCAGTCGATTTCTGATTCCCTCGACCTGTAGGAGGATCTTAATTCTTTATAGAAGTTGGCTTTTAATATCCGATTGGCTCTTAGAGTCGTGAAATATCACACAATTTAATTTTCAAGATGCTTGCAGGTGGAATACCAGTACTTCTACCATCTCCACGGATATATTCTAGACAGGTTTTCTTCTACTAAGAATCTTGATGTGACTTAAAAAGCCTGCACATTGCAAAGCCTCAATTAATATGCTCGGTTTAATCTTGAGAAATGCGCGCTACTTTAGTACTGCGAACTTTTTATGAAGCCCAAGCACTGGGCTGTTTAGAAACTGTTTAATATATGGATTTCAGACTATGAATTGCGTCTGAAAAAGTATAGTTAATATTAGAATATTGGTCAAAGTATATTCAAATCGTATTTTGGACAATAGGGGAGCGCAAAAACAATTATCACTTCTCAGAAGGCAAAAATTCACGTTAAAAGCAATAAAATCGTGTCGGTGCCGTCGCAGTGAGAACACTCGGTAACGAGCGTTCCCACTGCTACGGCGACGGCACGATTTTATGGCTTTTGACGTGAATTTTTGACTTCTGAGAAGTGATAATTGTTTTTTGCGCTCTCCTATTGGTCAAAATTCGATTTATATGCTCTTCATTCGATTCTCACTCATTGTAAGTAGTAATATTGTTATTAAAAATCTCGTAATTAACGCTAAATAACCGAGCGTTACCACTGCGACGGCACGATTTTATTGCTTTTGACGTAAACTTTTGACTTATGAGAAGTGATAACTGATTTTTGCGCTCTTCTATTGATCAAAATTCGGTTTATATGTTCTTCATTGGATTATCACTTATTGTAAGTCGTAATATTGTTATAAAAATCCCAAAATGCTAGATTACCGAGAGTTTCCAATGCGATGGCACGATTTTATTGCTTTTGACGTCATTTGGGAGAGGAGAGGTCCTTGAATTGGGTCAGAAAAATGCATGTCATTTAATGAAATAAATACTATGAATCTAAATGAAATCAATATAATGAAAAACCAAACACTGACTGGCATACTCCCCTCCCCCCCAGAAAAAGCTTAAGTGGCAAAAAAATAAGTAAATGATTTGTAATGGTCACGATGATTTTTTTATATCTCACTGACTCTCGCCAGTTAACATGCGAGCTAGCAAAGCCCATCCCAGAGCACCAGCACCAGCACCGAGTCTGGTAGCTCTCGGGCATCCATTTAAAGCTGTCTATTCGGCTCTTTGTGATGTTCAGCTGATTTATTTTTTATTAGCTATAATTAATTAAAGCGATATTTATGAATATTAATAATTATTTTGCATGTGTATATGCTACACAGCATAGTAACGCACGGATTTATTTGGCAATGTAAGGGAAAGGTTAAAATGATCCTTGTAAATATTGTTATTTTTACATACTTTCTCCATCTTTAGAACTGTATACAGTTAAAATACGATTCTAAAGTTTCTAACCCTATGATTTTCTGTAGGTAGGGAATTATAGTTTAAAAATTACCTAATATATTTACATTTTTTATATAGGTATATACGTATTTTTAATTAATATATTTATTTAGCAATAATTTTAAAAATGTAATCATATATTTTTTAAATTAACGCTTATCAAATTTTATGAGCAAGTTGATAAAACTTTATCTGTGTAATATATAAATTAATTTAGATAACGTTGCTCATGTCTACAATATAACTATACTATTTATATTTAGAAGCTTTCTCAAACCGAGAATAAAATTTGCTTCAAGAGACAAGATCCGGTATGGTCTAGTGGCTAGGATACCTGGCTCTCACCCAGGAGGCTCGGGTTCGATTCCCGGTACCGGAATATATATTTTTCCTATTTAAATCATACGATACTTTCTTTTTGTAGATTTTACATCTATATTTTATAGTTTATACAATGCACTGCAAAATACCATTTGTATAAACACTGTAAATTTCCAATTCATATATTTGCACTGGTACTTTCTTTATTGTTCAGCGAATAAATAATACGTTGGTCGATAACAATACTTTTATTAAATTTCAATAATAGAATAATAGAACAGATTTAAAATAGTGTACAATAAGAAAATCTTCAACCGGCCCATTAGCTCAGTTGGTTAGAGCGTCGTGCTAATAACGCGAAGGTCGCGAGTTCGATCCCCTCATGGGCCACAATTTATTTTTAATTTAATAAGTTTTGACTTTGATTTATATTTTAAATTAACTTATAGCGTTTATTTATACACAGAACAAGTTTTTTGTGAAAGTTATCAGATATGCTGTTTTAATTTGACAATTTTAGGTAAAATAGTTGAATATGTACATATTATCAACTATTTTTACTGCAATATACTAATAAATAAGTATCTGTAAGTAATGTATTAAAAAATACTACAAATGAATCATCTAGTTATTTAAAAGCCCTTAAAGTTATATTGACTATCTATAATGTGCCTTTGAACTAAAATGGTTAAAAAAATTCAGACATGTAAACTTCATGTTTTTATTCCAGAGATCGCTATGGACCGAAAAGTTTAAAAAAAAATGCTATAATATTCCAAGTAAATCTTTTTACTTTTATTATTTTTTTAGTGCACAGCCAATTAAAAATACATTTAATCGACTGTGCCGTATGAGAATTAAGATTAATATAGGTTTATACTTAATATAAAACAGAATAGAATAATTATTGATATTGAGCAGTGAAATTGTAAATAATTTTTTTATGATACATTTCAACTGACTGAGTTAGTAAAATTATATTACAATAGTTAAGAATTAACTCACCGGTGATATAGATTCACTGTAACATACATACAGTCCGTCCAAGATATGAACGCTCATCGTCACAGTATTGGTGAGAAAATATAATAGGGTGATCATGTGAAATTACAAGTGCAATTAATTTTTACTTTTTTAATTTAATTTGTTGAGGAAAGTGTAAAATATCACTTTCTTACTTATTTTGTTTATTTATATTTTCCAACGTATGGTCACCCTACCCTTAAAACAGCCCTGATTTAGTACTGGTAACGTTCTCAAATCAGTGTAAACAAATTCGTGGAAAACTGTATATATATGCATGCATGCGTACTCTTGTTTCCATCACAACGATGATGAGCGTTAACATCTTGGACGGACTACACATATATATTTGAGGCCAGAGATGCTTTAACACACCCGCTTTTCGCTGTTTTTTTCTTTTCTACTGTTTCGTCCTTTTGCACTTTTTATTTATATAAAATGCACTAATGTATAATGCCGTGCAACGAGATTTTTTTTAATATTAGCTTGTTACAATAATAAATACATTATTAATAATAGTGTCTTTATATAATTTCTAAAATATTTTTGAACAACACAAAATGTTCTGAGAGTGACAGTCGAGAAAAAGGCGTGACGAACCGAGCCGCATGTGTGAGATTATCCATTTTGGGCGTAATTGCGTTAAGCCATTAACGTGTAGCCGCGCAGGTGTCCCGCCCCAGAGGGAAATTGAAACTGTGCGCCGATTAACTTTAATAAATAAATTTACTTTTATTAATAAATAATTAGAGCGATAAAAGTTTTATAACTTTAAAATATATTTGATTCGCGGGCAAGTCACAAAATATTTTAGAATGCAAGATAATTATAATTTAAAAATATTTCGATACACCGATGCGGTATTTGTCATAACGTAAATAAATATGTATATAATTACTATAGTACATACATATATACATATTAGTAAATAGCAATGTTAACCATTTAAGATTACTGAAATAATTCGGTTATTTTTTTCCATAATGCTTTATAATATTTAATACACACCCACAGTAGAGAGATACGATGCATTTGCACACAGATCGTATCGTATTTCGCAACCCCCCCGTCATAATTATCATGAACTAGAATTAAATTTGTAAACTGGCATAAGTGCACATGTATAATAGACATAAAACGAGGGTGTCGAATGCACGAGACCCCAGTAAAGAGATTAAGCCAACATCACAAAGATTACATCTGTTTGAAACTTTCTCTGTTCTACGATACTAAAGTATATGATTTTGCACTTTTAAAATTTCTGCCACTAATAATAATTATAAATTAATAAAAAATAATATTTTATTTTTAAATAAATGTGTTGGTTTAGAGTTCTTTTCTCTTTATTTACGGCAGTTGAAAATTCAAGTTTTCTTCTTTATGAAAATGATATAATCTGTTGCGCACTTTTCTTTACAAAGTGATTTAGATTATTTATAAAAATGGGTTTCCATGCCTTTTAGTGTCTGAAAATGTCTTACTGTGGAACGCTTGTTACTGAGCGTTCCCATAATAATGGCGCTGACACGATTTTATTGCTTTTGACGTGAATTTTTGCCTTCTGAGAAGTGATAATTGTTTTTGTGAGTGTCAAATAAAGCATATCTAAACCGAAATTTGACCAATAGGAGCGTTTATATTAAGACTATTTATAATCAATTTTTTTGCATAGCTAAACTGAATTTTGCCCAATAGGAGAGCGAAAAAAACAATTATCGCTTCTCAGAAGGCAAAAATTACATAAATTAAAACTAAAATAAATACACAGTTTCTTGCCTGTTTTAATCTAAATTAGTACGGTGTGCTACATAATAAACTGATTTTTTTTTTCGCCTAGAAAAAAATGAAAAATATATGTCTGCGCGGCTTGGACAATTGTGGAATTTTCACATTAAAATATAAACGCGATACAGAATCTATAAAGCTTGATGTCAAAGAATAAGCTGGAAATGTATTCTAAAAATTCGAATTTTGGCATTGAGTGGGTTTTCAAATTTCATTGCTTATCGGTCACAAAAAAGTTTGGAGCGTCACAGTGAAAACTGCAAAACCGAACCGGGCCAGTTAGTGTATAAATTGAATTAATTTGCGCACTGCGAAACGTGCGGTGTGTCATTGACGAGAATTAAATAGTGGAATCAATTAAAGCATTAAAGCTTAATTAGTTGTGTTGCAGTTCCGCCGCGCTCGTCGGCCCCTATCGAATTGCATGCAGATATGACGTTTCGTCGATGAGCCCACGGTTCCAAATCAAAGTTTAATATAATTTAACTTATTATCTGATACATAATACAGTTTAACTTTGAACATGCATTTGCCTTAAAGGTGAAAACAAATAACTGAATTTACGCTTATATCTTACATCGTTTTGCATTACTCTTACTATGTCAAAATAATCAAAAAATATTTTTGTGTTAGTTTATAATAAATTAGGATCTGTAGTATATTTCAAATATGTTAAGAGTTAAGTAGAAGGCTTTATATTATAATTCATTTTTTTAAATCAGATTTTTTTAATCTTTATTTATGAAACACGTTTTGAAATAATTGATTTCGAATATCAAATAACACGATTTAACAAAACGTGTATGTACAAGCCATTTTCTAGTTAATCATGAGTTATTCTCTTAAAGATGCCGAAAGACTTTTTCGGCGAAACGTTGAGAGGTAGACAACAAAATGCAAAGAAAAAAAGAATATATACAATTATTCATTTAAACCTGTCAATTATCCATTTAAGCCTAGGTCGATTATAATTATAGTTCTTAATTACTATAAAATATGTCACTTTTAGTCTGGCTAAGACACCACTTATATGTAGGTGTTGATTAAGTTGTAACGCATTGTAACGTATTGGGCTAACGCATATTATATTAAAACGAAATAGTTACAATAAATAAATTTTAAATGTTTTTTTGATGGAAATATTTTTAATACAATCATTAAATTATTATTTAGCTGTCGGTCCATCACTGTCGTGAGGTACCGCAGCAAATCATTAATCAAAAAAAATATTACATTTTTTGCTGTTGTCATTCAAGTGTATTTTTAATATGTATTTTATTTAAATCAAAATAATACATTTTCAGTTTAATTTTTAAGTTCAAAACGAAACGATCTTTAATGTTTTAATAATGGTTTAAAAAATCTTTCTTCTAGAGCCTTAAAAATAAAAAAAGTAGCGAGGGACCTTTTTCGTCGATAATTATCAACATGAATCAGAACCAATCATAATAATTTGAGAGTTTTGAACCATCTAAAATAGCTAGAAAAATGGTAAAACCGCATTCTGCACTTCTAAATAAATAAATGCTATATTTCTTGAGCATATTTTTTATTAGTATATAAAACTGGTTGCAAAAAGGTTGGATAAATACAGATCCTAAGATTTCATCGAACAAAAAATACACTAAAATATCTTTTAGTGTTCTGGCGAAATCATTACTATGCGCTGCAATTTTTGCTTATAAATGTAAATGGTCACTGTTCAATGGAAAAGGTCCAATTCTATTGCACAATAAAACGCGATAACATATGGCATCATTGGTCATTTAAAAGTTGTATAAGCTAGGAACGGATTATAGCTCTTACTATGTATTTCAACTACATTCAAGTATTTAACGAACAAACGTACTTGGAATTTTATTAACCTAAAGCAGCTTACTCTACAGCTTTCAATTTTTCTATACATACATTTGCGCGTGCTAAAGTCGTATATGTCGCACAAAAATACCTGCACTGTCATAACGGTTAATATCGGGAACTGTAGCGTAACGGGTTTATGCAGAGCTCGAAAATAATGTTACACGTATGATATATTATTTAAAAATTATAAATAAAAATATTTCAAAAATTATTGAAATATTTTTTTTATATAGTGATACATACAGTAGCCGCCCAGGGCGATCCTTAAAATTGCCCCCCCCCCCCATACATTTTTTAGGGTCATAAAATCAGCATTTCTTAAAATAATAAATTGGTTATTATTAAGCTCTTGTTATTCGTAGATTTATATATGTTTTAGTGCATTCAGGGTTAAGAACCACACTAGACGATCCCATCGCGAATATGCCGCCCCCAAGCAAGTGCCGCCCGGGGTGGCCCGCCCCCTCCACCCCCCATAGCTACATACATATGTACATTCAATATATATAAATTTACATACATAGAAAGTATATTTACAGAAAATTCACACAGCTTAAAAAATAAAAATTAAAAAAGTAAAAATACTAAATTTTTAAAGTCATATATTAATAAAAAATTACAATTTTTTTTTAAGCGAACAATCAACTTCCTTTTGTATAGAATCAATCAATATCAGATACAGATTATATCATGATAGGCATAATTGTAAATTATGTAATTCGAAGAGGTGCCTCTAATTAAATGCGATTTCTATTTTTAATTTTTATTAACACCATTTTCGAGAATGTTTGTTCATTAAGATAGGTTGTTTGGAATGGCGGAAACTCAATTCCGATATTCCTCATTATTACCCATTTTGATCCAAAAAAGATTCAATGATTTTAAAATATTTTTTTTAAAGTTAACTTTCACGATAATTCAATCAATGGACTTTCATGTGATATCGTCCTGAGATACTTAAGGCTTTTTTTGTTTGAATCACATCCGGCTATAAATGTAAATATTTCGGCCCATTTCGCACAAAATAAATAAAAAAATAATATATAATATACAGTAGCTGATTTGCAACTCCTACAATACGATTGTATTAGTTTCGTGTGCGTGTATTTTGGATAAAAAGTGGAAGCTGTGACTTACGCTGACCTAGAGACTCATAATTTTACGGCACCAGAATAAAAAAAAATGTATTTGAATCTGGGAGTCTGAGAGAAAATTCGTTTTGATCGACGTAAACAATGACCGTAACAGACTTTCAAAAAAAAAAAACTCCAGAACTCCGAATAGAGATGCGTAAAATATTTTTATCATATTTATATAAAGTATATAGAAGCATAGATGCGATTAAATATTTTTATCTAGATTAGGCTTTACATTTTTACATTCCATGTCAGTTTACAAATATTTTTTGTAAATTAATAGATCTTATATTGTTATAGTAAAATCTTTTTCTGATCATTAAGAATGCACAAAAGTCACCACTTTTTATAAAAAGAGTGACACTTGTTAATAGAGAACTATAGACTAGTCGCAGTATATACACCGTAAGTTATTGTTTAATCTTTAATCACTTTCGGCATTATTCATGGGTTTTTTCCTGCTCATTCCACTGTTAAAAACCTTTCTTTTGTCTTTCTCTAAAACGATGACACAGTAGATTTTGAGAAGGCCTTCGATAAAGTATGTCATGAGTTATTATTAAAAAGTTGCTGAACTTCGGTTGCTCAGATGATTTAATTCGGTTTTTCTTAAGTAATTAAAGCGATCGTAGACAGTTTGTAAGCTATGACAGATAATTGACAAAAGAGTATTTCTCCCTTTGAGAGTTCCTCAAGGATCCAACCTGGGCCTTCTTTACGTGATTCTCTGAGTTCTCGCAGAAAGTTCTATTATGTCACTAAGCATATCTTAAATCTACTTAAGGGTTCTTTTGACTATCAAACTATTCTCGAGGAATTCCAGTTTAGAGTTTCAAAACATCTTCGAGAATCATTGATTTTTTTAATATCAGCTACGAGGAGCTGGTCCGTTTCTTATCATTTTTTTTTGCGAATTGTAATAATAAAAATATTGTTTTCTTAACTATCGAGACACAATGGTATAACCTGTTAGATTATGATGCTCTTAATTTTAACAAATAAACAAACTGTTGCGGTTTGAGAACCGCAGAGGATTGTGTGATATGGCGATATGACATATTCGCGACAGAAGCGCAGTCAACAAGCACCCAGTTAAAACATTTATCTCCTTAATTGCCAATTACCACTATTTACATGTGGCCAGCAATAATTGCAACCAGCCAACGCGCACAGAGTGTTTGCCATTCTCCATTATTAATTAATTAAATTCGATCTCAAAAATTTCATTCCATAATATTGAATTATAAAATATGCTTTATTACATACGATTTTTATTATTATTATGTCAAAGTAAAGTTAACACAAGGAGGCTGTGAATTTACACAAAATATGTAATTGTTTCGATACTAAAAATATTGTTTGGGTACGAACTGAATGCGATACGACGAATCCGAAACCTCGCAGGTGAGAGATAAAAAGTGAGCTACGGGGTGTTTGAAACGTCGGTTAAGCGTTTTTAATTTCCGACGGTCTCATCCCCACCGCCGCTCCGGAGGGACGATTGTGTGAATTGTTAACGAGGATTAGGGTCATAAATTTAATGGAAAAGTGAAAAATTCATGCGGCGCTCTCGCGGGGGTGGACAAATAAAAAGTCGGCGGCGGGGGTTAGGTGGCCGGCGGATAAAAAAGATTACCGAACGCCAAATAACATTTTAATTTGCTACCCCTAATAGCGGGCTTCAATTAAAAAGCGACCACCCGGGTGGATAATGACAGCGGCGGCCATATTTGCGGATATTAATTATTTATTTTTTAAAAGAGTTTTACGTAGAAAAATATCCGACGAGTTTTTGTGAATGTTAAAATTATACAATCAAAGTTAAAATAATTTAATTACTCGATATCAAATACGAAGATTTATTTTATGATTTTAATTCAACGCGAATAAATGTCTGTTTATATATTAATAAATATTAACGAAATAACGATATGCCGTATTTATATTATTATAGATCGAGCCGCGTCAGCATTTGGAGAAAAATCAGCGCTTTTCAAAGGTCTTAAAATTTTTATTAATTAAATTTTTTTTTTTATTTTTTTTTTATAATTATTATTTATAATATTACTTAAAAATAAAAATAATGTTCATAGCCGAATCAATTTTTTTTTATATTAGGAACTGATATTCATAATTTACTTCAGAGTTGACCAAACTTTTGATTACTACGGGCGACCTGCTTTTTATTATATATTATTATAAATTTAAATTTAAAATAAACATAGATAATACCAATACATATTCAATATCAAGTTATTTTAATAGCATAAATTAATGATTACTTCACAAAAACGTAGTTTATAAATAAAACAATATGTTCTTTTATTTTCATTCTGGCGGGCAAATAGGAATAGTTACGCGGTCGACAATTTGGCCACCCCTGGTCTAGTAGTGGCGTGCAAACAGTGCCACTGAAAGCGAAGGAAAACATTGATTCCGGGCCTAATGTCAAAAATGGCATTTTCTATTTTTTTATCATCGTAATTTATTTTATTGAATAAATAATAATAGGTACGAGTTAACCCTTTCAATGCTACAAATAAATATTAAAATTATCCACCGTTGCGTAATATTTTCTAAAATAATATTTTATGCTAAATACTTTATTTATGCATTAAAAAATATTAAAAATACCTACTGATAATTAGTTGTGTTTTCTTAACTGCTCAGTGTTGCCATATAGTGAATTTTCAGTCCAGGTCAAAAGCAATAAAATTGTGCCATCGCAGTGAAAATGCTCGATTATCAAGCGTTTATATTAAGACTTTTTATTATAATATTACGAGTGAGAATTGAATAAAGCACATCTAAACCAAATTTTGCCCAATAGAAGAGCGCAAAAAACAATTATCACTTCTCCGAAGTCAAAAATCCACGTCAAAAGCAATAAAATCGTGCCATCGCCGTCGTAGTGGGAACGCTCGTTACCGAGCGCTTGTTGCGCTCGGTAACGAGCGCAACAAGCAAAGCGCAAAATTGTTTTTGCGCTCTCCTATTGACCAAAATTCGGTTTAAATATACTTCGATTAGCCCTCTTATATAAGAAGTCCATAGTAATATCGGTAAAGATAGCTATCATATTTTTAAAACATAGTGTAATATTGAAATGCAGAGAAACTATAGAGCAATATGTGAGATGCAAAGTCTGTACTTATTCTTTCGCTTATTTTACCTTTATAGATTAGTTGGCTTAGTTTGTATTTTGGACTTAGACATATTAAGTTCAAAAACTATTTTTTTTCAGATATCTTTACAAGAGTACGGATGTGTTTGTATTTGTGTCCCAGTGTTTTTTGCTAGGAGCACTGGGATACAATTCATTACATTTTCGGCGTAGAGTCTACTAATAAAGCACGTTTTTATGTTACTAAGTGGTGATGCTCGGCGGTTTTCGAATGCAAGTTTTAGATTGCTTTAGAGAGTCGCGATCACGTCCCTAGTTCTTAACCATTACGGCCAGACATCAGTGCTTTGTATACGCGAAAACTAGACGATTTAAAGTGAGCGACGGGTAACTGAGCGATGGTTGATTCGGTGACAGAAACGAAAAAAAACTTATTGTAATTTTTTAAAACATATATTAGAACAAATAAAGTATAATTAATTTTAATATTATTAGCCCATATTATATTATATTTATATGCAATACTTGCTGTAGTTCTTTTATAATATACATCACAGCTATTGATAAAAATCCATAACTGCTACCAAAGCTAAAATGTGTTTTACAATAAAACATATGTATTTTAATAGTGGCGTATTAAAGATCAGTTTCTACTTAAAAACTGAACAGAAAATCTGGTATTTTGCTTTTAATAAAATACAGACTAAAAATTTACTTTTGAACGACACAGAAAAGCAGTTGTAGTTGAATTAAAAAAAAACGCATTATTTCTGAGATTAATGACTAGCTGCGGTACCTCACGACAGTGAGGGACCGACAGTAAATAATTTAATGATTGTATTAAAAATATTTTCCTGAATTTTTTTTTATTGTAACTATTTCGTTTACATATAATAAGCGTTAGCCTAATACGTTACAATGCGTTACAACACAAATAAGTGATATCTTAGCCAGATTGACATATATTATAATAATTATAAACTTTTATTAAAACGACTTTGTTTGATTTTATTTCAAATTTTTCACTTCAATATTCACCCGTGAGATTATGAAAATCTAAGAAAACCTAATCTGTTATAATCGATCAGTACTATTTTTATATAAATAATTCATAATTCCGATATCCCAGACACGATAGCAATTAATAAATTTTAAAGTTTTTATGGGATTCAAGCTCAGGTCTTTCGGATATTAGTCACTGACAAAATGCTGATGATCAGTCTATGGAAATATAATTTTCGTCTTAATTTTATTCATTATTAATATAAAACTAGACCTTGATTATAAATATAATGATTGAATTTAACATAACATAGGATGACGCGTTTTTTTTAATAAATCGAGGTTGAATTAAATTTGCACTTTTTTTTTGCCACAGATACAGTTTAATAAAATTTGGTTTTTAGATATCGTCGATTAAAAAAAAACTTTTTTAAAAATATTATGTATTTATTTAATTTATTTAAAACCAAAATTTATTTTTGATTTTTATTAAGTTTTTTAGCTATTGAAAATTTTGATAACCATAATTTTATAAAGTCAAAAATATATATTTTACCGCTTTTTGGTCGTATGAAAATAAAAATAAATATAATAATTTAAAATAATTTTATTTTAAAATTATTAACCTATATTATAATTATCATATATGCAATACCACGTAAATATTCTATATATTTTCTTATCGTACTTTAGAACCTTTATAAAAATTCTTTGGTCTAAGCCTGCTATAGTTCTCTTATAATCAACATCACAGCTTTCTTGAATTCTTCTGAGACCATTGATAAAAATTCATAAATTTGCATGAATCGTACTGCTACCAAAGCAAAATTATTGGTTTTATTGCTTCTATTTAATGTTAAATGAATGTTGTAGGAGCACAATTTCTATTGTTTCTTAGGCGACCAATATAGGCGTTCGTGGACCATTCTAAAATTGGTTCTAATTCATTGGATAAATGATTCTTGGTATATTATTTTGTCTTGGAACGAAAGTAATCATTTTTGAATTTAAAGCTGATTGTACATCAGAATTGTATTTGGTCCAAAGATTACATAAAGCTAAATGGTTTCGAAGATTTCGTACCAGATGAAAAAAGCAATTTATGTTATCTTGTGAAAATACCGTA
Organism: Plectrocnemia conspersa; assembly: GCF_051122295.1. Taxonomy (NCBI): domain Eukaryota; kingdom Metazoa; phylum Arthropoda; class Insecta; order Trichoptera; family Polycentropodidae; genus Plectrocnemia; species Plectrocnemia conspersa. Next base: position 534,776 of record NW_028277177.1, on the reverse strand, counting down.
CGCAAAGCTTGATGAATTGTAATTTATTAATCAACATTTATATTTTCGGGATCAAGTAATTGTGCCACATTTCATTTATCATATAAAATAATTTTGTAAATGTTTCAAGAGTCTTATTAGGTAAAAAACAGAATAAAGCTAAAAGCTCTTTTCTAGCCAAAATCGCAAAAAAATGTGCCGAAGCTTTGAAATATGGTTTATTAAATCTTTATTTAATTAATTGTAAAGATTCTCTGTTGTGAGACGAGGTACAGTAAAATATTATTATCCTGTACGAAATGCAAATGTACCGTTGCACAATCGGCTCGTCACGTCTTGTCGCGCATTCGCCGCGCACAATTACGTTTCTGCATTGTTGCATTGTGTTCCAGCGCGAAAATTGTTTACATGCTCTCGCCTGCAAATTACACCCCCCGAGCTCTTTTTATTTGCTATAGTTGCCGCAATTGTCGCCGGTGATGCAACAATCGAATCAAAAGCGCGTTTGTTTGCGATACGTGATTTTTAAACACTGGCACCGTGGGACAACGTTAATTCCATGGAATTATATCATAATATCGAGAGGTATATTTATTTATATTTTTAGTACATAAGAAAAAAGTAAAGGCACATTGCTAAACGCATAGAGTAAAGAATATCATATAATATAGAGCGGCCTATAGGAAGAAATTTAGCGTGCTTTAAAATAGTATTTGCCTAGTCTCTAGATCATTCACCCGAACGCGTGATCGGTGGTGCCCGTCTCCGCGCATTCGACAAACTTATTAAAATATGGTTTTCTGTTCGGTATTATCGTGTAAAAACAGTGCAAAACAGCAGAGGAATTGCAATTATTTGTGTTATTTTAGGATTTTTTTTTATTAAAAGTGACGCGTGCACATTCTACATGTGCCAACTATGGCTGCGCATTCCATACTTCGAGTTTATATTTAATTTATTTTTAAATTAAATATAAATGATAAAAATAATATATTTCATTAGTAAATATTTTTGTTAACAAACCAAACCAAAATTACAGAAAATATGGCTTGAACATATTTTACGTCGTTCATGGAAGCCATCCGTGAGAAGCGTCATCTGTTCGAACCATTTTAACCCAAATTTCTTTTTATCATAAAAGGTGGGTATAAACGATTAAAATCCAACTCAGTCCCTTTACAAAACCTACCATCGTCTTCAATTTCGAATACTGGTGCTTACAATTCTCCTAGAAAAATAATTTTATTACGAAAATTAAATCATGTTAGGTTCATTTCAATAAAACGTGAAAAAATAATACACGCACTAAGGCAAAAACTTTAACAAAGGACTTTTAAGTGAGGAAAACGGCTTGTCACTATTAGCAAAATTTGATTCTGATTAACTTTTCTAAAAAATAAAAAAAATTCAAAAGTTGCCAAATATTCAGCCCGAGTTAGATCGTTTGCATTAACTTTAAGTCTTTATTCTCCCAAAGCTTATCAATATGTTCGACATACTTTAAATTGTAACCTGCCTCACCCAAGAACCATCGGTAAATGGTATCAGAACTTGAACAAAGATATAGGGTTAACGTTTGAAGCATTTGAAGCATTAAAAATAAAATCTCAATCGACAAATTAAAAACTAGTTTGCAATTTAGTCATAGATGAAATCGCGATTAGAAAACTTACCGAGTGTAATGCTATAATAATTATTGGCGATGAAAGTGAATTAATAATGAAAAATATAAATTAATAAATTACAAATGTAACAGCCCTATTCATTGTCCAACGTCACAAGGTCATTTTGTCCGTCGGCGTTACAAACATTGTCATTGGCGAGGCTAATGATCGCACGACTAGCAGTCGAGATCAAAACTAGGCATGATTTTGGCCTATGTCGCCGTCTCTATTAAATATATATATTCTTTACTCTATGGGTCAACGTGATTCGTTTAAACATAAGTTGTAATGCAAATAAATAAATAAAGCTTTATCAAAAAGCACATAAAAATAAGTAAAAATTTGCCGAAACTTTCCTGTATTTTTTGCCAACGTCAATCTGCCCAATCGATTATTAAGTTTAAGAATAATGTTGTTGTATTGTATAAAACAAGATGCGCTTAGTCACTGTTATTATTATGAATAATTTAAGTTTGATCTTGTCGTATTCACCGATTCTCGATATTGGTTTAACACTTTGAATTGGTTTAACACTTTGAATGTTGTTTTGCGGAACTTACCTATCGGTTAAAAACGGGAGACGAGTTCAATTTTTTTATACTACAATATTAGGACATTGTCTATCTACTTCAATATGTTGTAATATTTACAACTTAGGGCAGAAATATTAGTTAATTATACGGCAGGAAGTATATCAATATTAAGAAAATATAAAAAAATATGGACGATTCGGAATCAGACTATTTTTTAAATAAATAAAAAAATTATTTGATTAATAATTTATCTGTATCGCCTTATTATAAATGACTTATTGGTGTTACTTTTACGTCGGTTTTATTTTTTCCTTAAAAATTCTCTTTATATGGTAAAAATTGGGTTTAAGTTCGCAATGACAGCAAGCCCTTCATAAACGAGTCTCGCAATATGCTTAGTAAGTTATTTACTATTTGGAAAACTTAACTAAACGGTTTTATTTTATTAATCTTATTCTTCAGACCCTTCTGATGATGCAATATTTATTAGATGAAAAAAACTATAATGAAAAATATCCAGATATGGGAGAAGGTTATATCCTTAAAATTAAATTATATATTGAATAATTTATATTTTTATTTTGTATTAATATTTTTTTCATTGATTATGAAGTTTTTAAAAGTCAGTATAAAAAGGTGTGTTTTATATTATTTTTAAAGATATATTTTAAATTATTTAAAGTTAAGAAAAACGTTAAAATTTTGATTTAAATAACTGTTTATATATTGTAGCAAACTTATTTTTGTATAATTCGCTTTTTAGTGATATATCAGTTTTAGGGACGCAATGGCAGCAAGTCTCTTAGATTAGAGATTCGCGATATGTTAAGCTTGAAATTTAAATGTATTTGATGCAGTTTTATTTTAATTTTCTATTTAATAAAACGCATCTTAAATATATTATATTTTGAAAATTACAAAATACTTATTTAAATATGACGGCTGTGTCATCAGAGTACATCGACAAGTCAGTATTTGTTTTAGTATTTAAAATAAAGAGAAATGGCCTTGCTAGACTTCAGATTAATTTTACTTATAAAGCGTCACCCAGTATTATCATCATTATAAGATAATCAAGGACTTTATTTTTGAATAATTAAAATGTGTCATTGTCGCACCACACCATATCGAAGACCTTTTCAATGTCGAGCGTTAATAATCATATGCTTTATTCACATCTATACTGCTGTGTAATAAACACTATTTTTACAGTGTAAAACGTCATGTTTAACCTTATTCTGTCAATTGTCAAGCGATGTGAAAGTATTCACCAAAAATAAAAAATAAATGCACCGTTTTTTACGTTAACAAATTTTTTTGCATGCGTAATTTTTTTAATTAAAAATAATATGTTTCATCAAAAATCTCTCGACATTTTTTACGTTTTTTAAAATTAAGTGACTTTCAACTCTTAACACATTGAATACCGTGTGAATAAATTTGCGCGTCTTTTCATTCTAACTTCATACAAATAGAACACGTTAAACTGTGTATTTATTTAGCTTTTAGATAAAGATGTTTACTAAAATATTTATAAAAATCTATTATATCCTCATATTTATATATTTTTAATTACTTACACTCCATCATCATCCATCAGCCTCTCTATGAAAATCTAACCTTTAAAATATTTTAAAGGTATTCCAAAGTGTTGCCACTATTATTTGTCCATGTAATCTTTTAAAGACTTGGCTTATGATTAATATAATTAATAGCAAAAATACTGTTATTACGCATGATAATTAATGCCTATATTACATATCTGTGAGACTGTGACAAACTGTGTAAACTAAATATAGTCTATAGTCGAAATTATACTGAAAATGCACAATTGTATTTAACTAAGAATTTTATGTTAGCTAATATTTATTTTTGATGAAATTGTCATTATCTAACTACGAGTGCTATTATGGTATAAAATGTATCAATACATATTTTTAACATCTTAAACAACATTGTTTCTAAATATTATTTTTCTTTGGTCGTTTTTAAATTAATGTTAGATTCTGTCCTGTCTTTATTATGCACAAAAGTAATGCTTATAAATGATTAATAATAATCAAATCGACGCTCGCATTGTTTATCGCAATCGAAAGCTCGCATAATTACGACGGTATTCTCTATCGATTGTCTCTGATAATTGCATCTCAAAGGCTTTTATTAAGTCCTAGATTCCAATCACAATGCAACGGTCTAATTAGGGGCCGGGGTCTCTTGATGCCGAGTCCTAAATGCATCGTGAATATCGACGAAGGTAATGTAATCGATATTTATCTTTTTATGAGGGACTCTCAACAATCATTTATGTTTTTAAAAATTCATAAAATCTGTCTATTTAATTACAATTTATATATAAACATTTTTAAATTTTAACTCAACAGATTATTCACAAAGGTAAATTTCATTGAGTCTTAATTTTTATAGAACCTAGATTTTGCTTTTGTGCGACTTGAATGGTAGTAAAATGACGATGAAAAAATTTTTGGTGAGCTTAAATCTAAATAAAGTACATTCTATATTATTTTTATTATTTTTCAAAGAATTAAAAATAAAACTTTTTGTATTTTTAATCATAATTTAAATACGGTTGTCTTATGCAAAATATTTTAACTAGCACATAAACAAATTGTAGCGTTTTTATTTTTTTTATATCGATTAGGTGTTTTTTTTAATTAATTAATATAAATTATAACTCGTTGTAAATTTCACTTTTTTGTAGTGCCGTGTCTTATAAGGACGCGAGGACAACGAAGATGCTCCGTGAATAATACGACTGTATGATCCGAAATTCTAGCGATTGATTTCTTCATTCATTTAATTACTCCGTATTCATAGTTAAAATGTAATGACATGGTTAACGCGTTACATATGTACATATTATGTTACACGTATATGTAATCAGAGTTGTTGAGAGTGAGCCCGGGCCCTGAGAAAGCAATGATTCCGGGCCTCGTGACAAAAATTACATTATATATATTTTTTTTACATTGTAATATATTTTTTTAAGTAAATAATAATAGGTACGAGCTCCATTTCCATGCCAAAAATAAATATAAAAAATAGGCACAGTTGCTAAAATTATATTTTATGGGAAATATTTTAATTAGGCATTAAAAATTAATAAAAATATCTAATTGCTAATTAGTCGTATTTTTTTGCTGCTCAGTGTTGCCATATAATATCGAACCATCGCGGTGAAAACACTCGATTATCAAACGTTTATATTTAGACTTTTTGTAACAATAGTACTAGTGAGAATCGAATAAAACACATCTAAACCGAATTTTGACCAATAGAAGCGCGCGAAAAACAATTATTACTTCTCAGAAGTCCAAAATCCACGTCAAAAGCAATAAAGTCGGGAACGCTCGTTCATATTACGACTTCTATAATAATTTTGCAAATTAAATGAGGAGCATTTAAACCAAATTTTGCCCAATAGGAGAGCGCAAAAAGCAATTATCACTTCTCAGAAGTCAAAAATCCACGTCAAAAGCAATAAAATCGTGCCGTCGCCGTCACAGTGGGAACGCTCGGTAACGAGCGTTTTCACTGCGACTGCGCTGACGTGATTTTATTGCTTTTGACGTGGATTTTTGACTTCTGAGAAGTGATAATTGTTTTTTGCGCTCTCCTATTGACCAAAATTTGATTTGAACATATTTTGATTAGCTCTCTTATATTATAAGTCCATAATAATATTGGTAACATAATATTATATCGGAATACAGACAAACTATGGAGCAATATGTGAGATGTGATGTTTGTTTGTACTTCTTCTGCTTATTTTCCTCTGAGAGCTGAGTTGGTTTAGTTTGTATTTTGGACTTTACTTAATTAAAATTCTAAAACTATAATTAATTTTAGAACTTTCATTAGGTTTGGATTTGAACAGCAAATGGACGTTTCGCAACTGTCAAATTGAGTTTCATAGAGATTTTAAAGCAGCATATTAGCGCCTATAAAAAAGTGCTATTGTAACTTATACTATACATACATTTCAAACAACTGTAGTTCAGATTCGTTATATTTTTTTATAAATATATTCTGGACTCCTCAAGAAGAATTTGGGAATTTGTCCCATCCCCCTCCCTCTCGACAGACCTGATCATACCCATCAACGCCCAAAAGTGTGTCATACATCGATCGCTAATCTCACACGATGACACACGTTATTAGCATCGACCCGATCGAGAGACCCTCATGAATGATGCAAAGTCTTCTTTGTCGAACAGATACAAATTAAATACATTATGTCCGTAGGGGTGGGACACTACCCTCTAGACGCGGCGCCCAAATTTCATTACGTATTTATTTTCGCTGCAGATCAAAAGGGTAGACCCATTAGGGTCCAATTAAATTATCGATGCCCCGTGCGATGGACGGAGTTATTCTTCAGTCTCTTGGGTTTTAAGAAGATCGATGATGATTCTGTGCTATAACTTTTTCCGTTTTTTCAGACACTTCTTATTCCTATCATCCGGCGATTCACGATGACACGTTCGTCAGGAGGAAGCAGCGTAGAAACAGGACCACTTTTACACTTCAGCAGGTATGATTTATTTTTATGTCAAGTAATTTTTCGATCAATTTAAAAAAAAAAAAAATTCCTACTGTTTATGTTTTCTCCGCAGTTGGAAGAGCTGGAGACCGCCTTCGCCCAAACCCACTACCCAGACGTGTTCACCAGGGAGGATCTAGCGATGAAAATCAACCTGACCGAAGCTAGAGTCCAGGTAAGACGGCACCTTCTTTGAGCGAAATCTCTCCCAACAGGCGGCAATTTGATATTCGAGTCTTAAAAACCTCACGTGTGCGACATAACGCGTGTCACTCGCTGTAAAAGCGAGAATCACCGGTGCGGAGGTGGGATGGATGCGGGTAGGATTAGCGGTCTCTCGGGATTGTGCGCCGAGTCTGGGGGTAAGTTTTAGAAATACCCCCGTCAGTTCATCCGCCACAACAGGCGTCGTATTCAATTCATTTTTGATCTGGCCCTCTTTGTGCTTTACGCTATACATAGCTACGTATGTGAGCGAATGTGTTTGTGGAAATTCGTCGGAGATTCTCTAACGAAGTTACGTGGATACGTGAGAGAGTGAGGTGAGGGTTTTGTGGAGTATGGTAATCGTGTCTTCGGTTTTGTGTGTAATGATAAATAAAGCGTAACATCAAATCAAATTTTATTTAGATCGATTATTATCAAGCTTTTTGCTGTATCGTGAAAATAAAAATAAAAAACCGATTTAGCTTGTTTAAAGGGTTTATTTTAAGCTTATTTTTAATATTTAGTAGGCCCATCATTACAGCTGCAATCCTTTTTGGCATGCCAACTAATGACTTGCAGGTGGATGAACTGTATTTTTTCTCGCAGCTCAATTTTGGATATGCAATTGTGTTGAGCAACCTTTCCTTTAAATTTTGCCTTTAAACGCTCTATAGGATTTAGGTATACTGAATGTATAGAATATTCTATCACTTCTCAGAAGTCAAAAATCCACGTCAAAAGCAATAAAATCGTGCAGTTGCCGTCGCAGTGAGCGTTCGTAATACGACTTTCATAATAATATTACAATTAAAGTCTGTACTTTGTCTTTCTCTTATTTTCCCCTGAAAGATGAGTTAGCATTATTTGTATTTTTTACTTGACCTTATGAAATTTCTAAAACTATAATGCGTTAGATTTGGGTTTGAACAGAAAATATACGTTTCACAACTGTCAAATTTAGTTTCATATACATTATATTTTCGCTAGTAGAAATATATATCAATTACGTCCGTTTGGTGGGATATGGAAATAGTTATTATTATAAGACGCTTAATAAGCTAATATTTATTACGTAATCTCGGAATGAATGTCTTTTTTAATTTATTTTTTAATAGTGCTTTTGCTTTTTTTTTAATTGTATGCCATATAAATTTTATAAAAAAAATCAGCAACTACAGCCACTTAACACATTTGTGAAGGGATGAGTAATTTATTAGATATTATTGAATGGTAAGAAATGCTAAAAAAATCAAAACTAAACTAAAAAAATCAAGAATAGTCACAGATATGGCAGACCAATAAAGATAGAACTGGCTGTAGAAATTTAAGCAAATCTTACTCAAACTGGCAATCAGCTGGCTGAGAAACTAAACCGGTACGATTCAACAGTGAATAGAGAAGAATATTGGGAAGGGTTGGAAACAAGGTACATGGGTTCCACATGAATTGAGCGAAGAAAACTAGTTTGCGCGTATCTGATTATCCCAAGAGCTTTTGGATATTGAAGCTGGTCGCATTTTCTCGATCATTTCATAACTGGAGATGAGAAATCAGTTTTGCACGACTACAGTCACAGTAGAAGATGGTGGTTATCCAAAATCAAGTATAAAAACATACCTTGAAGCCTGGGCTCATTGTAAGATTAATGTTTTAAGTGTATTATGAAACTCTCAAATCTAGCCAAACACTAACAGAAAGCTTATATTGTAATCAGATGGATCGTTCATCAAGGAACTAGGCTTAAACAATTTTATAGTATTTGCCTTATTCTCCAGACCTTGCTCCTTCACATGATGCAACGTTTCTTAGATGGAAAAAATAATGAAAAAAATGCTATTGAAATATTTCGCACCATTCTGTGCTAATAAAATTAAAAAATAACCGAGATATGGGAAAGGTATCTTTATAAATAAATTATATTAATTATATTAATTACATTATGCAGAACTTTTTTTTTTAATATAGAGTTCACACGCGCCCGTGCGTGTATGCGTCTAACGCCAAAAACATTTTGAACGCGCCCGTGCGTGTAAAAGGGTGAAGTGGTTAATAATTCTTGCATAATCTTTTTCGGTATGATTTTGGAAATTTTATTTAATTGTTGCTTTTAGAAATCTAATATGATTTTTTAAGGGCAGTATTGAAAGCTTTTTGCTATCCTTTCGTTTCATGGTGTTGCAAATTTACAACAAACTGTAAGAATATCGCTATATGACTTTATAAATTCCATATTTTCTTAACGTTGCATATTTACGTTACATATTGCTTGGTTACAAATGAGTTTTTAATATTTTCCTTATTATCTATAGAGTAATAATTAACATTTAATATTTTTTTCGACGATATAAAAATATATGAAATGTTTTATGGACGCAATGGCGCAATATTTTTGTACGTGACATATGTTTATTAATATGTTAATTCAAGCTGGAGGTTCAGATTTTTACCCTCCATTAAAGTTTATTTTCAAAGTGGAGTCAAGGGTTGTCTGTATGCTGTAAAAATAATTGCTTCAGTTTTCTCTGGCTTTATTTTAAATTATTATTATAATTATTCAGGTGTTTAAAACCGTAACAACTACTTGTTATGACAACGGTGTCATTGTCGTACGTTGATTTAACAGTATTTTTTGAAATAAGATCGTTGTTAGTAAATAAAATAAAGAAAACGTCCCGAGCAAACAATAAAGGTATCGTAATATTTTGCTTTAATTAAATTATGTAAGCGCATTCTATGTATAAACAATCTGTGGCTTTATATTTAGAAAAAATATAGGTTAATCGTCCAACTTTAATAATTTAAAGCTTTTTTTCATTTAGCCTGTTAATTTAAATATAATGTAAAATCAAATTGTTTATTTACAATTTTATTGTCGAGAAATTTCTTTACTAATTGAATATAATAGGCGAATGGAAGTATAATTTGATTTGGCTATTTTACAGTTAGTGGAACAATATCCAAATCATAATCTTAGTATTTTTTATCGTGTCTGGAATATAGTGATGATTATTATATAATTATAATTCAGTTTAGGTTTACCTACATTTTTCTAATCTCATGGATGAATATTAGGATGATTAATTAAAATCGAACTAGGTCGTACATATCTGATATTGAAATTTCTCTATTATAGAGAATATTTTATATGATTAAAAAAAATCATAAAGTAGTAAAAGCCATTAAAAGAGAGAGTTTTCATACCGAGATGTTATCTAATTTATCTAGCTCAAGTAAATTTGTATTCTATATTTTTTTTACACAAAACGCGAATTGGTCAATTTTACGAATCACTATTTTATACGTTTGCAAGTGAGAATAATTTTGTGTCAACGTCATAAAAGCACTTGCTTACATCTCACACTTCCGGTTATTAGCGGTTAATTATATGAGTTTCTACTTTGTGTTTTGATTTTGTTATTTTCAATAAGAAAATGTTTTGATTTATGCGACAGTGTGTCATTTTTTATTTTTTTATTTCAACGCATGTATTATGATTATTTACTAATTTCGGACCGTATATTGATAGAACATAATAAGTAAATACATAAATTTATAGTTTAACTTTTTGATACTTATAAAAAGTTTACATCAAAAATTTCTTTCTTACTGTCCGAGGTGACTTTTTTAAATTTAATTTTTTGAACATTAATTAGTGCGGGCCGCCAGTTAGACAGCGCTGATTTGAAGCATTCGATTTAGAATATTTTTTATATCAATTGTACAATTAAATATTAAAAAAATTGGTTTAGCAAGCAGAAAATTTAAAAGAATATTCAATTTTTCTATGTAGAGATACGTATTTTTTCGGTTTACATGATACAGTACCATTAGAGTGTGTTGTTTCGAGATCTTTTGTGGGTTCAGCAATCGGCAGCGGCCCGTTGCTGTATTGTTTTGCTATGTAGACCTTTTGCGGAGCCCTTCAAGCCAAGGGCAAAGCCCCGGCGCTTGGTCCGATATCATGGTCAACTGTCTCTGTCACCTGGGATATTTAGTATTTCTGGATTGCTCGTGATTTATCGTCATTTTAATAACTTAATTCTAGAAATTATCGAGCTAAGGCACTATTAAAAACATTTCTCGCAAGGTCGAGCAACGGAGTTACCTCGACACACATGATAAATGTAACATACAGCCCGGATGATCTGAATTGAAATAAATATGACGCCGCACCACCCCCGGGGCTATCTTACGCCCTTTTCTTCCTCGGCGCCCCTTCTGGTGTCGAATTTCAATCCATTTCGCTAAGAACGACGATCATAAGTCATTCTCGAGCAGCGCGCTATGTTGAAATTTGTTCGCCTCGACACGCCTACTCGAAACGCGATTGATCCGCAAAAGCCGTAAACGCAATAAACCGCGGATCGAGTTTATAGCGTTTTATTTTTTTGACAGCCGGCGCGCGCTGATCGAGTTACGCGGCTTGATTGGCACGTGCCAGTGTGGGGGAAAGACAAAAAATTTGACAGCTCTGACCGGCAATGTGACAGCTCCTTATGAACGCGGCGTAATGGAATTACGCAGTGGAAACTCGGGCGGTTTTAACCTTTTGCACTCGGAAACTTATCGAATTGATCCATTTGTTTGTATCGCACCCGTTTTGGTATGATCGATTCGATTTTATTGCTAAAGCAAATTACGTATTGCTTTGTAGTCTTTTTCGTTATTATAATTGTTTCGGTCGAAGTTATTAAACTAATAAGCATGTTTATCAATTTTTCTAATTTGAGCAGAGAAGATATTCTCCTATATCAAATTGACCATTCGTCTTCGCGCGCATCTGCTAAATCACGTGCGACCAGGAACGGGAACATCGCGAAAATAGTGATGGGTATATAATAACAATACACTTAAATGCCGTTTTTATTGTGTACGACCATCCCCCGAGTATGCCGTGTATATTTTTAGGAAATACTCCTATTTTTGTTTTTGTTAAATGACACATGTTTGAGGATGCCGAAACGAAATGTGTCATAAAACTTACATTGTGAAACAATACTTTCGGACTGTTAAATAGGGGTCTTATGTTCCTTTTCGATACACAGCTCTCACTACCCACTTAAACTCTAAATGGGTTTTGCGAAATAGAAGAATAGCCGGATAAGTTTGCATTTTAAAATTGTGTGATATATATATTTCATATGTGAGAAGTCAAGTATTATAATAAAATTTAAATTACCGGGTACCTACCAATACCCAGTTCTGTTTCTAATCGTGTCGGAAGCTCTACCCTGAGTAAAATATTTTTTAATTAATGTAACATTTTCAAATATGTGCTTATTTATATTCATACATAATCAACTAGTGATAGTATAATACCAGCGCGTAATTTTACTTAGAAATTAGATTATATTATTATCCCCTTGCATTATTGGTCTTAACGTTTAAAATTTCGACCAACCACTCTCGGCGCGGCGCTTAGCGGCTACCGCCACTCGTTTTTTTCGCCAGTGTATTAAAGCGAGCGGTGGGGGTTGAGTGTGTAAAATTAACTTTTAAATGCGGCGGCGTTGTGCGAGATTGCATTATTGGCGAATTAAGCTGCGGAAAGCCTCCGCGAGCGCAAAGTTGTTGAGCTTTATTAGGCACTCAGCTGCTCCTGCACGCTAACGCAATATGTGACGGGAAAATCCCGGAAAAGTTTCGCTAAACATTTTAATGTATTAGACGAGCGCCGCGATCGACACACGAAAACACGCCGTTTTTATGTTACGTATCGTTACTCCCGTTGTTCGGTATTACCCCGTGACCGATAATAATAATCGTGATAAATTAATAATATATTTTTTAAATACTTATTATAATTATATAACCACTATATATAAATAAAAAATTTAAATGGACATTTGCCAATTTTTTTATTTTAAGAGTTTTTAATTTTGTTCAATATTACCCCGTTTTCTCGGCCATTTATTTAAAAAAATATTATATTTATATAATAAAAACACATGCTTTTTTAAAATAAATTTTTTAGGATGACGTTTATGATTTGTTTTCGTGAAAAGTCACGAAAAAATTTGTATTGTATTTAAAAAAATACATTCGAATTGATGACATTACTATTTTTTAAAATTAAAATTTATTAAATAAAATATATTTAGAATCTTTTGTCAATATTATTGCAGATACACAAGTAGGAAATATATTAGTGGTCTTTAACTCGAGTGATTGTATGATGGCTAAAATGCATTTTGTTGCGAAATTTCGAGGCAGTGGTTGGATCCATCGCCCCACCGAGCAACATTAGCTATTTTTCCAGTCGGTAAACACGTGACAGAGTTATGATGTATCAAATTCGCTCACTGGCAAGAAAGTTGTCGCAGGAGTTAATGGTGTATGTGCGAGAAGCGCGCTCCGCAGATTAAAGTGGCTAATGTAACGACGATGTGTGGAGACACTTATCGTCTTTTTACGAGATTACACTTCGTTATTGCGTTTCGAGCAACTTCGTTATTAGCCATAATATACCTACATGATCTATCCGCACAAACTTTCTATCAAATTATTTTCTTCAGAAGGTTATATATATAGTCACTTCTTATTACTAGTTAACAGATCGACGCAGGGATCGATTCTGAGACCTTTCATATTTGACATTATTTTTTTAATTATCGAAACGATTCTGTTGACCTCAAAGTTTACAGTAGATGCTCTAGTGGAGTGTAACTTGATTAAGAGCGGAGGCTTTGCTGCGGAAGCGCACCAGTGCACTTCGTGAAAACGATATCGTTTCTTAATTGGATTTTCCTTTGTGTTTTCCCTCCCGAGCGCTAGACGTCTCCTCGAGGACCGCACGAGAGGGCCAAGTCTAGACGAAGATTTGTCGAGGATAATCTGGGGACGATAATTTTATTCGGTGGTAAAAATTTAATCACGGATTGGATGTCATATTTTAAAGATTTATTATTGTTGGGTTTAATTAATTGGATATTATGATTTATTGGGTTTAATTAATTGGATTCCATATTTTATTATTTCAAGGCTTATACTAAATCAGATGGTACTTTGTTAGATCGATTTTTAGCTGATCACAGTATTATTTTTAAGCGATATTTTTGAATTAACAACATATTTTTCATTAGAAAAATACATAAAACTGTGGTTATTGTTTAATTAATTGAAGAACTGTAAAAAAATCACACAATTTTTTAGCAGTTCTTCAATAATAAAAGCATTTGACTAAAATGTTTAAAATAAAAATGGTTTAATGCAGTTTGTTTGATCTAAGTAAATCTAAATTAATTTTAATTTTTTGATCATGAAAAATATAGTAAAAAACTTTAAATAATTTAAAAACGAGAAGTTCATCGATTAGATATTATCAAGTCGTAATTCGAAAAGTGGGGCTGCGATGATAATGGCTGTAAATAAATAACGGGAGCGGCTTTAGTTTTTTCGCCGTAATCCAATCTGACAACTTTACATGGAGCGAAGGGGGGTGGCGGCTCTAATACCTGACTAATGCCATTTTGCAGGGGAGAACTCGAATTTTCGCATTACTCTAATCACGGGATACCATAAGTTAATTACGGCATGCCATAAGTGTCGACGTCTTTCGCAAAATCGATAGCTCGCTTTCTTTCAACCTAGGAAGGTAGTGTTAAAGAATTTTCTAAGAATCTGTCTAGGTTTGCTTGGTATTAGTCTCTCTCTCTCTCTCTCTCTCTTTATGTGGGGTAGGGTGAACGGTTGGCTCGCTCTGCGGTTGCGATTTACGATTATCAAGTTCAATTTTCCGCCCCATTTGGCGAGGGGACGCCCTTTCAGCGGTGCAAAGTAATTTTAAAATTATATACCATACACGCCGGGGTATAATGGGCGAAATCTAATAATAAAAAAGGATACCTCGTTATTATATTCATGGGAAGAAAATTCGATTATACTCGCACGTTAATTGTGTAACGCTGTGCTGAAAGTCAAATAAGCAAATTATATACTAAAAATAATTTACTGTAAATTGATGGTCTGAATAAAAAAATCTGGTTCACAGTCTCTGAATGTTTACACGTATGTCGCGATTGCATTCCTTTTTCTGTTCTATTGCGGCCAGGATGTGAGCGCTCGATTAGCGTGCCATAGACATTTATTTTATTTATTTAAAAAATAAAATATATAAAAGTCATAATAGTGTTTACTTGCCCCAGGTTCGCTTTAATATCCGTTTTTAATAAAATATAAGCGTGTAATGCACGTTGATAAATATAAAGTGCACTCGCGTGTCTCAGCTTCGCGAACGCAACCAGAATGACTAATGCAAATCGAATTTTCACAAAGGTATCTTCGGTTGCAGTTGTTGAACCCGCTTTGAAGCGCCGACCCCAACAACCCTCGTTCTTTGGCTTTATAAAATACTTTTAAAAATGCACTCATCAAAAATTCATATGCGCCTAGTATCGCTGATATAATATTTTCCATATCCCATCACATTTTTCATCTCGCTACGCCGGATGCCGGCTGCACGCTGGCTCGAAACTTTTATGGTCGTACACTACAACTTTTACTACCGCATAAACTATTGTTATGGCGCAACTACACTGAAACGACGTTTGCGCGCAAAACAAAGAGATTATTCACAATTTAACTGACTGAAATAAAACTCAACTTCATTGTTTGCTAGCGACTAAAGTGTAATGGCATTAGTTCTTATAAAAATATCTTGAACTTCTATGTAGTCAAACGCACCCGTATCAACCTAGCTTTTGCAATCTATATTGGCAAAAAGCCGGTGGCAAAAACGCAAACAGTTTTTTAATATTTAATATTTCATTTAAACATTTATATTTTTAAATATTGATGGTTCACCTAAAAATCTGCGATTATTAGGGTAGCATTTAAAATTTATTAAAAATGAAACAATATTATAAATTAATGGTGTGGCAAATTACTTTATTTCCAAGCTACCATTTTGTTAAAAATTTTGTCGCAACCCATGCATAGACTTTTTAAACGTCAAGTGAATTTTTTGTGAGGTTTGAGCTTATGCTTTTTACTTATTGTCTAAATAAAATAATGTAAAATACTTCATTAATATTAATTCAATCGCTAGTAAAAAATATTAATTATTCTATTTACGGATCTGTATTGGAAATCGCAAGCCGTAAATAATCCTCTGTATCTATTCGTGATCCATATTTTATTTAAATGGCAACTTGCTGTGAATGGCCGGTTTTGTATAAATAGCTTGATGAGAGACTGAGAGAGTACGCGATATGTGTTGCGTCGCCTAGTACTTTATTTGGTGGCTATTAGAACTCTCTCTGCTGTCGTCACAGAAATGAATATAAATTTCATTAATATTTCATGATTTTTAACCCCGAGGGGAGTGACTTCACAGCCAGTAAGACGCAGGTGGAATTTAGTGAGAATTTTATTCGATTATATTACATGCGAGATGTTTTCTCCAAGCAGTGGTGGAGAAGCTGGCAGAGGTATGATGTCGGTGGAAGATCTTTAGAGTTCTGGTTGCTGTGGCAGCGGGGGTGTAGCGTAAATTGATTCCTCTCTGGTGACAGTATCTTGTCCGCGGGCGGACGGGCGTCAGATGGTCTCTTTGAGTGTCTGCTGAAGTCTGTCAAGTGACTGCGACCGCCCTTATCTATTGAGGGCAATAAAGTTGCTGAATAATCACAATTATCAGCGATCATTCAGCCAATTGTTGCACTCGCTTCTTAGAAAAACGAAATATCTACTTTTAGAATGTGACATTTGAAAATATTGTGGCCTTACGGTGCTATTTGTCTTCCGGTGATATATTGTTTCCCGTGACCGTTTCATAACAAAGAAATATTCATTTAAACACCGGATAACCTTTGCGTGTTAATTTTGAGGGAACTTTTTAGTTTTAGTAGAAACGAGAGCCTTTGCCTAATCGCACTATTGTTAAATAATCACGTTTGGTCACAGTAATTACGCGAGTTTCAAGAATAAAACGAGAGCCTGTGTGGTCCCCACAGATTTAATTTAATTTAGCTATTTTACTGGTATTTGATTCTTGTTAAATCAATTTATTATATATTTTTGGCAGATATAAAAATACTATTAAATATAAATTTTATTGTACTTGTTGGATTAATATACATATTAAATTTTGGTAATTTTTTTTTAATTTACGACTTTAATATATTTTTTTTGACCTCTGAAAGGGTTTGTTTTGACTCTAAAATCTCAGTCTTTGATTCAGCTGAAACCGAATATAATCCAAAACTAATGTCTGTTTATATTGCGTCTCTTTTTTAACACATAAAAAATAATGTTGTTGAAACATGTTCTTATTAATTATGTGAAGATATTTTACTAGGCGTTAAAACCTATCAGGAAAGATTTTTTTACAGTTCTGTATTGTGAATATTTTGTTTTTCTTTTCAATCGTTATTGCAAAACACATTTTGAATGTCTTTTAACTTATAATATGATAATTAACCCACATATAAACTTTGTAAATAGTATAGAAAGTATTTTTTTTTGGTTTGACTACCTGCCACAGAGAACGGTTTTTGTGTTTTTGCGAAACGGTGGAATCTGGCCACAATAAATTTTATTTTAATAACGGCGATTACGCTGAAAAGGAATTTTTAGCGTCATATCGCTAGTTCGCTGTGCTCGAAATTTCTATTTGGCAGTCGTTTTTATGCATAATAACAATAAATCCATTAAATGTTATGAACTGCTGCATCTGTAGTATCAGCAAGAGCAATGATATTGAGATTAAAATGTGATAATATATCGATTTAATTGTAACTTATTAATTAAGTTTCATCTTATTATTTAAACTGAAACTGTATTTATTATTGCAAATACTCGTATATTTGGGACAAAAGAGACAGTATCGAAAAATTAATATAAAAATCAAATTACAATCTTTATTTATTTTTTAATTTAAGAATGATTTATTGTGATTTTTATAATAATTTTTCGTTACTGTCTCTTTTATCCCACATAAACTAGTGTTTACAATAATTAATAAAGTTTCAGTTCTATTCTTAATATTCAGTTTGGTTTTGGTTTCGATATACACCAAATATATATTGTATCTATTTTATTCGATGAAAATCGGCGTCGGGGCGTAATAATTTTGGGTCACATTGTGGCTGGTAAAAAAAGCGTGTGTGAGTTGTCGGAACATTCCCTGCGGGGGCTTAGCCCCGCGCGAGGGGGTCGAGGGGAGAGGCTCGTTAAACCGCCATTAGCCCGGGGATATGGGGTTAAAAATTGACGTGCTCCCCGCGGATTCGAACCAGACATAAGTGCGAGAGCGCCGGATTTGGATTGTACCAGCCCGCACAATAATCGAAGAACCGCTGGAAATTTAATAGTTTTAAATCGATGTATGGAACGTGTGTGGGATGCTTTTATGAGAATATTTCGTATTTGATATCATATTATTTTTACTTTAAGAGTTCAATGGACAATTCCATATTTTTAGAACTGATGTGTCTTAAATTATTATTTTACTAATTTTTTATTGTCGCATATTGGGTATTAACAGCGTTGTGTACTAATATTTTAGACAAATAGTTTGTATCAATGTCAAATTATGTAATTATATAAATATATAGATACACCCCTATTAATAAAACATAACCGCACAAAAGAATTTTCTTTTAAACCCTCCCTAAAAAATCACGGTTAATCACACGGCCGTTATTTGCATACCATCACAGATGTCTTCCCGTTCACTTTTATACTCATTTCCATGCAACAACCTAATACTTGTAGAGCAATTAAGCTACAATGCAACAATTGATATTATCCGCGGAGCATCTGTGCTTTGTGCTCCTCTCGAAAACTTTCTCCGGACTGAAGGGGTCGTGCACCCTCGCTGCTAGTAGTACCTAACAACAAATGGGACATAAAAGGGGGTGATTTGGATTGTTTGCACTCGATGTCGTGAATAAACACAATCCGCGCCATTGTCGTCGGCTTTCGAGTGTTTGCTCTTATGCTTTTTATTGTTTCAACTATTTTGTTGATAGGTACGGGGACGGGGCAGGTTGGAGTATTTGCGCCCCTTGAATTTTTCCAAAAAATGCATGTCATTACTTATATTATCAAATAGTTGATAATATAAAATATTATAAAAATAGGTTTTAGAACATCAAAATACAAACTAAACCAATTCTAAATACATAGTCGTCTCGCATATTGCTCCAAAGTTTGTCTGCACTTCGATATTACACTATATTTTAAAAATACGATAGCTCTTCTTACTGATATGAGAGTATTGGTTAAAGTGTATTCAAACCGAAATTTGGTCAATAGGAGGGCGCAAAAACAATTATCATATAGTTACCGAGCGTTCCCACTGCGACACGGCGCCGACACGATTTTATTGCTTTTGACGTGAATTTTTGACTTCTGAGAAGTGATAATTGTTTTGTGCGCTCTCCTATTGGGCAAAATTCGGTTTATATGTTCCTCATTTAATTTGAAAAATTATTATAGAAGTCGTAATATGAATGAGCGTTCCCACTGCGATGGCGACGACACGATTTTATTGCTTTTGATGGGAATATTTGACTTCTGAGTAAGGATATTCGTCAAAATTCGGTATAGTTGTACTTTAATTGACTCTAAAAAGATTTTTATTATAAAAAGTCTTAATTTTTATTCTGACCGTATAATATTTTTATTCTAACAATTTCAAATTTATTCTGACCTTAAAAAATATTTATGACCAGGCTGATATAATAAAATTCTGAACGAGATTAATTTATGTTCTGACCATTTAATTTTTGGCCGTTTTTACCATAAATTGTATTTATTAATCTTTTTTTTATTATTTTTAAACATATTGTAATATGTGTTGTATATAATAGTATGTAAGGTTGTAGTAATTATATGAATATTTAATACATGAATATATATTTAAGTTTTCTATTATCTTTCACAGGTTTGGTTTCAAAATAGGAGAGCAAAATGGCGTAAAGCTGAAAGACTCAAGGAAGAACAGAGAAAAAGGGATGGTCATGATGTTATGGGAAAAAGGGAAGACATCAAGGAAGATAAGGTAAGACATTAATATACTAATTTATCATTTTTTTATGTTTTTATTTATTAGTATCAAAAAATTTTTGAGAAAATGCCAAATTCTTATTTTTCGAGAAATTAGTTGATTTATATTTTTATTAAAAATTAAATTTGTACAAATAGTTTTTAATGTTATACACTCCATACATTTCTTAAAAAAGGGTGGGTCGGTGCCAGATATTAAAAAATATGTATGCTTGTATGAAAGCTTTTTTTAAGGTCAGAAGTATATGAATGGTTAAAAATTGTTCACGATTTTTTCAACTACGCCCCATAATCAAACAAAGTAGATATCCGTTTTAGTCTTTTAATTATTCGCGTCCATTTTAACTTATTTAACTAATAATCATCAATCATATAATATAAATGTATGTAAAATATATTGTTTTTATTAAAATCATATATAATATTATAAAACATACATTTTCTTAATTATATTTTTTTTTAGAGAAAATCGAGAGGTTAAAATATGAAAACCAGAATATCCAATTCCAATTCTTATCATTTAGTAAATGCTCAAATATTGCTATATTTTATAAAGGCAAATATACGTAGATCTACTATCAATATATCTATAAGGCTTAAAACGTTTAATAAAATATGCATCCAATTTTACACGATAATAGCAACTGATAACCAGAAATATCATTTTGTTTTTAAGTAAAGCAGTTGCTTTTAACCTTTGCCGGAAAAAACTTTTCTCTTATTGAATCCACTGCTTTTGTATAATATTTTTTACTCTGCAATTGGTCAAGGGTATTATTGTACACAAATACGTTTTTTATAATATATAATATATGTATTTTATATGTATTTTACATATTAAATAAATATATAATTATCTATAGATATAAAATTAAAAATATCTCAAGTAGCTGATATTATATTTATCGTTATTATTAATTATGAAATATTTTATTTTACACATTGAGATTTATAGAGATATTTATTAATAATAACTAAATTGGTATTGTCAAATCCAAGGGGAGAGAAGTGTCCGCCATTATCATTTAATTGATAATAATTTTTGTAATTATTGAAATACATAAAATGTTCGAATAATATCTAAAATTCCGGAAAGTGAAGTTGAATCATCATGATATCCTTCAGGATGAACAATGTATCGCAAAAATATATTGTATGACTTAAGGACTATTGGTTAAAATAAAACATTCAGCTTAATTAATCCTCGCGACGTTATAGATATATTTATAATAGGACACAAAATAATAAATGTATGACAATTGATTTGTCGACATCAACTTCATGATTTGGAATGTAATGCTCTTAAAAAATATTTTTTAAATATTGAGTTGAATTAAAAACAGTAATTTAATTTATGTAAAGAAAATGTGTACTTCAATGTAAACATTTTAATTTGAGAACCATGGTTAACAATTCACACGTTTAGGTTTTGAGCGGGTGGCTCAGAGTGGTCAAAAAATTGTTTCCAAAATCCGTCGATTCCAGGTGAAATTATTAGGTACTGTTATATATTATTATAGATGTATCTCTGAGTAACTAATGAAATAAAATACTTGAAATTTTTTCATCTAGTCATTTAAAATGGCTATAGAAAATATATTAGGCATGACCTTTGGACTTTTAAAGGTTAAAGTGTTGTATAATTTTTATTTCACAGACCGACGATGGTAGGCTAACTTCTTCTCCTGAAGTATCAGCAGTAGACGACGACCAAGACATGGATCCTGAGCAAGGAAGCGAAAGCACAGGACGCGAACCCGCGAGTCCCGTCGGTCGCCCCGACACAGCTGGTCCTCCTCCAGCATCGTTATCGACTCACGGGAGCGAACCTGGTGACACTCCATCTCCAGCTTCTAGGTATTGTCTAACATCTAATACTCTTTGTGTACCATATACAAATCATATTACATACTTTTACAGGACTTTAGGAAGTGGCAGTAGACCACCATCGCCAGGTCTTCCGATGCCAAGTCGTCCCACGTTGCCTCCTTTTCCAGCTCACATGTTCTCTGGATTCGCCGATAGGTGAGTGTATTTTTATGGAATTATCATATGACGTCACCGCAGGCGTCTCAAACTCGAAAAACTCAAATCGGGTTAATTCGATCAGCGCCGGAGTCAATCGGCAATAATTTCAATGTTGAATCGGCAAAAGCGCATTCCTGATTGAATTGACCCCTCGGACCTGTGACGGACATGTTGTGCCAACTGCGTCGTTGAACAACACGAATAACTTTAACCCTGTTTGTATTTATGGAAGGGAATGTGGTGCTAGAGATGATACATTAGGAAATCAATATTTTTTAAATCCAGCCCCCAGTGCAATGGTCTCAATCGTAATATTTACTGATTTATACTGTCAAAAAATATATACAAATTATTTTAAAATATCTTATATTAATTAATATTATTAAATGAACGCTTAATAGCCGAGAAATAGGTGGAGGACTCTTCTGCCTACATCAATTATTTGTAAATAACTGTAGAGTAGTAGTCAATTTTTATTTGCTTATAATTACAATATTATTAAAAAATCAATTATAGATACTTTATTTTTGTGAGAGTCTCAAACATAGAGTCCATGAAAAGGTTCAGGGGGTCCGCGTGAAAGCTATGATTTGATTTATCAGAAGCAGTTATCTAAATTATGATATTTTTAAAACACGTTCAAAAATTAGTGCTTAAAAAATTTCACTTTTTATTGAATTAGGAAAAAGCGCACTTTAATCTATGAGTAGGATTACCTGGCTGATATTTTTCACCATATGAATGAAAGTTTTATTTCTGATATTAAAGACTTTTAACATTAACAATAAAATTCTCTTTGTGATTTTTTTCCTTTGCTGGGCCTGTTGCTTTTATCTTATGGACTAATGAGACCATAACATAAAAAAAGGTGCCAATTGCTTCACACCGGTTTACCCGATCACGGCCGGTACGTGATTACTGAGCAACGGTCAAACAAGCGATTCAAAGTGGGCAACGGTCAACTAAGCGATGGCTTTTTGGGCTAGTAACGTGGGCGATAAAAACGAAAAAAAACTTGTTTAGTTATTATAAACATTTTTTTTTAATTATAAACTCATTTTATAATTATTATTCTATGATTTTTCTCTATCGTACCTCAAAACAACCATATTTTAAATTTAATAGTATGCAGCTGTAGACTTTCTCAATCTTTGGTACTGACTTTTCTATATTTTAAATCAATACGCTAATATTTTTTTAAGCACACAAAGTTGTAGCTGCTGCATCCCATTCTTGAAAATAAAGTCCACAT
Source organism: Plectrocnemia conspersa (assembly GCF_051122295.1). Classification (NCBI taxonomy): domain Eukaryota; kingdom Metazoa; phylum Arthropoda; class Insecta; order Trichoptera; family Polycentropodidae; genus Plectrocnemia; species Plectrocnemia conspersa. Next base: position 511,541 of record NW_028277177.1, on the reverse strand, counting down.
CAACAGCAACTAAATGAATCTTTTTGGTAGATTTAATGAAATTTAAAGTTTAAAATATATGTATGCATTTGTATTCATATTTCAAACTGTATTTTTGATCCTTTATACTTTGACAAATATGACGATCGTATATATATTTTTTTAATAGTTAAAAATAACGAATATTTCAAAAGTATCTTATATAGCTTGCTGAAGTAAAGAAAATATTATTTTAACTTCATTCGTAATTTTCAATGTAATATCTAACTAGTTGCTTACATTTACACGGTAGTAGTTTTTACTGGCATAGAAACGAAACATATCCAGCATTATAAAAATCACACTAAACAATTTTTCTTTGCTTGTCTTCAAATCTTGATCTGATATTTTACTTTAATATTTGCATAAATGACACATTTTTTTTTCATTTTTACACTATTTCTATTTTTTTTAAATATGATTACAAACATTGCATAAGAGTGTTTTATTTTTTTAAGTATTTTTATGTTCTGTTTATTTTCACTTAATTTTAATTCATACGTTATTATTTTTTTAAGACTTTATATAGACAACCCTCGCTTAGTTATTGTATGAGGTTTTAGCGAATACGTCCTTTATTTAGTATAACCTTCGCTTTAGTAAACTTGTGAATTGGGGCTAGGCTCAACCTCCTACCTGGGCTGTTGCAAGTGAGAGCCGCGATCGGACCCGGGTAAACAGGCGACACTATAATAATGCAATACAATTAAATTTGTAATGCAAATCTAATTTTTATCGTTTTATTTATTTCCATGACCATATTATTAATTAATTAACACGACTCACTATATATTAAAATACATCCATAATAATATATATATTTACGTACATACGAAAATGTAAGTAATATTTTCTAGAAATGAGTCAAAGTATATAAACATTAAACGGTCCAAATAAATATATGTATAATTATCATAAAATATCACTTAAAAAAATTCTGAGAGTGAAATTTTAGATGCATCTAACTGAAAAGCAAACATATGTTTTTAACGTACATGTTTATTTTATCTGAACTCGTATTATGCCATGTCACGACATGATAAATTACTTTAATTGATGTAACCGCATCGAAAATGCACTTCTGCACGTCATCTGGCCCCTTAACGTCTCATTTCGTGCAATCGCAACAACAGTGTTGCCAGTCAATTAATAAAAATATCAACATCGTTCGTTACTAAATCGAACAATATGTTTCAATGCGGAGATCATAATTATTAATATGACTCTATCGTACAATGTAAGCGACGGCACGCACCCGCATCGTAGAGCGTCACTTTTGAGCCACGCGACGGTGACCCAATTAAAATTGAACGATAATAATCGTAACGCAATAAATGATCACTTATTAAAATAAATAACGCTGAATTAAAAAAACATATAATTGTATTTGAGTCATACAAACAAAAATGTAAAGGTCTCAGTGAATAGCGCAAAATTACGAGTGCGAAGCGCTAAATTATATGCTCGTGGCGCGAAACATACATAATAATACACGGTGTAAAAATTTCAAGAAATGAAAACATATGTAGGTAAAGCATTAATTATATGCTAATTATATAAATAAATAAATTGTGACCCATGAGGGATCGAACCCGCGAACTTCGCGCTATTTTTTAATTTGATTTTCCACAATACCGGTATTGGGGCTAACACATTAAAGTGAAATACCGGTATTACCAAATACTTATTTTCTCAAATTTGTACATTTTATTTTTATGGCTTATAACTATAAAAACTACGACTCTCATATTGCTTGAAAGCAGAAGCATTGAATAAAATAATGCTTATTGTAAATAATCAATATAAAAAATAATATCCAATATTTACGTATTAGCGAATTTATGTATTCTATAATATTCAATAAATATTTATAGCTTAAATTTAATTCATGCTATTTTTAACATGAGTAGAAATATATAAGTATACGAGAGGTATATCTTTCAAAAATATTTTTTTTTTAAGATATTATAAAATGAATAATAAATGTGCAATAATTAAAATAATATAATATAAATAAATCCTACTTCATTGATTTTATTAGTACTCGTATACAACCCAATAAAGGATCAGCGTATAAAGTATTTTTAGAAGTACCTGAATGTAAGGAAGATTGCTTTAAACCTTCTTATTATTTTCAACACGAAATATGCATATTTCATGTCGGCAACTGAAGTCGAAATTTCCAAAAAAATATATAGACGATGATAGTTATTATTATAAATATTTATTCAATACCTTCGTAGAAAATGCTTATAATTTTTGAATCTCTGGATATTTTTGCAAAATTCGCTAGCTATATCAACATTAAACAATTTAATACAGAATATAAACTTTTAATGAATATGCACTTCATTTTAGTATTTTTTTCAACTAATTATTAAAAAAAACAATACCGGTTTGACTGTTTTATTCTGCAATATCAGCTTTAGACTGTATTGTTAAAAATCCCGATATTATTGTAATTCCTGAGCACGACGCCTTAACTGAGCTGATATGTTTGTATGTTCAAACTTACAAAATAAACAGTGACATGGTAAAGAATAGTTTTAACTAGCAATAAATAAATTGTTAACCGCGATAGACACGAGTGCAAAGCTCGGATTCATTAGCATGTATGTCTTAACACATGTATATATATTATTCCTAAATATTTATAATAAATAATAAAAGTATATTGTGGCCCATGAGGGGATCGAACCCGCGACCTTCGCGTTATTAGCACGACGCTCTAACCAACTGAGCTAATGGGCCGTATATTTAAACTTACGAAATAAGCAGTGAAATCCGTGAAAAATATTTATAATCTGCATAAAAAATTTTGCCAATTTGAGAGAAGCGTGATATTTCGGGTGCAAAGCATGAATTTATAAGCGCGTAGTTCGAAACATTTATATATATAGATAATCTTAGATGTTTTTTTTAATATTTAAAATAAATAAATAAAAATATATTATGGCCCATGAGGGGATCGAACCCGCGACCTTCGCGTTATTAGCACGACGCTCTAACCAACTGAGCTAATGGGCCGCACGCTCTTTATCGTAAAACAAACAGTGTCGTCCGCGATGAAAAATATTTTTCTCGTTATTTATATACAAAAATATTTTCCTCCCATCGTCGAGATAAACTTTGACATACGGCGATGTCACCCCAGCTCTGCCCGAGTCATTAAAGCCATATCAACGCGTCCTGTCGACTCTCCCGAATTCTGCCATCAATGTCCTCGACAAAAAATAAGTCACATAAAGGGTAGTTCAACAGTCTGTAATTCGGCACGCTCCGGACACGCGTCCTGATTTCCGGGGCACTTACGTCATCAGGACGGGATAAGTCAGGAAGCAGGCCGGCGTGATTTATCTTCGGATTCTTCGATCTTTGTCCCGTTCTCTTAATTGACCCATCAGGCTATGGTAAAACATGTAAAAACCCCTTCGGCGCCCGCATCGCTTGCTCTCTTATTGTGTTTGCTTATTATTTATTGTATGAAACTCAATTTGGTTTCATGATTAATTTAACCCTTTGTCGCGCTTCATAAAAAAACACAAGTTTTTTCGTGACTCATTGTTGACATCAGGATAGGGATACTCAAACTTCATACAAAATAATCAAAAAAATTAAGTTTAATAAATTCAAACTCTTTTGAGGTACGCAATGATATCTCTGGTTTAAAGACTATGTGCAGTTCAAATGTTAATAGAAGTTAGTTAGTAATAAGATAAGAATATATTGCATAACAGTAAATTTTTTCTGTCGAGGAAGAAGAATATAAATTGATAGAGACTCGAAGGATGCTTTCAAAAATGTAACTGTTTTATTTTATAGTCAGGTTTTCAATAAATTATTTTTGGAATAGTAGGAATTAGAATTAAATTAAAGTAAAAAGTATACAAAAATACTTTTAATTTATTATTTTTAAACATTATTAAAAAAATAGAAATAGTGTAAAAATGAAAAAGAGTCGTTTATGCAAATATTAATGTGAAATAATTAGTTTTAGAACTTTCTTTAGGTTAGGTTTTGATTTGAATAGCTAATGGACGTTTCGCATGTGTTAAATTGAGTTTTATAGGCATTTTAGAGTAGCATATACTTTCGCTATTAGAAATATATATTTACTAGTAAAACTGTATTTTAACTTCACTAATGGAATTTCACACACATTCACTGCAATGTTTATACATTGCGTGTAAATAAATAATGACAAGTATGTAAATATATATATTACTACGTATAGAAAATTTTAAATCATACAATTTTACTAGCATATGCAAAATAAATTATATTTTCTCTGCTAAAAATATATATTTACCGGTGAATATGTATTGCGAAATGATTTCAATGAAATGACATATTTAAAAATAAATTTTGGGATAAATTTAAAACTGTTTTTTTGGTTTTGAATTAGAGATGGCATTTCAGCTTTTTTAGGAGGGGGGGGGGTGAAAAAGTTAGAAAGTCAGTTATCGTTTTTTAAATATTTAGATTTCATTAAAAAAATCATAGTATTTCATTAAATGACATTTTTTTTCTTAGTCAAATTCAAGGGGGGGGGGGCAAATGTTCGGCGTTTGTATTAAGTATTCGATATTAAATTATTTATTTATTTAATAGTAATTTTTAACTATTTATGTAAGATGAATCTTGTTTCCATTTTGTATATTTCTTCTTTTAAGAAGATTCATTGCAGAGGTGTTCACTTTTTGTCTAACACTCGCTCGCACCGAACCTGTTCAATGTAAATTTTTTTATTGGCTCTACGATCGTTTGCGATTAGGTTGGTTGTCAAACACGTTCTTCTGTCAAATATTGTTCGTTGACGATGTAACTAGCTTACTTCGTGAAATTCACATATTCACTAGTTAAAGTATACATTCACTTAATAAAAGTATACACGAAATTTAGCATTGTAAGCTTTTAGTTAAATTTATACTTTAACTGTAACGTATATATAATCTACCTAATTTTTGTAGCCTTTGTCAGATGAAAGTTTTTAGTTGATTTCTTTAGAAATATACTTATTGCAGAGGGACATAGATACATATGTAAAATAGACAAGATATATAAAAAATTCGGCTAAGTTCGATCTTGTTTCAAATGACGGCTATACCAAATAAATAAATAATAGTAACTCTGTTACAAAAAAAATTAAAGAAAAAAAAAATAAGTAACAAAATACGTCTAAAACTAGAAAATATAATTATGTATTAATTATATACCGGCAGCTAAATTTTTTTCAAAATAGTGTATATATATATATAATTTTTTTTTCAAAATAGTGTATATATATCTATATATATATATATATATATATATATATATATATATATATATATATATATATATATATATATATATATATATATATATATATATATATATATTAACAATTTAAGATAAAAAAAAATTGGAATAATATATTTTTTTACATTTTTTGTCATGCATATTGGTGGAACTTAAGGATACGATAACTGCCATTGTTTTACTCATATCGGCATGAAACTCTATAAGCATCTCATTAGTCAACTTAAAATCTGCTATCTGGTTTTAAAATGGCAACTATTATTTTAAATTTGATTATTATTAAATAATAAATATACATATTCTATTACATGGGTAATTTTTCGCTATATTATACTACTTTTATGAACTCTGCGTTGATTACTCAATTAGTTAGATACAAGTATTAATTACCAATTAAATTTATTGCTTATCAATTGATAAGTCTTGCTCGCGTCGTTCTTAAACAAATCTATCATATCTAAAAGATTAGAAATTTTAATTTAGATCAGTTTTGATTTGCTTTTCTCATCCTTAGTTAGAGTACGCTCGGGATAAGGATGCCGGTTTGTTACTGTGTGCGTGTACATGTATACGAGAGGGAGAAGCGATGTAGCGTGTACTTCGTTGTCTCGCTTTCTCTTTTAAGGAAAGTCGCTGATTCGTCAACGCTGGTATTCGTCATTGTGCAGTGTGGCACAGAAGTTCCACCTTCTCTAGTGATTTATTTTAAATAATTTTGTGTTGATATTGGCTTAACCCAGATATGCCCACTGTCCCATGAGTAGGTCACTTAAATAAATTATTTTAATTTAAATAAAATCAATTAACAATATATATATATAAAACATTTTAGAACCATAATTCATTCAATACAATTTTGTGATCATCAATTTGTGTTTATTAAAGTTTAATAGGCTTATTGCGACTTCAACTCAAATTATGCAGGTGTATCGAATTGCATCGATTGATTTACGACCGTTTTATTAATCACATCAACCCTTTTTTTTAAACCGCCGATTGACAGTCACTGGCTTCGTCGTCGTCGTCGTCTTAACAACATTTAATGCACAAAACGAATTGATATAACAATGTCAATTGATGAATTATTAATATTTTATATTCATCATCATCGGAATTGACTTGATATCGTCAATTGTTTTAGAGCGCGCGTCAGGGGTTTTCAATCATTATTAAATCCCCCTAAAGTTTGCGTCTTATTTAGTGCAAACAATGACTATGTCTTTCCTACACCCTTGACAATTTTGGCAGTCGTTGGGAATTTCGGTCACGTGCCGCCGCACTGTCACCCCAAATATTTCCCAAAAATGTTGTTTAAAGGGGTGTTCTGAGCTTAATTCGAAATTGATATTTGATACGGTGTCGTGTGTCTGCGATTCGAACGAGTTATCGAGTTAGTTGGACGCTTTGCGGTTAGCGTTTCCAGGAATCGTAATCTAGGCGAGCTTAATTGCATACAATTGTCATTTGTGCCTCGGCCGTTAGATTAATTAACTCTAATTTATGGCTTTGCTCGTGTGTGGATTTGGATGGCCAACTCGTTTGTTAATTGAAACATACATTTATTCAATCGCCAAATATATACATATTTTATTAAGCGAACGCGGCGGTGAGCGGGTTTGATTGTCCTGGCGTTTATGAATGTCAATAAAATTCAATATAGGCAATTAAACGGCGATTTCCTGTCAATTGGTTTATTTTGATGCAATGTGATACAGGGTGCTTATTATTTGATTGAAACTACGACAAATTAGCAGTAGGCGACGGCATGATTTTATTGCTTTTGGCGTAGATTTTTAATTTTTAAATTCGGTTTAAACGTGCCTTATTTGATTCTTACTTAGTCGTAATATTGCTATAAAAGACGTATGTTCAAACTGCGACGGCGCCGACACAAATTTATAGCTTTTGACGTGGATTTTTGGCTTCTGAGAAGAATAATTGTTTTTAGCGCTGTCCTATTATTAATCATTTGGTTTATATGGGCTTAGTTTGATGCTCACTTAGTCGTAATATTATAATAAAAAGTCTTAATATGAACGCTAGAAAACCGAGCGTTCACACTGCGACGGCGCCGACACAGTTTTCTTACTTTAGGCGTGGATTTTTGGACTTCTGAGTAGAGATAGTTATTTTTAAGCTCTTCTATTGGTCAAAATTAGGTATAGATATACATTATTTTATTCCCGTTTAGTTGTAATATTGTTTTAAGAAGTCTTAATATGAACGCTGGAAAACCGAGCGTTCACACTGCGACGGCGCCGACATGATTTTATAGCTTTTGACGTGGATTTTTGGACCTCTGAGTAGAGATAAATATTTTTTGCGCTTTTCTATTGGTCAAAATTCGGTTTAGATGTGCTTCATTTGATTCTCACTTATTGTAAGTCGTAATAACTTTATAAAAAGTCTTAATACGAACGTTTCAACTGCGACGGCACGATTTTATTTATTTTGACGTGAATTCTGCCAAATTTATATGAAGGGAAAAAACCCTCAGAAATTTTAGCTAGCAAAAAAAATATTTTACGATTATTAAAAAAATAGGGAGCTAAATATTTTTTAAATAAACTTCATAAAGTATTAAAAACGATTAATTAAAATTTACATTTTATTTTACATCAGCATTTTAAATCCGATAAATGTGTAAGGAAAATATATTTTTTTGCTCGAAACTTTGAATATTTCCCTCAAAATAATTTCACCCATCGTGTAATAATGTTAAATATATGTATAGACATGTAGTGAAAATCATTTCATCACATATTAAAAAATTATGTAATACAAATATTTAATTGCACGAGTGTCCAAAATATCTTCATACACCACTGTGTATCATATACATATATATATAGTCTCCGATTGTATATTTTAAATACTGATTTTGGTTAGCTAATAACAATTATTTATTACTTATGGTATTAGTGTAACACGAGAGAGTCGAATCTAGTAAAGATTGATCATGTTTTATTCGCCCGAGAAGCATAAAATTGAATTTGGCATCGCAAAAGCGAGCGCTCGCGTCCAAATATAGAGACGGGGCTAATTCAATATGAAGACAGTGTTTGCTGACAACACACACAACGGCCAATTGACTTTAATTGAACATATATTGTGAAATTACCATAATGCGCTTAACACGTTTCACAAACTCGCCACGCGATTTCAATAGCGCTCAAACAACTAACTAACTGCTGTTGGATCAACAGAATTAAACCAACACATCGAATTATCCCGACGCCCGACAAGATGCTGCTCGATCGACTGGATTATCATAATGAAAAACCGCTTTGTGCATTATCGGAAAACTTTCCTGCTTATAATGTTTGGCCTTTGTTGTTCGTCGTGTGTGCGAGCGGTAGTCATATGTGAGGTGTAGTTCAAATTATATTTATATTCTTGAATATAATGCTGAGTTTAAAAAGTCAAGCAGTGATTGTCTAAACTTAATTTGTGATAATTTGTTCGCACTAAGAGTCGACCGGCAAGATATATTATACTCGCCGACCTACCAGTTGTAAAAGAGCTTGCGTCAGACGCACGGTGTTGAATGGCAAATCTGGAATATTTCATTTGCATAGCAATAGTTTTCCGATGAACCAGTACGCAGATCATGTGGTGCGTCATCTTAACCAGTATTTGGTAACCTGTGACCCGTTATGATTTTTTTTCTTATAAGTACATTGCAAATTATTTAAATAATATTTTTTATATAAATATTAATAAATTTGTATGCATTGGAAATTAATAAAAGTACTAACAAACAGACACTTCACAATTAATAATATTTATTCGAAGCATTGTTTACGAAGAAATGGTTAGTTTATGTAGCTTAAAAGGTCATTTAATAATTTAGATTAAAATCATTTTACGTGTTGTAAGTCTGTATCTGTATATAGCAAACACAAAAAATGAAATATAAATGTTTTTAAACCCCTTTAATATTGACGATGTACCCCATCAAATATTAATGAATATTTTAGAGTTATAAAATAATTAAATGTTGAAAAAGATATCTGCTTCGGAAAATACCCAAATATTTTATCAAAGCTTACCCAAAAAAATTGATAGTTTAATCAGTATCGCGAAAAATATGATAGTGGCATTTGGAAATACGTATATTTGGGGAAAAGCAATGGGTTTTAGAAAGAATATATTTTTTCCGTACTGGCTGATGAAAATCAGATTTTAAAGTAGATATAGAAAAAATAGCCCTAAAATTCATATTGGAAAAAGAAACATTAAATATACTACTTATTTCGTTTTTATTCTTTTATACATAATTTTTAATGTTTTTTTATCGGATTTTACATATTTTATTCGATCACGTACATGTCTAAATATTTTTCAATATATAAATAATATATCGATGGCTTAAAGTGTAAAATTGCTAACTTCATATTTGACAACTTCACAGGAAAAACAAAAAACTAAATAGACAACTTGAAAATAGGAAAATAAAACAATATCTCAATTTTCTTGATATTACTTTGGATGTTTAATTAAAGATTTAGGAGATATAAATTGAGATATAAATTAAGGAGTTAGCAAGTATGCACTTTAAGCCATCGATATATTTTATATTGAATTATTTTTTACACTTTATATAACAAGTAGATCTTTAAAAAAGGGTTTTCTGTGGGGTCACTGGATTCAAAGTAAACTAAAATATATACATAGTGGTTAATAAGGGAGTTTTTTTACTTCGCGATTAATTCTATTATGTAAAATTAGCGGTTTTTCTAGTGAAAAATAAATGGTTATTAACTTTGTTACTATTTTTCTTGAGAAAAATTAGTAGCTTTCAAAAGTAAAATCCTGAAAAATATCCCTGCGTGACTATTTTTATTTGCCGTTTTTTTGTGTTGCCAGTTTTACATTTTATAAGGCAAAAATCATCCAATGTTATTGATCAGATTTTATCTTGTGATTTACTAGTTGCTCGCGATCGAATGGTTAAGAACCCTATATCTTCCTAATTATTTACGGCCCTGTAAATAAAACTAAAACTGAGGGCAACGACTGATGATACAATGTTTCGTATTCAGAATCTAGATTTGCATATTAATTATTTGTTTCCAAAGTAAATTTTATAATTCAACGCTGAAATAGTGGCTCTTAATTGACGGTTCTCGTACCGACTTATAATTAACTAGCAGAAGGTAAACACTAGATAAAAAGCTATTCAATTACCGATACAATATAAAAATAATAATTTAGCTACAAATTTTAATCCTTTTATTGTCAGCATTATTTTTCTTAGACCTCTTTGCGTTTATGTCCTTCAGAAGCGTACAAAAATATAACATCGTCTTCGAAATTTCGTGTATAACTACAGATATGTTATATTTTTTTCGGTAATTTATATATTTGTACTCCTTAAATGGCTATTTATAAGTATAACGTATAAATAAATAAAATAAAATCTTTTTAAATTATGGCAATATTTGAAAAACTTTGCAATTTATTATTATATTCTAAAACATCATATGATGTAAAATTATTTTGTGTTGGTTGAAAAATATCAAGTCGAGTATTCTCATATCTCTAAAAATTTTCTAATTATTGGGAAGATTTTTGTGTTAGGATTTTAATTTGTATGAATATTTTTAAATGTTTTACTGCATGGGAAAGGGTGGATCCGTGCCAGATGCTAAAAAATTAATATAGGTCGGAAGTATCTGATAGTCAAATAAGTTCCTTTATATTTTTTACTATAAATAATATAATTTAAATTTTTAATTATATATCAAAATATTATTGCATGAATAAAAACAGTTAAAATTCTCTTCATACATACATAAAAATATCTTTAATAATATACTGTATTTTTGTAGTAACATAATATATATTTCATTTCATCAAATTTTTTTAAGAAAATCGCGTAGCGAAAATAAGAATTCTTATTTCTTAGGAAATAAAACATATTGCTATAAAATAATATCTTTTTGCGCTTAATACGGCTAAAACACAAAAATTATGATCTGTGGCAATCTTATTAGATCACTTCTAATAATATTTGTTTGCTTGTTGATTTGTACTGTCAAATATTATTTTAAAGATTTTATTTCGGATTAATTAAGATCTATTCCAAGAATATTTTCTGCATTTTCCTACATTTTCTGAAATATTTTATTTGATAAAAAATCATTAGTGACTAGGTGCAGAAATATCCAAGAAGTTGCAGTTTAACGTGCTTTCAATGAAAATTATGGAAACAGATTTTAACGTTGTTCTGTTAAAACGCGGATACCTTCTATTCCGGAATATAAAAAGCACCCCCAAATCATTCTGGATGCATTTTTTGTTGTATCTTTCACCACCTTATATGACATGTATATATTAATGTTACTCTCATCACAGAGTATTATTCTTCCTCAATCCAAAATAATCCAGGTTTTAAATCGATTGGCCCATAGCATATGTATGTGTTAAACCCAATTTTTCGGTAAATTACGGTTTTTGGCAGGTTTAAAACTGCATTCACCCTACGCCACGTATTAAAGTTGTTTATATTTATTTATTAATTAAATGTTATGAAAATACTCACTGGTTATATCAACGGCAGTTTTACATAAATGACAAAAATTTCAGAGTTTCACTTAATCTTCACCTAGGGTATAAAATTTATTGCACCTATTTCCAGATTTTTTAAAAAAGTCTTTAAACTGATAATTGTTTATATCATAATTGACAAATACACAATTGACTCAAACCAAATTGTGAACGATTTGCAATATATTTCTTATCAATATTTTCATTATGAATTTTAACAGACAATTGCTTAGGTAGTCACTTAAAAAATATAGACACACTCTTAAATTAAATCAAAAGAAGCATTACAAATATATCTTAAATTATTATAATTAGGAAAAAATATTTTTTGCATGCTATAGTACATACATAAACATTTATAGTATTTTAGTGTATATGTATAATGAAATTATTGGCAAATTTCAACTAGTAGGGTTATATTTTTTTTAATATCAGATATTTTTATTTGATATATGCAAATAATTTATTTAATTTATCATAAATAATTAGATAAAATGGTTTTCCTGAAAAAGTAATATTTGGCCGCGTAGCGATTTTTTTTTTGGAAATCTATTAATTTTCTACGATATTATTATATATTAATTTTCTACAATAATATTATTAGAAATTCAAGATTATTTTTTTGAGGATCTATATTTTTATTTAACACAAATATTATAACTTATTTGTATATTTATAAATTGCGTTATTTCTCTGAGTAACTTCATGGATCAAAAACCTACTAATAAATATTTATATTTCTTTGAAACATAATGATCATAATTTTTGGTGGGATATTGAAATTAAAGTGTATAGTAAATTAAAGTGTATAGTAAAATTATATAAATATTATCTAAATATTTTATTACCAGTTTTTCGCAAATATTTTAGATTATATTACTATGCCTTTTCAAATTAATTATCAGCAGATTAGATCATTTCTTTTGAAATTAAATTATTTTACACTATCCATTGATATTAGTTGATTATAATATTCTCATACTTTTCAAGATACACAAAATCTCAGCTCAAAACCTTGGAAACCACTGCGCTATGCTATGGTTCTGTACATTAATAATAAATGCAGATAGACAAATTGAATACACGCACACATTCACAAGTATATAGAGATCCCGCCTATCCATTTCATATTCAAACGAATTAAGGGCTCCTCGGCACTAATTAGTGTTAAATTAACGCAGAAATTGGTTTGAATTAAACACACGAACCGGTGGCACACGGTATTCAGAAACGACACTTATTTTACAAACCGTGAATGAATATGTTTGATTTAAAAACAATTTTAAGTTGAAAAAATATTTGTTATTGCATTTGGCCCGTTTCCTGTGTGTAAAAATGATAATTGAATAATCGTAAATAAACTATACCTGTGGTTTATTATGGCTTTTATTATAAATAATCATATAATGGATCTTAATTTGGTTTATTTTGATTACTATTCATATAAAAATATTTTATTATTAATAACAATTAGGAAATGATTTTATTTCACTGCCGCATAGACGGCAGAGTACTATGGTTACTTTTTTCGAAATGAAGATCATTTTGTTGTTTGTATTATTATTTAACATCAAAGACGGAGAGACTTCGGCGGTTGTGTATATAATACATGTTAAAAAGATGGCGCCGGGTCCATTTCCATACAAATTCGCGTCTGAATTATCATCTCGGCGTAATTGGTTTTCTCGTCGACGGGCGTAAATTCAATATGGACCGCCGACGTCTTCTCCTTCTTCTCCCTGCGCCCGCCGTATTTTCTTCCCTTATATTTTAAAAATTATTCCGTTTCTTCATTAGTATTATGCAAAACGATACGGCGAGGAATAGAAACGAGCCGTTTCATAATTGCAAACCTAATTCAATTTCGTCCGCGTTCGCTGCTTCGTTACCGTAACGACTTAACGACGATAAACATTATGTCATCCCGTTATTGTTTACGATTAGCCGTTTAAGCGACCGACTAATTACACCGCCATTACCGGAACGATACAGAAGAAATTAGGTGTAAAATTCAAAGTAGTATAGTTGACACTGGACAGGTTAGACCCGTTTAAAATCATTGTTATAAGAGAGTTTCTAATCTAATCAGAAACTTTTTTTAATATGTATTAAAAACTTTCGATCGAAATGTATGCAAATGGTTGTTTGAAAATTCATAGATTTTAATTTATTGATTTTTTTTAATTTACGAACAAGAGACGAGTGGACATGTGCGTTGATATAAAATCTACCCTCTCGGCCTTCTTTGAGGCGCTATATTGAGCATTCGCACCTATACTCAGGATCGCCCTCCAATGATCAACGTGACATAACCTATATAAAGAAACCATGCCTTCCATAATTTATGAAACAGATCGGGAAATTCGTCTGCTCTTGGGGAATTACAGTGTGTGATGATTTTCTGTTATCATTTGTTACTATAAAAAATCATTAATGCATAAATGCGAAGCAATAGGAGCACCACATACGTTAATATCTCGTAACACCCTAACTTGACGTTTCGTTATAGTGTATAGAAAAATGTGAAATCTATTCTTAGATTGCGGGTTAAATTAAAATAGGCAGCGGGCCGGATTCGGCCCATGGGCCGTATTTTGCTAGCTCACGATCTGAAGTTTATATGTATGAAAAATAACATTCAATTTTGATTAAACATATTTGCTTAAAAAATATTTATCAAATTGATTGATAATTGTTTCCGAATAACTAATAAATAAAAATGTTAAACTGGGCGAACAGGACGAATTTGTTTTACATCATTAACGCATCACTCTCGCGACGTTCATTCAATTAGCCGGGATAATTTTTTATTTTTAAAAACGGATGACGTAAAATGATTAATTTCAATAGACGAGTGTGCGCGGAGCGAAGGGATTCCACGACACCCTAATAATCTTTTAATTAATTCAAACTCGGACGCAGAGAAGCACAATCTTTTAATAATATCAATTATCAGAAAAAATATATTTTATTTTATCAATACCTTGAATATACTAATATTAGTTTGTATTCTTAAATCTAATTTTAGATACATTTCATGGTTTGTTTTATTATATAAAAACGCTTACCAAAGATTGAGCGCAACTTGACAAACTCAATTGTTAGCGTTCTGTTACTTACTTAATTTCCATGCTTGCTTTAATTAACCCAGCTCTCACACATTTTTTAATTAAAATATTGATGGCATCATCACACGTTCTAGTCAATTGATTAAATTTTTTTTTATATTTTAGTGAATGCGAATTTATTATATGTACGTCTTTGTAAAAAGGTGTCGAATCGAAGATCCTTTTAAATCCTGAACTAATAGAGAATTATGACCTCATACGCTAATTACCCAACGCCCAGCAGGGGTCTAAAGCGCTTTGTAACAAACGATTAAAAAATTTACAAAGACCATTAATAATTTGGACCGGCCTCAGTTTTGACACATATTTTAATTGATCTAAAGACACTAGCTGGGCTTTAATTCGACTTAACGTCACGTCGACTCATCAAAACATTCGAAAACAAAGAGGCCAAATGTGGGCTCGATTATTATATTAGGTTTAAATTATAACGGTGGTAATATGCTGAGGGTGTCAGCGTTTATATTATTTAATTGATGATATCTAATAAATTAATTTGTTTCATCGATATTGGAAAGAACTAGCATATGAAATAAAATCGTTTTTATTTATTTATTGTAAATTTTCCGTTGAAATATGAAAGTTGCATTGCAACCATGTTGACACAACCAATAACTAATGAGACACAGACTGACATCCGTGCCATAATAATAGAAAAGTATGATTTTAGGACCTATCCGGATAATTGGTTTTCAAGAAATTATTGATTAAATCTTTGATGAAATTCGGACGCCATTAACGCGATTCTCAGGCAGGACCCGGGCGTAAAAAAAGTAAGTTTCGCGCGCCGGGGCAAAAACGCGTAACAGAATAAAACGATAAATATAATTTGAAACTTAAAAGGGACGTGAGTTTTGCTCAAAGGGAAATTGTGCGCCATTTTTGCCGGGCGGTGGGAAAATTCGACGTCGAGTCGCAAACGAGGTTAGAATTTATTACGGGGACCTGTTTGAGGCGGCGAGCCCCTCCAGCCTAATATCATGTGAAAAATGCTTTTCCAATTTTCGCTCTACGGGGAAAATTTGCTTAAAAAGGCCGACGCCACTGCCGCAATTTCGACAATCATGATAAAAATACATAGCGCCTACTGCGATACGGCGGAAAGAAAAGGAAAAACGAAAAACTAATATCCGCCCAATTCGACACTGATACGACGCGAACTGGGGGGAATTTCGTTTCCCGTGACCGACGTAACGCGATTATTTATTTTACGGATCGATAATATTTCATATAGGCTAGCAAACTTTTCAGAACAAAGAATTTTTACATTAATTGAATATATTTTTAATATATCACTGCTGTCATAAAGTTTAGTTTACGCTTAGTTCTTCTATCTACAAAGTTATGAACAATCTATACACTTTGTAGAACAGTGCTACTTAGTACTTTTCTGGTTGCGGAGCATTGTATTTTTTTATAATTAATAGCAATAGGTTATAGTTGTGAAACAGTGGTTATATAAGTCATATAAAAACAGAATATATCCCGGTGAAGAATAGTGAAAAGAAAATCAAATACTATTTTAAGAAAATGTGGTGATATATTTTATCGTCTATTTTTTTCCTTTTCATTACTAAAATGTAATTATACTTCTTTTTCTCTTAAGAAAAAATATAATTTTCCAATTGCCTTCTACAAAAAACGAGAGATTTTTGTGCCATAAAAATTATATTTTGTCGTTATTCTTTTTGTCATCTTTTTATTGTTACATCACAGTAATATTATAGCGATCTACCTTAACTTAAATTAAATAATATCACAGATATTTATCTGTGATATTAGGAAAATCTTAAGAAATTAAAATTGCAAAGCCAATTATTTTTTCATTAAATTAAATCAGTTATTGTTAAATTTTTACTAATTTATATATTTAATGTATTAATTAACAAAAAAAAACACCTAGACACGTGTGAAAGTGTTTTATTAATATTTTTAATCTTGACTCAAAATAATTTTATATTTTTTGCTTATGCAAATGTTTGCCCCCCCGCCCGCGTATGAGTACTACTAGTAAAATGCTTAAAAACGATAGTCTATTTCGTTTTCCGGTGTATATTTGATAACAATAAAACTTATGTCGATAATTCTCAAAATTTATAAAAACGTTATAGGTTAAAAACATCCTTCTTATTTGCCTTATAATATGCTAGCGATCATTTATAGGCTTTTCGCGACGATCAATTGACGCGGTGGTGAACTGCTAGCGGTAATTGCTGGCAGTGCTTTAATTTTACGTACCCTATATATTAATGTTGATTGATTATTTTGCGTCCATTGCCAAAAATAAATTATTTTTTGTCGTGCATTACAACTTTAATTTTCTGCATTTTATATTATAATTATAAGGGCATCAAATAGCTTATTATATAAATATTTTTATTTCAAATTTAAAAAAATATTTTAGGCATATTTTTTACTTATGCTATTAAAAAGCATTTTAAATTAAAAATGCGCAAGCATTAATTCTTAAATTATTTTTTTAATTTAATTAAAAATTATATTATATAATATATTTAATAAAATATAAACATTTTTCATATATAGATTTTTATTTTAATTTTTAAGTATCTACATATATTTTTTAAGTATGCGTCTTAGGCCCCGCGCAATTTTTTTTCATCTTTAACAAATATTTATTTTTATTTTTTTATGTACTCAAAATGAAACATATCGCTGTCGTAGTGGACTCATTCACACTACAACGGTGACGATAGCATATTATGATACAATTTTAAAAAGTACTCGTTACCGAGCGTTCCCACTGCGACGGCACCGACACGATTTTATTGCTTTTGACGTGAATTTTTGACTTCTAAGAAGTGATAATTCGATTAGAATATACTTTGAAGGATATCTATCATATTTTTAAAACAAAAGTGCAGACGAAATATACAGCAATATGCAAGATTATTTTTTCATGAGAGATATTTTTTTGATTTGACCTAATGATTGTTCATTACTTTAGGTTTATAATATAATTAATTAATTAAATGCTGTAAAAATTAGAGTTGTACCGGTTAAACCCAAATTTTTCCATGAAATCCGCAAATGCGCTATATCCACATCAAAATGCATTTTTCCATTTAGGCCGCTCGCGCGTTTCCATCACAAAGCTAAAGTTCATTAGTTTATCCACATTTTTATGGGCAAAATATATCATTACGCCCCGGCGGGCGGCGTAAAAATGGCCGTTCGGCGAAAAAACGACGACAATAATAAAAAAAATGCAAATCGGAATAAAAAGCACATAAAAGCGGCGGCGGCGGATAAAACAGAGGCCCACCGGATTACATAACCGTAATGGCGCGCAAGACGACATG
This sequence comes from Plectrocnemia conspersa, assembly GCF_051122295.1. Taxonomy (NCBI): domain Eukaryota; kingdom Metazoa; phylum Arthropoda; class Insecta; order Trichoptera; family Polycentropodidae; genus Plectrocnemia; species Plectrocnemia conspersa. The sequence continues at coordinate 493,222 of NW_028277177.1, read as the reverse complement.
GCCGCCGCCCGTGTGCATATTTTAATATTACACGCCCCCGAAGTGGAATCGAGCCGGGTACTAATCCACTTTGAATCCTATTTTTTTAATGAAAGCCATCGCTTTTCCTCGTAAAACCTTTTTTACGACTTTGATTGTTGGCGAGGCGACAAAATCGCGTTTGATGGCTTGTTACGAAATGTGTGATATTTTAACGTCGCTTTAATGCTCCATACATTATAATGTTCTCCATTGTAATACAAAGACACTTATATTCTCTATCATCGAAAACATCTTTTCGACTGTAGATATGTTTTCACTAACGTCAACAATAGTCAACAACACTCAAAAAGGATGGATGTGGAAATCATTTGCAGATCTAATTTAATAATTTTGTAGCTGCACTTTAGCACTTTTTGGTTACAATTATTAGTTCGTATTATAGTAGAATAGTTATAGTCAAAATTTTAGTTTTAATATATGTATGTATATGTGTTTCGTGTGAGCATCGAAAGGCAATCTTAACACATTTTTTATAGCATAATACTCTCCAAATGTAAGACATAAATTATATTAAATAATTAAAATTTATTTCAATCCTCTGTTGCGATTAAAAGTTCCTTCAAAACAAAAATTCTTAGCTGTGTTTATACACATACATATAATAAAACCACAATATCAATTTGAATATTCTTCTGCCTTTTTATTATTATCTATAATATCCTCAGAAATAATATCAAATCGTTTGATATAATAATATAATGAATTTTCTATATTATATACTGCAGAAATAAAATGAATTTAAAATTAATCTCTCTATATTTTTATTAACTCAGTGAGTGCTATTTTGTTAATTTAATTAATTTACAGAATTGAATTTTCAATATTCGATTTTGTTTGAACTGTAATTCCATATTACAATTATTACATGTCGGTTTGTATTAATAGCGCATTTTTATAAATAAAAATTGAGTCTGCTGCCGAGATACGAACCTGTAGCCTCTGGATCGTGAATCCAGCGCCTTGCGGCATACGCTATTCCATTCTTTTTGATTAAAATAAGCAAAATTTCGGATATTATTAATAAAATTAAAATGTAAATACAATATTTAGTGCATTATTTTGAACCTAAATTTAGTATAACTATTCATTTCATGAAAAAATTCGCTTTATTCTTACAAATATATATATATATATATATATATATATATATATATATATATATATATATATATATATATATATATATATATATATATATATATATATATATATATATTTACTTTCATATAGTTGTGTCTTGGCCTTTACGTTTTTTTAAATACAGTTTTATTTATTTTTTGTGTAACAATTGAGATTGCCACATACAGTTTGTACTTAATATTTTTATGGGTGCGTCCGTAAGCTCTAAACGTCAAGCTAAAATAAGGAATGCGAAGCTGTGATCTTCGACGGTCTTAAATCGGATTAGCCACTTCTTAATTGAACTTCGTATGAACATATCTAGTCCAAATTGAAGAGCACTAGTTCTGTTGCCTTAAACTCAGAATCATATATCAGTAGAAGTGCCAAAGAAGGTATTTGATTTTTGGTTGCTCGCGTGGCTCCATTTTATGAGATTTTATTTTTTACCTCTTTCAGTGGGACGGCCAATTACAAAAGGGTGGTTATGTATTTTTTTGCTCCATTGATTGTTTTGAAAATATTTTTATTTTTTTTGATTTATTGTGGGTACTTTCACTTAACTTGGAAAAAGTTTTTCACGTTGATGTATTTTTATCTTATATGTTTTATAATCCCAGTTTTGTATACATATAACATAAATTTGGCATCGGTGCTTATGATTTAATAATATAATATTAGAATTCTCACCCCTGTGAATTTTTCTAAAAGCTTTTTAACCGTTTTATAACCTGGCTGATATCATTATATAAATCCGACAATTTTGTATATAAAGCAGATTCGCGACTAAAAGAGTGAGAAACACTGCTAATTATTAGAATAAAATATGGAAATAAATGTTTTATTTTTTTACATTTATAATAAAGCTGAAATTAAAATAATAAAAAAACACTTATAGTAATTTATTTTTAATAATAATTTAAATTATATATTTTACCAATAAATTATTTTTAATATGTTTGGTTTAGTAATGAAAAAGAAATTAAGTTAAATTTAGTTTGATTAATATAAAATACACACTGTTTAGATGATGGGACGGAAAAATTTTGTTATTAAAAAAATAAAGCTTAAATTTTATTTCTATATTGACTTAACTTATACTGTAAAAGTTGTGAAATAGCAGTGCTGCTTTAATATAATAGATAATTAAAATAAAAAATATGTTGTACCTTAAATTTTTATTATTTATATATTAAATCTCTTTTTATGATACGGTTGATATTATTCATATTTTATAAATAAATAAGTATTAAATACCCAAAATAACATTAAAAATGATACAAATTCAGTGAAATAAGAATACTTAAAACACTATATTTCATATGTGTAGTTCTAAAGCTTTGAATTAGAGGCTCGTTTAGAATTTTCGTCATTCGAAAAAAAATATCTTTTAGTTGACTGTAAAATTTAAGACATTCTCGGATTATATTTACAAAAGAGTTTAACTGGAATTTATTCTGTTTCACCGTTATTTTCTGGCTCTTTGACGATATATTTAGTTATATCAATTATTGTATATCATCATCATTTTAGAGTCAATTTATTTTCAATGTACATATTTAAATATAAGTAATTTTTTTTAATCACTGTAAAAAAATAATACTTCCTTTTATCGAACGGCTTAATAAAAAGCATATGATTATCACGTGTTTAATATTGTTTTTACCACAGGCAATAACTAAATTAAACTAAGCTAATAATTAAATGCGAATTTTAAGGACAGTACAAAAATTGGATCTTTGAAATATTATAATAAATTGTTTCTTTACGGTTGGGATATTTATAAAGTAAACCAATATTATAACTTGAATAATATATTTATTTTTTCTATATTTTTAATAGTACATACTGTTAAACATAAATTAAATTGTTAAGCAAATATTAGTATTTAAAAATGTCTATCGATACACAATAGTATATTTAAAAAAGTATTAAAACTAAAAGGGATTTGTGTTTATATTCAGTAAGCCCCAAATGTAATACGACCGAATAGGGATCCATTACCCGGAAAACGTTCATTAAAAATGTATTTCACGAGATAAGTTAAATATTATTTTGATAAAAATAAATCACTATAAATATAAAATTTACAAATGCAAAAAAAGAACAATCGCATTTGACCGAAACGAGGAAAGAGTACGTTATATTTTATTTAAGATTAATGCCTCGCGACGACTTCTCGAATATCGAATACGCGAGTAGATATGATTTTTAAAAGCGCCGGGGACGAATCAATCCTTTTTATGTATTCTTTTATGAAGCGAAATCCCTTATTTGTTTTCACGTCAAGATTTGTGAACCCTTCGGGGAGGCGGGTAAGTAAATTGAAATCAACTATAAGACTCTCGGCTCAATATGGCGTATCCGCGGAGGGTGAAATAAAATTTTCTACGTTTATATTTCGGATTATTTTGATACACTAGCTTCTTATATATATATATATATATATATATATATATATATATATATATATATATATATATATATATATATATATATATATATATATATATATATATATATATATATATATATATATATAAGAAGCTAGTGTATCAAAATAATCCGAAATATAAACGTAGAAAATTTTATTTCACCCTCCGCGGATACGCCATATTGAGCCGAGAGTCTTATAGTTGATATATATATATATATATATATATATATATATATATATATATATATATATATATATATATATATATATATATATATATATATATATATATATATATATATATATATATATATATATATATATATATATATATATATATATATATATATATATATATATATATATATATATATATATATATATATATATATATATATATATATATATATATATATATATATATATATATATATATATATATATATATATATATATATATATATATATATATATATATATATATATATATATATATATATATATATATATATATATATATATATATATATATATATATATATATATATATATATATATATATATATATATATATATATATATATATATATATATATATATATATATATATATATATATATATATATATATATATATATATATATATATATATATATATATATATATATATATATATATATATATATATATATATATATATATATATATATATATATATATATATATATATATATATATATATATATATATATATATATATATATATATATATATATATATATATATATATATATATATATATATATATATATATATATATATATATATATATATATATATATATATATATATATATATATATATATATATATATATATATATATATATATATATATATATATATATATATATATATATATATATATATATATATATATATATATATATATATATATATATACGTTATATTGATATTAATTAAATCATTTATTATTTAATTAGTATTTATTAAATATAACATATTCAAAAATGCATTACTTTTATTTTTACAAATTAATTATTGTATTTAAAATAATTTAATATTAATAGTAAACCTACTATATTAAAATACTACATAGTTTTATAAAATACAACATTATTATTCTTACAATTTTTTTGTTAGCACTAATGTTTGTTATTTTGTTAATGTTATGTCCATCGGTTTTAAGTGACATTGTTTTGCAGCTGCTAATAAACTTCGTTTATTTCGCAAAAGAAATTATAATTATTATTTAATTTGAGGAACACAAATCTATTTAATGAGACTCTTTTAACGAGTCATTCGCAACTATTTTTGATGCTTATGAATAGTATTGAAATTTGTATATATCGCATATATAATATATAAAAAAAATTATCGTTGTATTTTTGGGTATGTGTTTGTATGTATTTGTGTACTATTTCTGAAGAATCACCATCTAAACTATGTATGCGAACATGACAAGAATATATTTATTAGCTAATCACGTGATAAGTGTATATATTATTTTATCATTTATATCATTCCTACCGATTTAACTATCGAATGAATGCATTATCTGTAAACTGTCATTGTTTTTTTTATATATATAAAGTCAAACGGAATATTTAAAAAAAAATATTTCAACACTTTTGACCCGGATAGAACCGGAACCGGGTACCCGAACGATTTTAAAATAACCGAATATCCTGTTCTTTTTAACGGGTACCCGGTTATTCCAATTTAAATAAAATATTTGTTCTCTTCTCTCTATATGAAATAAATATCTAACACAATGCTGTTCTTCTATTTCGCAAAACCTGTTTAGAAATTAAGTGGGTTATGAGAGCGGTAATCCCTATTTAATAGTCTGAAAGTATTGTTTCAGAATGTAAGTTTTATTAAACATTTCATTTTGCCATCCTCAAATATTTGCCGTTTAACAATAAAATTAAAATGCAAGTATTTGCAAAAAAATATAAACGCCATACTCGAGGGACGGTTGTACACAAAAAATGGCATTAAAATATTATATTATTATTTAACGTCAGTGATTTATGATCATTGGTGATCCTAGATCATTATCGATTGATATTTATTCTTCATTTTTGCAAATATGAAAAGAACGAATTCCGCATGTACAATTAGGTGATCTATAAATAAAATATTAAATAATTTTTCAATTTTTCTAATTTAATACTATTTGAGCAAAACATGAAAATCAAATATTTTAACTTATACTATACATATATTATATAAATTATATTACTGTGTCAGACAAAAATTACATGGAGCCGAACCGGTTAATTTGCGGAAAATATCAGGGTAATAAATTTGGGTGTGTATTTTAATTCTCTAGCTTTTTGTGTTTTACTGTAATATATATCTTTACCGATTACTTATATGATGATGACGCGATTATATATTTTTATTTTAAGTATTGATCGAAATATATTCAAACCAAGTTTTGGTCAATAGAAGAGCGCAAAAACAATTATCACTTCTCAGAAGTCAAAAATTCACGCCAAAAGCAATAAAATCGTGTCGGTGCCGTTGCAGTGGGAACGCTCGGTAACGAGCGTTCCCACTGCAACAGCGCCGACACGATTTTATTGCTTTTGGTGTGGATTTTTGACTTCTGAGAAGTGATAATTGTTTTTTGCGCTCTTCTATTGGGCAAAACTTGGTTTTATGTATTTTTAAAATCGTAATATGCTGTCGTAGTGTGAATGATAGTGCGTTCCCACTACAACTGCGATGGCACGACTTATTAATTTTGATATGTTTGATTTTGAGTACTTAAAAAAATAAAAAAAATATTTGCTAAAGTAAAAAAAATGCGCAGAGCAAATATATATATATAGTTAAAAATTAAAATAAAAATCATTATGGAGCAAAATATCACATTAAAAATATAGATATTTTTTGCAAGTGCCAATTCGGCTCGCCACGAGAATTGACACAAAATTTGATATTGACTGACGTTTCCTTTTTCGTTAAGAGGCTTTATGTATTTTCGCATTTTTCCCATTGCCTTGATTCACTTTGCTACGCGCTCTATTCGATATTGGCCCGAAGAAAGTGTATTAAAATCGGAAATTTCATTCCGCTTATTGACTCCTATCCCGCGGGGGATACGGATCAGACTGAAATATTTCAACTTTCCGCCAGCCGTCGGTATGTATATATACCTAGTACCTTTAGGTATACTTTTATTCTCAGCGTCAAACTTAACTAGATTTCGATACGATCGTCCGTCTGTGACAGCGTCACTTTTTATCCTGATTAACTTGACCTGTAGCGTATTTACTGTGTGAAATGGTATTAACGTTCTTTGAAAAAATACCTTAAATGTAGGAAGCTTCCGAAAATAGTATGTTAAGATACTTACTAAAATAAGCAAATGTTCTGTATATAGATAGTATGTTGGTCCGCTTTTTTAAAATAGCGCGGTGGCTCTGCCGCGTTCAAGACATATTGCGCGAGAGCCAGCGCGCTCACTGATTTCTCAACCCGCAGATGCGAGAGCGTAAATCAGGGAACAGTGATAATTCTAAATAAGAGCTTGTTTTAATTTATTTTAACAAATATTAAATAAAAAAGTTGCCCTATTTTAAAAATATTGTGAAACGCTATATTAAGTTTAAATTTAGAACAAAATTACATGAAAAATGTAATTTTTCTTTATTTTCTAAATAATATACATAAACATGATTAAAACTATGCAATTAATAAATATTTAAATATTTTTTTCCCGTAAGAAATTATATCAATAAGATTGGTCTGTAATCGAAAAAAATTTAAATAACATTAAAAATGTAAAAATAACGAAAAAAAAAATTAAATTAAAAAATAATTATTTTAATTTTTTGTAGAGTAATATTTTTTCATTAAAACAGCTTTACAATTGTTTGATATTGACTATTAAATGCTGACGTTTTGCTGCTGGAAGCAGCTCCCACTTATTTTTTACAACTTTTTAAAATTCTTTTACATTTGACACTTTTTTGTCCCTAATCATATACTTCAAAGTACTGGCGTAAATACGCAATTAGATTTAAGTCACTCCAAAACATCCATAATATTGTCTTTGAACAACTTTTTTGTGCTTTGGGTCATTGTTCTGTTGAAAACCCTTTTATTAAGATTTTATTACGCCTTTATGAAGTAAAATATCATGTCGTCACAAATGTCCTATTCGTTTGACTGCCATTTTACTTAAAGATTCCACCGAATCGTCTATATTTTTATTCCGCATTGCTCAAAGTCGCTACTGATAAGTATACCGACGCCGTTCGACTTTGAAAAAGTATCCAATTTTCGTCAGAAACTACTTGTAACCCCTTCCGCGATGTGATTGACCGCGGGGGCTCAAAGAGCGTCGCTCGCCGCTCGCGGGGCTGCGAGCGAGGGTGGGCCGCCCCCTCGCCGGCGAATTAATTCAATTTCAGGTTTTCTTTGCGCGGATATAAATTTTGCTTTTTGAATTTGCAATATTATTTAAGCAAGTAGCCGGGAATGATATTAGGCGCGTCTGCTCTCTCGCGCCGGCGCCTCGGACGATCTCGCCCTCCCTGTCTCTCGCCTCCTGGCCTGCGAGCCGAGTTCTTTCAAATTGCTTTAGCTCGAGCTGACGGTAATGAAGGCAACCCACCGAACCGGCTGTGGAGCACTCAAAGCGTGGCGCGGGACCGAATCTAAATCACTTTTTAAAATAAATACTAAATTTTATCTGCACAGCTTCAAATTTCACAACAATAAAAAAATACTACCCCCCCCCATACCCCACCCTATAATAAAAAAAATAGTTTTATATATTGTGAATTCCAAGTCGGAAGCGAAGTGGTAGTATATAGTCTGGCGTAACCGGGCGTACTCACTGCAACTACGATTTATTGCTTTTAACGTAGATTTTTGACACAAGAACTGCGAATTTTTGGCGCTCTCGAACATATATTTTAATGCATTTTCTCCATATCTCACTTCTCAAAGTCGTAGTGAGTATGATCAGTGAGCGACTAAGTAATTTTTATAGCATACATTAATAATGAGCAGTCCAATGTCTATTCCAGTCTTTGATCATTTTATTAATTCGGATAATTTGGAACGGAACCAGAATCTCTGTTTGTAAGTAGATTGGAAATTGTGTAAATGGTCGTTTTAGTGCATATTTTTTCAGTACTTTTAATACCGTTAATGAACATCAATGCGGATATGCATAACTGCTTCATTATTTGTATACCGATGACGATTTATTTTTTAGTAAATTCAAGAGATGCAATTCTGTTTCTTTTATGACCTTTTTATAAGGTCTCAAACACAGCTAATTTCGGGTCAATGTCTATGGGTAATACCGACATATGTCCGTTAAAATCATGTACGAGATACGAGCAATTTTTTTATTTATAAATTTGACCCAACATACGAGCAAAAAAATTATTGTGTAACTTAAAAATAAAAGTATTTACAATAGCAATTGCCATTAAATCCATTTCAATTTTCCGCATTGAAATGGATTCATGACATTTTAATTCGAGTAATTTGATTTACGAGCTTCGTCACAAAACGAATTAAACTCGTCAGTCAAAGCACCACTATATTGCTAAATTTTTTTCATCGAAAACAAAAATTTACTGATGTGTTATAGTGTGAAAATATAATTGGTTATTACAATTAGATACTAAAAATAAATTAAAATACACAAAAAAAAATGATTAAAATATACATTTACTGAACATGCAAAAATAAATATATTGAGCATATGTAACACATATATTTGATTAAATTTGGAATATTGTGGAACCTATTTTTTATAAGATAATATAAAAAATAATAATCCTTATTTATTTTAAATAGATAAAAAAAAATTAAATTAAAAGAAGTATGACTATGAATAATAAGCTACAGAAAAAATATTAAAAACCGTAGAAATTAAAAGCAATTTATTAAACAAATCAAACTTTGTTTTGTGCTTATTTTACATTTACATTAAATTTTGATTTCGATTAAATTAAATATATATTGGTATAAAGTGAAATAGTGCAATAATCAGTTTTTTGCTAAAAGTATTATTTAACCCATTTTTAATTGATCGCAATATTTTTGAGTTTAACTTAAAAAAATATTTAATACAAATACTAGCTTCCAAGCATTTGGCACGGATCCAACTTTTCTTATGCAGCGGTATAACATAATGCAAAGCATTTGAAACTATTCGTACAAATTCATTTTTAACAAAAAATTGCTATTAAATAATAATTAGAAAATTTCTCGAGAAATGGAAATTCTCGAATTTTTCGTGAAAATAAACGCTAGTTGCAATCCGTTGCTAACAATCAAACAAACATTAACAATAACTAGGCGAGTCTTTTCGGCAGTAAAAATAGTTAAAATGGTACTTAGTATTTATTAAATGCTTGAAACATTTAATTGTTTATTATTTTTATTTGATACATAGTTATATGGATTGATCTATATTTTTCGATTCTGTATAACTTTACTTTATTTAATACTAAAATAGTTTATTTGTGACTTACTATATAATATATTCATTTAAGTTTTGCTTAAATTATATTGCAGTTTAAATATTTTCTTCGATTTGAAATTAAATATTTAAAAATAAAGTTATATGTATTACTTTTTTTAGAGAACTTTGTGGTTTTTTTATTTAACTAATATTTTTTTAGCATAAAACCAAAATATGCTATAATAGTATTAAATTTACTAGATAACTAAATGTTTTAATTTAAAAAAATTATTTTATTTTTAAGCTTTTAATCTAGAGTTTCAATTATATATTAGTATAGAAATTCATATCATAAAAGTTACAATATGACTGAATTTTAATTAATATAATAACATCAATATTGTATTAGAAAAAGCGTATTTAAAATTAGAATATATAACAATTACGATAATTTCTATAGTTATAAAAATTATAACAATAATTGAGTAATTATATCTATCGGGTGTATTTTAATTATTTAACGAATTTTACTTACATATGTTTGTAATACATTATAACCGATTAACTCATTACTGATTTGCGATAATAAAAAAGTTTGAGAATCGTTCCTCCGAGACCATGCCTTGTTATGGCGCTTCGGAAGAGAACTTCGGACGACAGAAAATTGTAGAAAATCGAATCAGAAAATGCAAAGTTTTTCTTGGTTGCACGGAATGATGAAATGGACCAGAAAGAACTTTTCTTTTCTTAATACTCGGTACTTTAATAACGATTTGCGTCTCTGAACGGGTTACTTATTTTTGAATGAATATTTTTTTTATTAATAGAAGCGATGTGGAAATATGAATTGGTTTCGAATATCCCTCCTACCCTCATCGTCCGACGTTTCGCCTCGAGCTCTGTACAATTAGAACGCTAACTCCATAATCACGTTGAAGGTTGATCCGCCGTTTGAAAGAATTCCGCTCAGATGATATTTCGCCGGCAAAAGGAATTATTCATTTATTCAACCCCCGCACCGCCCGGTATTATAAATATTTACTCGGAATTTAATATTTTTAAAGCAAACACCGCCGCTCGCTCGTTAGCGGGTTTTTTACTTCCGTTGCTTACACCTTCCCATATAAACGAAGTCATTCCTCGACTGAGGTGCGTAAATGCTTATTTCTTCAATATCGCTGTAAAGCAATTTTACATATTTTTGTGCTACAAAAATTGTTAAAATATTGTACAATTTATTTTTTAATAATTCGCTACACTTTTGCAACATAAAAATATTTATTTATTTACAATGTTAAAATGTTGACTTTTATTATTTATAAAATTTATTTTAATGGAAATATTTTTTTACGATAGAAAACTTATTGGATTTTATTATTCAGGAATGGTGGCAGCGTCACTGGAACGGTTGCGCGAATTATACTATATACATTGCTAATAATGGTGCTAAACGAGAAGGATGCTAAACATGGGATAGATGGATGGTGTGTGTGCTATATGAGCTAATGCGATATCCGCAATTGGCAACGATTGAAATTAATTTGACTGCCTTGAGCGAATGAGTAATTGGAGTTAGATTATTGCGGAGTTTAATAGATTTGAGCGTCTCGACGCCGTGTCAGAGTTCGCCAGACGCCGTTTTGCTAAGGAATTCAAAGCATTTCTCTAAAAATAAATATTACAATTTGAGCTTAAAAAACATTTATTTTTAAATTCATGAATCATTCTATAAAACATTTTGCACTTGGATTAATATGCTATAGTTGTCTTTTATATTTTACTTTATTTTTTTATTTTCTACTTATTTTTGTATTTTTTAAATGTATACATTTCTTTTTTTTTTGCAAATTTGAAATGATTTGCTTTTACATTAATGTTTTTATAAATTAATTTAAAATATGCCACGTCACTAGTATTTATTTATTTAATTGTTATTTAAAATTAAAAGAAAAATTTATACAATGTAAATTATTAATTAAGTTAAAATTAAATTTTCAGTATTTAAAATCAATTAAAATTAATTATAAATTATTCTGTATTATTTATTTTTTAATTTATAAAATTAAAAGGATGTTTAAACCGTATCTATTTTATTGTATTATATTAAACAGATTTTTAAATTTACTTCAAAATTTTCATCGATTAAAAATCACAATATACATAATTATAATTTTTAAATATTAAATTATTTTTTATTACATTTTTTTATAATAAATTTAAAATAAATCGTGACATAACAGGTTTCATAATTTAAATTATTCTTTCACGAATTATATTTTACTAAATTATTGAAGATCATCAAAATTCAAAGTTTATATCTAATGTAGAAAACTCATCTCATAAAAGTTTTTTTAGTTTTTTACCTATTGAAAATATAATTTTCTCATGCATGATACATTTAAATACTTATAAACTGATTAAAATATTTAGCCCAATAAATTTGAATAATATTGTTGTATTTTATAAAATCAGCTAATATAAAATAAATGACCAAAATTCGGTTTGAATATATAATACTTGAACCAATACTAATTTTGGTAAGGATAACATATTTTTAAAACATAGTGTAGATATTTTTCACTTGACCTAACAAAAGTTCTAAAATTAAAATTAGTTTTAAAAATTTCATTAGGTTAGGTTTGGGTTTGAACAGCAATGGATGTTTCGCAACTGTCAAATAGTATTTAATAGACATTTTAGAGCAGCATATAATTTCACTAGCGCTTATCGGTTAAATTATATTTTCGGTAGTAGAAATATACATCTACTGATGAAAACGTATTCAGAGTTTACTAGTGAAAATATACACTAAAAAATTCTCATTCACCGTAACATTTATACAACGCATGTAAATAAATAATGTTATGTATGTAAATGTATGTATTACTTGAGGTGACCAGATTTTAAAAATATCAAAGGAGGACACTAAAAAAAAGGTTATATCGGATTTTTTTGTTCATTTAGAGATGCTGTGAGAGTTAAAAAAATAAATAAAGTCACATTGAACATTTTTGTTCGAGTGAGACAAAAACAAAAGGAAGACAACAATTTTGAGGGCAAACCAATTTATGAGGTCTGGTCATCTTATATTAATACGTATAAAAAAATTAAAATCATATTATTTTTTTGCAGTTTCTAGATAAATTATATTTTCACTGTAAAAATCTATATATGTATTCTGATATGATTTCAATAAAATAATATATTTAAAAAAATATTTTCGGGATAGATTCGAGAATATTTCTTTTAGATTTTCTTTGAGGGATAACCCGACAATTTTTGGTTTAGAAACAGGGACCTAATTTCAGCTTTTTTTAATATTTATATTTTTTTAAGGTTAATTGTATCATAAATCACATGCATTTTTCTGATCAAATTCAATGGGATAATTTTAGTTAAAATATATTTTAATTGATAAAAATATATATCTACCGGTGAAAATGTAGTATTCCAATATGATTTTAATGAAATAACATATTTAAAAAAATATTTTTGATATAGATTTGAGACCGGTTGTTTTTAAATTTATTTTGAGGGATAATCCGAGAATTCTGGTTAAGAATCATTTCACCTTTTTTCAAGGAGGTCCAAAATTAGCCGTTTTTCTTTAATATTTCAATTTCATTAAAATTTATAGTATTTCATTAAATGACATGAATTTTTTTGGACAAATTCAAGGGGGGCAAATGCTCTTATCTGACAACCTCTTAATGACGTCCTGGTCTACCACATTATGAAAAAATTATCAAAAAAACGTTATACAAATTTTCTGACTAAGATCTATTAGGGATTTTAATGCACTAATCTAAGGATTTTATGCGTTATTAATAATTTTTGAAAATTAATTTATAAATTATCATTAAAAACCGATTAACCGAATCTAAATAATTGTTTTTTATTTAAAAAAAAAATACCGTAAAACCGATTATTTGATTTCGGTTTTAATATGCTTGGAACCCCTAGCACAATCCTATATATTTTTTAATAAGTTCTAAATCGCTGACACCCTAGCCGCGACGGACAAGAATTAGGGACGTGATCGTGACTCTCCAGGGCATTCAAATAATATATCTATCAATATATCAACTAATCTCGTATTAAAAAAATAAATAAACAAAAAATATGATATATTGTCATTGTCAGTCGGCTCTAGCGGACCATCAACATGGTTTTCGTCTGTGTCGTTCCGCAGTGCTTTTCAAAGGCAATGATAAATTCTCGTCTCTCGCAACTGAAAGTCGCCAGATTGTCGTAACCCATTAGCAACTTCAAAAATTGCTTCATTGAGTAGACGCTATGCCGAAAATGCAATAAAATGTGTCGCAACGCTCAGAGCAAAAAGGCACTTAGATACAGGTGCAGCGTTTGGAGACTTACCTTTGTTTAAATACCTTGAAACTGTTAATGGATACCGTTATATGAACGTTTGATCGGATACGCAATATTGCTTTCTACCGCCCCAGAAAAAAACTTTGTTTCTTTAAAGATCTAACGCAAATAATTGTTTTTATTTTTTTTTAAATCTTTTACGACTTATTTAGTCGCAACGATTATGGGTGATCCCGACAAATCAATTAATAACTATTAATACATAATTCAGATTACAGACAAAACTAATCCAAAAATATGAGATGAAAACAATATAATATCACATAATGCAATTCGTGCAACATCATCATTACATTAGCGATTAAATGCTAATGTTTTAATTAGCGACTTTCGACTGAGTTAGGCGAGTTAACCCAATATGCGCAAATATATACGATTATGTACATTAATTACGCCCGTAAAGGGAAACGCGTATACATTCGCCTGTATGTATCGTTACTCCCGTAAACCCGCCCAGGTAACGCGACGCCTTCGTAGAGCCAAATTCGTTAATTCGATACATAAAGGTATAATTTGCGCCGACGAGCGCAGGGCCCCACTGGGCGATATATTTTATATTTATTTTCATAGATTAAATTACGCATAGAGAAAAGTTAATTTGGCCGTTAATTAATTTTCATACGCTCTCGGGGCTAATCGAGTCGGCTTCGGGATTTATCGCGTTAAAAGTTATCGGCGCCAGTTCGGCCCTGGCGCGCTCGCAGTATCACGCCAAATGTAATATTCAATTCGGGAGATGAACGCAAATTTGTAATGTCAATATACTAATTTCTCTTTGGTGTCTGTTTGTGTTCGGGGTAGGCGGTCGGTCGGGTTGGGTTTGGGGTCGGAGTGCGGTCGGGGTCATCGCTTTATGACTGCTGTATTTTTATATGTTATAATCGTATGTAATAATTTTTTTATTTAAAAAATCTTGGCAGAAGGGAACGCTGCGTAGCGGCGTGATGATACAGGCGAAATTATTCATAAAATCGCGAAGGGAAATGTAAACGAGTAAGAAACGAGGAACGAAGTGGTTCTGACATAATGTTAAAGGATTAAAAATACATTAACCCAATTTTTCTCCCGCAATACGGCTAAAGTTATTTTTCTTGAAGCGGTACAGTCAGTCGAAATGTTACATTTTGAGTTAAAAATTAATTAACACAATATATTTTTTGTATATAGTACATTTATGAATGTATCAAAAATTAATCTCTCAGAATCTTTGACTGTAAAATTAAATAAAATGTAATTTATTAAAATTCTACCAATTTCTGAATCATTCCTCTGTGAAAAAACGTGATGATTTATTGTCAACTGCGTATATTTGAATATCCTTATTAGATCTATTATCCGGTGATGAAGAATCAGAATATCAATTATTATAATGGTATTCAATTGAAATATCAGAAAACGAAGTACTAAAGTTAACATTCCTTTATGCTATTTAGTTAATTCTAGAGTTTAATGCTGTATTAAGTATTTTATTAATTAAGATAAATTTTGTTTATTGCGTTTTTAACGCGTATTTGCAAGAAGTCATTTTTTAATTTATGATAATGCTTAGTTTTTTGCTACCTGCACTACACTCTTTGGAAGCTGGCCAAAGTTGGCCAAGGACTTCGGGTTACTTCGGTCGAGTTCGGTTCTGCCCGCTCTAAAATCTCTCGGAAGATGTCCGATGTTACCGAGAACGGGAGGTAAAGTGGGGGTAATTCAGTTAACTTGGCCAGCTTCGAGTGCTTCCAAACATTGTCGGCAAACGGACTGAAGTCGGAGCTGCTCTTTCGAGCGCGAGCAGTGAGATACTTCCCCTTTCGCTCTCTCGCGTGTTAAGTGACGAGAGTTAGAGAGAAAATGATATGGTGTTTCGCAAACTAAGATAGAACGAGTAACTCGGTTCAATTTCAGTATGCGCGTAGGCGTCCTATGGTTAACACGCACGACGAGCGCTGCATCGTGGTCACGTGATCAAGTTATAATACCACATGCTCATTGGGGACTTCAACAGACTTACTGACATCTTTTAATATTTTAGGGCACCAAAAGGGATTAATTATATTATTGATAGTATATTCTTCTAACAGAAATCGTTATTATATATTTTTTTCATATAAAATTAAATAATTAGTGGTACTTGATTTTGTTAAAAAAAATCGTTTCGAAGATTCATATAAATGTCACACCATAATGAATTCTTATTTAGAATCGATGGCGACAAATACTAGGATAGTCACAGATGTGGTGTTCGTATTCTGAAGTATCATTTTTATGCCTTATGGCATTTTGCAAAAACCGACAAAAATTTTGCGTAAATTGAATATTTACGACCGAAAAGTTTTCACTGATATTGTATTGGTGAGTGCGCCCATACAAACTTTTAAAATTTAAAAACTGCGATTATTTGGCACATTTTTTGATCGCGCGCAAATATGCCAGATGTACGTGACAGCAGCCGCCGTGCGGACGTCATTCATGGTCGCCGTGTGGCCGCTACTCGGAAGTCGGCAACCTCGGCCGACTTCAGTTGAACTTCGGTTCGGACAACTTCCAGAGAGTGTAGTGCAAACATAACGGTTTAAAATGTGGATGTACGATTTGTGCAATAATGATGTACACGTTTCCCACAGTTGCTAGGTTTTTAATAATATTATTCCAAATTGTAAACGAAGGGTATGAAGTGATTTAGTACAGAAATATTATTGCTTATATATCGTTAAAATTTAGGAGATAAATATTTCGTAAAAGATTCGGAATAGAATTAAACATTTTTATTGTACAATATAGATTTTATCAGATTTTCTTAAATATATAACGATATTAAAATATGAATATTTAGCAATCTTCATTGGAATGCGTAATCTAGGGCTTAGTAAAATATTGGTTCCGACCTTTTGGTGCACTTTGGTGCAGAAATGTTAATGAATACTGTATAAAAATCAAAATTCTTGTTTCTAATAAAATCTATGGAACACAAATCTTTTGCAAATAGTTTCTATGCAACAGTACTTTTTTACTCACTTTGACTGACTATTTTATAATTAATAATAATAAAAAAAATGAAAAACTACATTTGTATAATTAACTGATTTTTTTGTGTCTCAGTATATATTAACTTTAACTTTAATAAAAAAAATCATAATATCATAACCTCAAGTTCATGATTAATTAAATTTATTAATGAATAATTTAATCGTAAATATTTTGTATGTTATAAAATATGACAGTATATTATTATAATTTAATATTAATAACATATTAGATAATTTTTATTTTAATTTAATTTTAATCTTCTGTTGTAATCTGGCAGGCTTATCACAATGCGTTACAATTAATTATAAATTAGTGTGTGTATATAATTTATAGTCAATAGCTGGACCGCATTTAAATAAATTAAAAATCGAGTCTGCTGCCGTGAACCGAACCCATGTATTCATGGTTACTAATCTAGACATTTCGGATTACGCTATTCCGATCTTTTATGATTTAATATTTTTACATATTTGAAGACATCTATGAAAAAAATAATGGTGTATTGTAATATGTGATTTAGTGGAGATGCTTTTATAGAGCAATTCAAGGGAGAATTTCAAATATAAAAATATAATTATTAGTATCTGACACATTTTTATTTATAACAAATAATTCAGTAAAAATTAATAGCTTTGCTGCATTTTACTTTTTAATGTAACTATATACAGTTGCTGATGTTTATGTATTTATAGAGTTAAAATAAGCTTGGTAAATATAAATCTAAATGCGAATAACAACGGTAAAATATACAAATTTGCAGCAAATACGCTTTTTGTCGCCTCCCTTTGAAGCGGGCGTTCTCGTTTCTGTATAATTCACTTCCATCCCACTTAATTCCTTTTCGGAAAAACGCGTCGTTTTAAAACGTAGCTTGAAAAATAAGCCGACGTGCCGAGGAATGCTTAGCGAAGTACTCGCGCCGCCGAAAAAAACGAGAAAGAATTATTTAATAAACGCGATAATTCACAATTTGCTCAGTTCGAGCCGGTCGGCGTTTTCTTTGCGAAGATACAATTTTACATAAAGAATTAACTCGTGTATAAAATAAATATTATTTGTTACATTAAAAAATATAAATGATTACGTGTACTATCGCTCCCGTGTTCTCCGAGCGCAAGTCAATTCGTTTAATGGACAAACCGGGAGATTAGGGCGTCTCCTCCCCCTCCGTACCAATTTTTGCCGTGTTTTTCCATTTTAATTTATAAAGCCGGATTATTTTTCTGCTGCCGTTGTCTGCCCGCGGAGGAAATTTGAATCGTTAATTATTTAAGATGGCGGAAAGGAGGTACGCGAAAACCTTCCGGTCTGTTCCAATTATTATATTAATGCTTTTTTAATATTAAGATTCGCCGTCGCGATTTAACGAGAAAATTAACAACGAGCAAATATAATTTTTAATTTAGCAATGCTACTCAATAAAAAGTAATTGAAACGACTATCATTATGAGTAAACTCAATGGACGTTATGACGTATGCCTAAATTAATCAATCTATTGCAGTACTTCAAAACACCATTGTTAATAACAATTTTAAATGAAATAAATTTTATCGTTAATAATAGTGTGTCCTATAAATAGTAAATCAACATATTGTTGATAAATAAATTGTTTACCTTACAATTTAAAAAAAGAATTAGTACAAACTGTGTATGTCAATAAAACAAATAGTACTGTAGGCATTGAATCTGAATCGGTGACATTATATTATATATAATTAATTATAAATTGTCATGATTTATACTAAATATATGTTACTTTGCAACTAAGGCTAGTTTTTAGTAATAGCGCATTAAATAAAAATTCGAGTCTGCTGCCGTGGCTCGAACCCGTGAGCTCTTGAGGGTCCACTATCAATCAAAACCTTAAGGAGAAATGCTTCCCAAATTTTCACAATTTGCTATAATCATTTTTAAATATATATCGCAATAATTTTTTTTATAATTTGCTATAATCATCTTAAAATATATATCGCAAGACTAACGCACTAATTTCTTAAATTAGCGAATAATTAAAATATTTATTACGCGTTTTTCCTTTTTCAAAATGTTTTAAAAAATCAACAAATTTATAAACTTATATTATATTTAATCATAAACTATGCATGTTTTAACATTATTATTTTTTTAACAAAGTATTAAAATGCTTAAGACTTTAAGCATATTAAATCATTAAAGGATCACTATATCTAAATATAAATTCCATACGCTTATAAAATATGAGCTATACAATTTTACATAGTTTATTTTAAAACAATTGGGAAGTTTTTTTCTCAATTATAGTATTTGTATTATAAAAAAGTAAGAAAGACATACAGGGAAAGAGTTTATTATATTTTAAAAAATAATTAATAGTAAAACATCAATGATTTTTTATGAAAAATTATATGATTTATCAAGATTTATTCAACAATTTATTTTTATTTTATTAATAACATATTCATTATTATTTATATAGGTTTAATCTTAAAATTACCTGAGCCATTCATATGACGAGATATTTAATACGATCTAATTTAATAATTTTATTATTTAAGCATATCTTAAGACATTGAATGTATATATAAAAAGGGATCAGGATCGCTCACAATTGCTGCGATGCAGTTTGTTCTTATAAATTTTATTTTTGTTAAATGGTATTAGCATAAAATGAAACAACCTTTCCTAAGGAATGAAGGACACAAAACATTCTTAAACAGAATGAATAGCTGGCCATACACGCGCGGGTCTGTCCGTCGCGGGTGCCTCACAGACAAATCCGGTCGTATGTGGTGAGAAAAGACAGATTTGTCCGTCCGCCGTTTGTTTGCTGCCCATGCTCAAAACAAACGGATCGAGCACCCGCATTCGATGGCTTCCAGTATTTTTTGTTACAATTTTTCCCTTAAGTGATTTTATGACCCGGGCTATTTCTGTTCGCCTTTTTTAATTTACGCCAAAGTTGCCACCATCGGTAAACGTCCAAAATAAGATTTTGGTGATAAGGTTTTATTAATTTATGACCCATCGGTCACTCAATATTATTACCGTTGAAATGTTTTTTTTGGCATTTTTCATATATTGTAAACTAAATTTGTGTGTTAAAAATAATAGTAAACCATGTAATTGATTATTGTTTTGACACCAATCGAAATTAGTTATTCTTCTAGTAATGTCGGGATATACTTCATAATATGCTAGTTTAGTTGAAATGCAGAATCACCTAAAAACAAGTAAATCTGATGTCCGAGTTCAGACAGTTTAGGTGTGTGGTGAAGCTCGGACAGATCTGTTCAGGTGTCTGTCGGACAGATCTGTGCGTGTGTGTTTAGCTAATTTTAGACACAAGTAACAAATGAATGTGCATTTATTAAATTGTGCATACAATTGACTAACAACAAACCGTCTCATATTTAAGCAAGAAATGATCCTTGCACAATCCGAAAAAAATAGCTAGAATATTTTAATAAAATATAATATAAAAGCAAAGATTTCAGTTTAGCTCCAAATAATTCAGATTAGACAAAGAATCGAGAGAACGAAAGAAAGAGGGAATATTGATTTTTCCTCGATCGTATATAAAAAATCTTTTGCATTATAAAACAATTCAAAGTTCAGACTAAACTCGCATCCAAACGATGCTTTTGCTAAGATCACACAGACAGCAACCTTCGAAACAAACAAAAAGCATCTACTTTTACTTCGAACGTAAGATTTGGCTCAACCAAGCAGTCACATTAAAGCTTCAAGATTTTAATTACATCATCTATGATCTAGCTCGTACCTATATCAAAAATTAATTTATTTCACAGAGTATACGGTTATATTTAAACTGTTGTAAATTTAAAATAATTAATTTTACTTTGTAATTTGCAATTAAAAATACACCAATTCCAAATCGTTCTAAGAATAATAAACATCATAAAGCATACAATAAAAACTTTTTTAAGTTCAAAAATCTTTGAGAAACATTTTTAAAATTTAATCTTAATTATTGGTGTTTAAAACTTTCGCTTTTAGTTTTAAAAAATATGGTGGCGCATTTAAAAGTACCTTAGAGTTTCGTCAATTACATATACATATGTATATGTATGCGTGTAATATTTCTCATATATAGAATTTTAATATTTGTTATATACATTTGTCTTATGTTTATCATTGTTTAATGTTTTTAAAACGAAATATTTAATATCACCTTTTTATCAAAATGGTAAATACAAATAATGACGGCCATGTTGTTTTTAATCTAATATATTACCCACATTTAATTTAAAATTACACATGTCGCGAGATTACGTCTCGAGAAGAGAAAAAATTCGATTAAAGCATTTGCTCGTCGCGAACGCAATAAAGAGCTGTGATAAGCAAATTTGCGTTGTGTCTTCTTTGTGTGTCGCAAGAAATTTCGTACGTAAAAATATAAAAAATACAACGTAAACCTCTCAAAGAGGATAACGGGCACAAATGGAAAATTTCATTTTCGGCGAAACCTGCGGAAATAATAATGGAAACGGAAGGAGAAGACGCGATTCCCATGCGACAGACGGAGAGGAGGAAGAAGAAAGAATTTGCCATTTGGCAAATTGCGAAAGCGGCAAAATATCGATTGTTGGTGGATCGCTTCAAAAGTCAGTGTGTGTTGTGAAATTTTCTTTATACAAGGTTGTTCACTATAATACTCGCACGATAGATCTTTTCTTAAAATCTTGCAGGAAAATGACGGTTTATACAGTTTAATAGTATCCTTGTCGGAGTAAAAATTTAATGTGGGCAATAGAATATAGAAACATTCTAAATATTGTAGAAAATACATGATTAGATTTATGTTCGGGTGTAGAAAAACATATGAAAAGTACAATTCATAGGAGAGCATCGGCACCTTGAGAAAATGCTAATGTCCGTCCTAAATAGTGAATGAAGCCGCCGCCATCTTAACGACCGCGGCTTCGCTCGCCAAATTTAATTTTTACAAGAAAACCAGTTTACATTTTCTAAATGGACGGACGGAGAATGGGATGAAAGGAGGCGGATGGGGGCATTAAGAGCGGGAGGGCAATTTTTCTTCAAACCCCACTCAGCATTGAATAAAATATGGAATTTCGAGGTGGGGCGGACGTCTTCCTATTTTTTCTCTTTCTACTTCTTTTTTGGAAGCATGGCCGACGTTAGGTGCTTCAGCGCCCCAAGAAATGTCCCACCAATTTATGATATAATTTAGTATTTAGAAGAATGAT
This sequence comes from Plectrocnemia conspersa, assembly GCF_051122295.1. Classification (NCBI taxonomy): domain Eukaryota; kingdom Metazoa; phylum Arthropoda; class Insecta; order Trichoptera; family Polycentropodidae; genus Plectrocnemia; species Plectrocnemia conspersa. Next base: position 470,545 of record NW_028277177.1, on the reverse strand, counting down.
TATCTATTATTTTACCCACAAGATTGACTAAACCTATGTCAACAAAAATACGCTTGGTTTTCTTACACGGGAGCATACAACGTATAATTGACCATGAGATGAACATGGATTCTCTAAATTCAATCCACATACTTGCAAGGATTGACCTTGCGATTTGTTTATTGTTATTGCAAAAGCTAGTTTAATTGAAAATTGCAATCGTTTGGAATGGCATATCTGTTGGAATCATTGGTACGCGTGGTAGCATCATATCTTCTCCTTTGAATTTGCCAGTTAAAATTCTCGCTTTGATGTCATTATTTAACAATTTATTGATAAATATGGTACAATTGCAAAGATAGGATGAATCAACGTTTCTAAGAAAAATGATAGGAACACCAATATTCAAAATTATGACGTATGGTGGCAATTTAACTACATAAAGTGATTTCAAGAATTTAGTTGGATAATTTACTGCTTCATTTTGCTTTACAATGCCTGCACTACAGATGTAGATAAACTGGAAGTTGGTCAAGGTTGGCCAAGGACGGAGAATATAGTGGGTTACTTCGGTTGAGTTCGGTTCAGATCGCTCTATAATCTCTCGGAAGTTGTCCGAGGTTACCGAGAACGGGAGGTAAAGTGGGGGTAATTCAGTCGACTTGGCCAGCTTCGAGCGCTTCCGAACATTGTCGGCAAAAGGAGCGAAGTCGGAGCTGCTCTTTCGAGCGCGAGTGGTGAGATACTTCCCCTTTCGCTCTCTCGCGTGTTAAGAGACGAGAGTGAGATAGATAATGATATGGTGTTTTGCAAACTGAGATAGAACGAGTAACTCGGTTCAATTTCAGTATGTGCGTATACGTCCTATGGTTAACACGCATTTCGAGCGCTGCATTGTGGACACGTGGTCAAGTTATAATACCACATGCTTATTGGGGACTTCAACAGACTCTTACTGACATCTTTGAATATTTTTGGGCACCAAAAGGGATTAATTATATTTTTGATAGTATATTATTCTAACAGAAATCGTTATTATATTTTTTTTCATATATTATTAAAAATTAAAAAATAATTATAGGTACTTCATTTTGTAAATAAAATCGTTTCGAATATCCTAATGTATTTTCCTAGATCGGTTTATATTAATGTCACACCATAACGAATTCTTATTTAGAATCGATGGCGACAAATTCTAGGATAGTCACAGATATGGTGTTCGTATTCTGAAGTATCATTTTTATGGCATTTTGCAAAAGCCGACAAAGATTTTGCGTAAATTGAATATTTACGACCGAAAAGTTTTCACTGATATTGTATTGGTGAGTGCCCACACAAACTTTTATAATTATCAAACTTTTATAATTTTAATAATATGACAATTTAAAAATTGCGATTATTTGGCACATTTTTCGACTGCGCGCAAATATGCCAGCTGTACGTGACAGAAGCCACCGTCCAGACGTCATTCACTCGGCTGACTTCAGTTGTAACTTCGGTTCACACAACTTCCAGAGAGTGTAGTGCAGGCATAACAATATCTACTGATTTATAAGTATATGTTTCGCTTGGTAATACATGTTGAATGATAATGTTATTAGCATTTACATCCATTATTTTTGCAGTTAATATTGCACGTTCACTTAACCATTGATGACTTTTGTAATGTGTGACATCTAGAAATACGCATTGAATCAATTTTTATTTTGAGTGTGTTAATTAATCAATCGTAATTTTGCCATTTACAATATCCAATAATTGTTTTGCAAAATGTTTTGCAATTGCACACGAATGATTGTCGTCAATGTAAATTTATTAACGTGTCTCCACAAATTTGATGCTTTCAAACACGCATTCAGTTCATCAGCTGGTGTTGAACGTGGTATAATGAAAATTACCTGCTAATCACCGAATAGGTGTTTGCTTTCACGTATATCTTGCAATGTTCGATCCAATGCAATTGATATTTGTGCGACGATCAATATTTTGTCGTTTTGGTTGCATTTTTATGCAACGACAACATAAAAATAGCATTAAATCAAATACTACAATTAATATTTAACAAGTGAATATCAAAATAATATATTATTTAATATAATATATTTCGAAATCAGAGCTCAGCTTCCCGACTGGCTAAATGGTTCTGTGTTCTATAAAATTTATTACACCGTGTTTATGTAAGTTGGACCAGGGCTGACGAAAGGCAGCTTGACATATTCGAGAGGAAAGTATAAATTTAAAACAAGGTTTAATATCATATTACGTTTACACTAAATGTTGCGACCTCTCCCTTTTGGAGATAGCCGTCTTTTCTTCTCGAAGGACCACCGTCTCTCGACGGAATTAAACGCCCCTAACTATAGAAATGCTTTATTATTAGAGTTTACATCCTGAGAATCCTTGCTGACGCACGACCACACGCCGTGACAGCTGAGGAGCCTTCAGGTTATTTATACAAAAAAAAAACCACGCACGGCCATAACACACTTTTATTCGGCCATGCATAAATATATGTAAAATTGTCGGAACACTAAATATACATTTTTAATTAAATATTGTTTTCCACCTGGTTCTATTTTTTTTAAAACTTCTAAAGGTCGAAATTAAAATTGTGCTGATTTGCGTTGATTTTATGAAATAATAATTAAAACATCAGACGCAGTTACTTTGATGTAAAATAAAATACTGTAACAAAATACCTGTAGGAAAAAAAATAATGACATAACAAATAATATAGCAAGTTAATAACTATTTACTAAACTCTATTATTTTTATTTCATATTTTATATTATTAGTGAATTTTAATAATTCAAAGAAATAATAATCATAATTAGATAAAAACCGATGTTAGGCATCGTGTATCGTACATTTTAGAAAAATAATAAATTGCAACATTAAAAATATATTAAAGGTTAGGACATTTGTATTATTAGTTAAACAATAAAATAATAATCCGTATTATTATGATCCTACTTTAAATGAAATAAATAATGTTATTTTTTTGAGCCACGCAAAGAAAATTTTAATTTTGCTAAAAATGTTTTTTTTTTAGCTAAAATCCTGACACACTAAATATTCAATTAGAAAGTTTAACAAATACTTTTATTATACTGAATATACGGAGTTAAGTAGTTTGTTAATGCATATTTGAACACATTCAGAATTATACCCACATCCGTTTATTAAAATTATTAAATTATTAATCGGATATTAATTTATGATTAGCTAGCAGGTACTACGTTCGTCTTGCGAGAGCTTGTAATTTGATATTCGAACATAATATTTCCTAATTATCACTTAATCCGCTCGTAACCGTAAACGAAGTATCTTAACTCGTAATTCGACGAAAATGTTTGTATGCTTGTCTGTTATACAAGCATCGATACCAATACTTTTTTTTACTAAATATATTCTAGTATAAAAATATTTGCATGCATTATTAAACATAATTAATATAATATAAATTTCAAGGCGAATTATTAAATAACAATGATGATTTTCAATCTAACTATGAGAATGTTCTATCAACAAAAATACTTACTTTTTAGGAGAGTTCGGTTAGAATAGTTTCAAAATAACTATGCTTCGCTCTTGAATATAGGTTTTAAAATATACATAGAATTGAACTATATTAACTCACAAGCGCGATCTTTTAGCATTGTCTCCCGGGGGGAAAGCTGGGGTGTTTGCGTGTAATCTCACAAGCGGATTAGCGCAGCATCTCGGCGCGGAGCTCAGCTTCCCACCTAAGTAATGTTGTTTTATGAAGATTATTTAGGTTATTTGCGGCCGGATCGGCGGAGGGCGCGATCTCGATAACCTACCCTCGTTGCATATTTAATGATCTCGCGAAAAAGAAACTGTTCTTAAAAAAGAGGTCCAATTCTCTATGCATGTATGCGTAGTTTAAGTGAATTATCCTCGCGTTAGTGTGCACTACAAAATGCCCTTTAAAACGGGGGCCCGCTGATGAATTATTAATCGTTCGGTCATAATCCGACTGCACCGCGGCACAAACGGATAAGCCCCGGTCCGGCCCTGTCCTTTGCTTTTGCCGCCCTAATTCAATTAAGCGGATAGCAGAGAATACCGCACGATCGATTTTCGCACGACCGTAAGGGTTATTCTGGGAGATTTCTGTGATTAAATACTTGTAAATATTACAGTAATGACATTCCTTACAATTTCATTACATTAAAAATAAAAAGGGTGTTTTGTATAATTTTAATAATATTGCAAATTATTATTCTTTGTCGTTGATGAGGATCGTGATGATCAATCACCGTTTAACCTGATTTTTAAGATCCTTTCCGTAATTAAATCAAGCTCTTATAATACTCGCAGATTAAAACCATGTGTATGTATGCTAATTATAAGTCTAAAGAATTATTTAATCAGTTTAATAGGTACTTAAAAAAAATAGTCTCTTATTGTGTAAATAACAATAATTAAAACATATAATGAAATATTTATTAATAAATATTTTGGTTCAGTGATTGAGACGCGCATATTTTTTATTTATTTTAAATCATAAATCAGACCATTATCATTTGATAGGTTTCTATAATTTGTCATGGTGGCATTTGACATTAATAAACATTAAAATATTTGTGCATCATCCCACATAATTTTGTCTAGCTCATAACTATCACCGAAAAAATCCTTGTGTTTGGCAAGCTCACTGAGAAGCTGGATCGCTCGTGAAAAAGAAACGTTCTCAAGCGTTGACGTTCTGGTCGCAACAAACAGGAATAAGGAACGCGATCGCGACTTTCTATGGATGATGCAAATCACTTAACGTTACCGGGTTGTTGTCACCATCCATTAGCAACTTTAAAATGTGCTTCGTTGAATAGACGTTACACCGATAATGCAATAAATATTCTAACGCTCCTAGCAAAAGGCATTAGGATACAAATATGAACACGATCCGTAGAGTCCCTCTTGTAGAGATAATTCAGCTATATATTTTTTTAATCCTTCTTGTTGTTAACAGCAATTTAAATATTTTTAGATATTTGTCTTTTACAGTTTTACAGTAGCACTTAATCGGTCGTTGGCACGTCGCTGCTTAGCTCAACTTTCACGATTGACAATAGCATAGTAAACTGTTTGGTAGAAGTTCTCGTGACAGACAGACAAATGTATTTTCTGTTTAAAGTATAGATTTTGCCCCAAATAATATGCATATTCGACGTATGGAAAAAAAATTAAAAAATATTTCGTCAGGAAAGTCATACAAGTTTTTATCTACGCACGTGCATTAAAGCAAAATCTCACAACTTTATAAAAATAAACTTAAATTGTAAGTCTTTTTCTGCCTTATTAACACTAAAATCGTTATTATTGTGGGGGCTTGATTTATTTGCCTTACAACACTGACGTGCGACGACCAGCGGAGCTTCGTCCGCCAACCTTTAAACTTTCCGCACATTTAATCAAATTTGATTTAAGAGCTTCCATAAACACTTACTTATTGAAATCAATTATTTTTAAGATCTAAATTAGTTTAAAACATGGATGAAAATGATTTAATTTTGATTTAGTAGTATGATTCAACCTAGAAAAATAAAATTAATGAAGCAATATTTTGCTCTTGCAAAGTCAAAATTAGAGTCGGTAAAATAATAAAATAAAATCTGTCTCTAAATTTGCTAAATAGCATATTTTAATATTATCTAGAGGTAGTAAAAAAATTATATAATAAGGCATAATTATTATTTTTAATACCATCAATAAAGATTTAAAATTTCATTTTATATAAGGAATTTTAAGATACATATATTGAAAATATTGTTATTTTTAGTCAACTTAGATTTTACATTTTTAACACTCTACTTGACCATTTAACAATTTTTTATAAGCTAAAATTTTTGGTGTATATTATATTTCTAGAAAAATATCATTGTTTCCAGAAAAATAATAAAGCTACTTGAATCATTTTACAAATGTAGCATTTATTTATTACCATAAATTGTTTTTATGAAAATAGAAACAATATTTACCTTCTCAAAATCTCTTCTATGCAAAATACTAATTGGTTATTTTTTGCCAGAGGTTAAATAAACAGTATTTTATATGGTTACTACTTGTATGGTTTTTATAAGAAAGTATCTTAATTTATTATTTAGGGGTTGAATGTATATAATGAATGGATGACAATCTACATCAAAATACTGTTTTTCTAACTCGCAAAAATTTAATGTATTTATTAATAATGGCAATAAAATATATAATTTTTAAAAGTACACCAAAATATTTTTGTTGTATTTTATAAAATCAGATGTTAGTATTTGTTTCATTTAATATAAACAAAAAATAGTAAATAAATTGTTCCAACTTTGAAACGTAAATTATACATTTTCCATGCAAATCTGTGGGTAAATAAAATATACTAAAAATACATACGATACTGGTCGGATAGGCGAAATTAATTATCGGGTGCGCAAAGTGATAGGCCCCGGGGCGAAAATTGCGTCGTAATCTGAAAAGTGTCCCGGCACATAATTAATGGTCTCGCTCGGTTACCGAATTTGCCGTTGTCATATTTAATCTGTCATATCTTAGCGGATTATTAAAACTAATTGTTGTTGCATAATTTATTAAGATGGCAGATGGCAGTCGGAGCGGCCGCCCGCCCGCCCACTTGTCACGCTAATTAAAATTTACCGTATTCCCTTATTTCATAACGTAAACGCTTTTGAATTAACGCAATATACGCGTTACCTATTATATATATATATATACATTATACACAATTTGCATATTATAATAAAATTGCATGTTGTAACTACCTTGTAACTAATAAATCAATGTATAAATAAATGTTTTAGCTAGTAATATAAATTATTTGCCAAATTAAAAATATTATTTATCATCAATGCCGTTCATTAAAATTATAATCAAGAGTGGTCTGATCTCAGGTTGAAACCCTGCAGGACTCCAGAATGGGTATGTCACTCTTTGACAGATAACCAAATAAACTCGCAAAGCACCGGCGAACACTTAAATAACTTGTGCGATAGTTTGTCTAGATACTAATGTGCAATAGTTTTTCATAAAAATTAAATTATAAATCTTGTCAAAAGCCTTATCAAAATCCATAACAATGACATTAATTTATTTTATTTATTTTTTTGAAAAAATATTTATTCGTTATTAAAATTACTGACGTGTATTTTTTGTATTTTTTTCAGTGGTGGCGGGTTCAGACCTTTGGACGGCTCTGCCCCCCGTGCAGCGCCGCCCCTGTTTTTCCCGCCGCACCTGTCTCACCTGACACACTTCAGCCAACCGCTGTTTCCGGCACTCAAAGGTAAATTCGAGACGCTTCAAAGACGCTATAATTCAATACACGGACACTTGTCCAAAATGAATTTCGACATGGAAAACACTATCTATCTAGACAGAAATATGTATAATATAATAGAGTAAAATTTATGGTATTAAATTTTTTTGCGTACAGTTGAACAACTGTACTTTTAAGTTAATTAATTTTACAACGTTGTTATAAAAATTATACGCTTGTACTTGTACAATAATTATTAGTTTTAAGAAATTTAAATAAAAATTTCAGTCTAAAATTTTATAAAATTTTTTTATTTTATTTTATTTATAATGTATGATACATGCATCATTTAAATAAAATAATGCTGTATAAAAAACACTAGAATGTTTTTATGCAGCTTAAACATATTTAGAGTCGGAATAGCGTAGTCCGTAAAGCCTAGACTGGTAATCCAGACGTTACGGGTTCGAGTCACAGCAGAAGACTTTAATTTATATTTATAAAAAAATGCGTTAGTAATAAAAATTGGTCCTAGCTACAAAGCGACATCTTTTAATTATAAACTATATAATAAATATTAAATTAAACAGTCCCGAATCTATTCAGAAAATATTTTTTTGATATGTAAGTAATTTGAGTAAAATCATATCAAAATACATTTTTTCTCGCATTACTTGTTATTGAACTCCTAAGTATACCTACCACTTTATCTTGAAAGCCGCGAGAATCCGATTTGGATCCTCTGTCATGCTAATGTCCCGTGTTCCAGGGTATTCGCACAAATGCGGATTCGCTGTTTTAAAAAAAAAAAAAACACCTGTAGTCGCTGTGAAGATAGTCGATTAAAACTTTTTTAGATCTCTTCTCTTTTTTAGAAAATATTTCTATCAAGGGTTTAGGAGTGATGAATGAAGATTTTTAATGCACATCGCCAATGTTTATTGCACATCGCCAAAGTCGTTGAAGATGCTCGGCTTCGTTATGCGGAGCGCGTGTCACTTCATTAGTGATTTTCGTTTTAAACATAGCTCTATTGAAAGAGCAAATAAACCTAAAACGTGTTTAAATATCAAACATATCGACGTTCGACTGTACATCGTAATTCCGTTACCCGCCTCTGCGTCGCGAATTCGTCGCCTCATAAATATTCGCCCCGTGACTTTAAAGTTTAATGGAATTAAATTGGCCGACATCAGGTGTTGTTAATAAACATCCATTACTGAATATTAATAACCCAGCTTGTCGTTAATTCCGATCGGGCGCAATCCGACAAGATGGCGGCCGAGGCAATTATTACGATTGGAAATGTGCGCGCCCGCGAAGGGGTTAATCCGTTTCGGAAGATTTTCCACCGGCGGGTTACGCGTGTACTTCGCCAAGACTTACGATCGCAATATTTCAAGGTGACAGGTGGCAACCCCCGCACTGATGTATGGGGCATTTGTTTTTATTTATGACCACCCCGCCGCGACAGGGTGGCCCGGCCGCCGATGAACTCTTGGCGGCCAGGCGTCGCCAACTTTGATCTGAAAGGGTTAAAAAATAAACTGATATAAAATGTTTCATAAAGCAATAATTAGTATTATAATTTTTACATTACACTACATTTTTTTATATAAGGTTTTATTTTTACAGTTGCATTAATATTATTTGTCTGTTATATCCATGAATAAAATTAATATTTAAGCTTTGTAAAATTATAGGTTCTGATATATGATACTTAAATAATTATGAAAAAAACATTTATCTATAAATAGCTTTCTTGTACTTTTACAAATTATCTTTGAAAAATATTTTATTGTGTTAGCTAAATATAAATTAAAGATTCTCTACATAGGTAAAATAAAAATATATAAATAAAATGTGCTATAATAATCAAGTACTATAAACATCAATGTTCAGCAATATACCTGTCACAAAGATAAAAGCTTAAATATTGATTTCAACTGTAACTTTTTTTGTTATCAATAACTTTATTTTTTTTAATGTATAAAAAATAGCATTTATTTGTTTTTTATAATTCAACTCGATTTTATTTTCGCAAAAAAAAGGTTTTTCCCAATTTTTATTTTACAAAATATTCCAAATGTTTTTTTACATATAAAAGTAAATTTGTATTACAATAAAACATGCAAAGAAAATGCATATCTATTTTTTTGTACCGTTATCTATGCAGATTTTTTTCTTCTAATTATTAAAAAAACATATTTATAATAAAGCACCACTAAATCAACTTTAAATTATTTACAACACTATGTTTGCCACAAAAATAAGATATATGTAAAATTTTATTAATACACATTAATTATAATAAAAAATTCTATATAATAATTTCAACTAGATCAAATATTATTATTACTATAAGTTACTAATTTTCATCCGTAATTTTTTTTTTATTTATTTTATTTTTGAATATAAATCATTTTTCACAAATTTTTTTGAAATTTTTGACTATTTCTCTCTTCAATAAAAGTTAAATTTATATTATATATAGAGCATCTTACTAAAAATAATAACATGTTATTCCACATATATTTATAGTAAATATTATTTTTTTAAATGTTGGCCATCACCCACCCCTCGCGAGACTCTCTCGTAGGTGTACGTATTTATTTATTTACATGCACTTACACGTGTGTCCCATCTGAACCGATTTGCACCGCCATACATTTTCATCTGCTCAACGCGAGCGAACTCCCCCGACGTCAAAGAGCGATAAATATGAACGGAAGCTTTAAAAACGCATACTTATTACGTTTCGTTTCATTTTCAGGTTTCCCCGGCTTGTGTTCGTGCTGTCCTATGAAGCCGCTCTCTCTGCTTCCTCCGCTGTCTTCGTCTCCGCCGCCGGGATCCGACCATCGCACGTCCAGTGTGGCCGAACTGAGGAGAAGGGCCAGAGAACACTCTGCCGCTCTGTTGCACGGTCTTCAAGGACTTCAAGGACTCCAAGGTCTTCAAGGGTTGCAAGGATTGAGGCTACCCCTCGGACTTCCGTTACCGCCGTTGGGACTGCACGGTCTCCACAGACCGGACGAAGACAGGGACAGGCCGAATCAAGCCAGCTCACCCAACGGGGGCGAAAAGAGTCCCAACGTAGGAAAGGACTCCGATTGAAACTTAAAATATAAAGATTATTGCACTCCCGATTTATTTAATTTCTTAAAGAAGCTTGATATACTTAACGATAACTAGCCTATGAATTTTTAAAAGCAGACTGTCATAGAAGACTACCTGTACATACTTTTCAATACTTAAATCTTGTTAATTAATTTTATGTATCGTACGTAAAAGTCTAGCGGTTGCACGTTTATTAGTCGATTCAACGGTGGATTAAATAAACGATATCTGGTCATCGATTAAGAAGATTTACGTTTCCTTTTTAAGGTATCGTTTGTGTCGGTCCAATCTGTATAATGTACATATTGTGATTTAAATAAAAAAAAGCTATTATTTCTTTACGTTTTATTTCAAATTTTGTTGTTGTATTTAGAAGTATTAAAAAAACTCGACAGTATTGTAAAATGTTATTGTATTATATATGAATATAAATAGTATACCGTCATTTATTATTAATATAATGAATTGTTTGTAGAGTCAGTGTTGACTAAAATAAATTATGAAAGTGAACGAGGCGTTAGTTTATTTCATTTTAATGTGTTCGTTTCACAGAAGATAAATTATTTAATTGAATGAGTTGTGCTTAAAATCTGTATGATTTATGAGTAAAATAACCCAATACAAAAGCGCCGCTTAAGCGAAGATTAACAACTTTACATATTATATAAAGGTGTTAGTAAAAATATATCACAATGGTAATGAAATGTTTAGGGTTTATAAAATACTACAAATGTAGTGTGTGTGTAGAAGGCTTTGATCTCTTCAATGTACACAAGTCTTAAAAAAATGTTAAGGACGAGTTGATGAATATGCTTAAAATTAATACATAGGGTAAAATCAGCATTTAACAAAATAAATATGTTCTTTTATTACAGACATCTTAGAAGAGGAAGTTGATGATGTCAAAGTACTGTTTATTTGAGTTGAGATTAAGAAGTGAGTGTGACTCAACAAAATAACTAAAAATAACAAACTATAATATTTTAGAAATATATGCATAACTATGCAATTTAATTAAAATCTCATCGATGATGAAAAAGAGTTCTTCCTGGCAACATTCAATAAAATTAACATCGCCATATTGATTAATAAGAAATTCAAGGCAAGATTTTTGGCAAAAATGAATTGTAATATCAAGTAGATTAAGTTTCACGTGTTATTTTGAATAAATATATTTACAAATTACGGATTGAAAATCTAGAATCAGCGAGTGAAGAAAATGTATATAGTTTGACATTTAGCTTAAAAATGGCAACCATTAAGATTTTTTTATAAAAAAAAATGTTTAGCAATACTTTATTTCTAGACTCTATGGATGAATTAGGTAAGATAATTACTCATAAAATAGGAATAATTAAAGTTATATTTAGTAAAATATTGCATTTTAAATAAAATAACTCGTTATTAACTCGACTGTAGCTTTAGAATTAGCTACAGTTTTATTTTTGCGGACAATTATGCACAGTAGTATTTTTATTAAAAAAATACAATTTAGTTACACGTTATTTATTAATATGAGTGATCAGCGGACGAGGTCTCGCCGGTCGCCTTCTTTCTGACGAGGACCACCAAAATGTGACTACGCTGCCGTCACATCAGTGCTAACAGGGTGCCGCCTAGTTCTAACCATAGTAAATAAATAAAAATGGGACGTCATTTCAGCGTTTTCCAGGGGGGGGGGGAAGCAAAAGTTGGCTAATCAGTTTTTTTTAATATTTCAATTTCACGAAGATTCATAGTATTTAATTAAAATAATTTTCTGGCCAAATTCAATGTTTAGAATCCACGTCAAAAGCAGTAAAATCAGCAGTGGAATATTAGACTGTCTATAAAGAAGAATCGAATGAAGCATACTTTAACCAAATGTTGTCCAATAGGAGAGCGCAAAAAAAAATTATCCCTTCTCAGAAGTAAAAAATTTACGTCAAAAGCAATTAAATCGTGCTGTTGCTGTCGCAGTGGGAAAGCTCGGTTATCTAGCGTTCATATTAAGACTTTTAAAAACAATATTATGACTAAGTGAAAATCAAATAAGGCATATCTAAATCAAATTTTGTCCAATAGATAAGCGCAGAAAAACAATTATCCCTTCTTAGAAGGCAAAAGCAATAAAATAGTACAATTGCACTTTAAATTCTCGGTTATCTAGCATTTATATAGAGACTTTTAAAGCACGTGTAAACCGAATTTTGACCAATAGGAGAGCGCAAAAAACAATTATCACTTCTCAGAAGACAAAAATCCACGTCAAAAGCAATATATTACTTAATAAAGAAAACAATGCAATTTTGTCTTATATTTAAACTTAATATAGCGTTTCACAATATTTTTAGAATGTCCTATACATACATAATCTGTGCAAATATTTGAGGCTGACGTCACTAATAGAGCTTTGGGGGTCCAAAGTTCGAAACTGACATTCACAGGTTTTTATATGAAAAAAAATGTATATCTGTATGCATCGAGTCGAAGAAAAGTATTTTCCGCGCGGGCGGGTCGGGTGTGTACGAAGCGAGGGGTGGTCGCGCCGGGGAGGTGACATATAAAAATGATTGGTCCAAATTGGATTAGCCCCACCCCCGCCACCCACGCCAGCCAATGGGCGCTCGATGCGCCGCGGGCTGCCGCCGCTCGGTCATAACAATACAGAAACGACCTTTACCACCACCGAAAACACATCCTGTGTGGAAAAATAATACATGCGATTCTCATTGAAATCTGGTTAGATTCTATTTCATTTTCCGAATGTTTTTCCTGAGTGTCTTATTTAAATATCTATATAATGTTGGGCTTCTCTTCTATATGTAGTATGTCCATGGTGTGTCAGATAAAAAAAAAAACAAATTAAGAAGAATATAGGTGAGTGAAATTAAGAAACAATATATTGTAATGTACATTAAGTCTTTGCGTTGTTTTATTAACATTTGCAAAAATGTTGGAAAAACTTTTTATAATTTAAAAATAATTTCACAAACTTTTTAAATTGAGAGCCATAGATAACAATTCGCATGTCTGGGCTTTGACAATAGTCGGGTACTTGACGAGCTGCTGGCACAGACTGGTCAAAAACTTGTTTCTAAAATCTTTTTAGTAATTTGACAAGGTATACAATTTTCAAGAAATACTGTCACAAGGCGAATTGAAAAATTAAGTGAAGATATATATAATATATGCGTAGCCTTTTCTTCACAATTTGTTAAATCAACTGATATTTAGATAAGAAAATAATGATGTTGATAAGAAACTTTTATGGCACACTAATTGGCTACGTTGGCTTAGAAGCAGTCGGGGCATTATGAGGTTTTAAAGTTATTTGAAGACATACACAATTAACAAACAAAAAGTGGTTATTTAATTTATAATTCTTAGAAAACTTTTACTCAAGCTCAATGATTGGAACATTGAATTAGAAGGCAAAGATATTTTTTTATTATATATGATAAGCTCGATAAAAGCTTTTCAACAACTTATAATATATTTTAAGCAAATTTTAAAAATGGAGTACTTAAGCATTTCCCATTAATTGAAATTTTTTGCGCTACCAAACATAATGATTCTAGAAATAAAAATTGTCAATAAACAATTTAAGATGAGATTTGAAGACTTTTAAAAGATTGAAAATATCACACTCTTTTTTAAAATTCCTTTCAGAAAAATATCAACATAGAATAAATCGTAAGTCAAATATTTACAATATTTAAAGCAAATTAGAATAAACTAGTATTGAAAATAATCAAATTTCAGTTTGATTAATAAATAAAATCCAGAGATTGTTTTTGAATATATGTGCATAGTGCATGCACTAAAGAAAAATATACAGTGAAATCTCATTATAGCGAAGCTCACGGGACCTAAAAAAAATTCGTTATACTGTAATGAACACAATAAAATTTGTTAAAATAATGTTTTATATAATAAAAATTATATAAAATAGAATTATATTACAATATAATATAAATTAAATTAAAAGCAACTTTTCCTATGCCATAAAAAATTAAACATACTTCATATTATTCTTTTTCTTTATTTTCGACATATCAAATCTAAAGTTAAACGAATAAAAATATAACTGAAGACTAAATATATAATAATATTTAAGAAAATCATATATTTCAATAAAAATTTATATTGATTTACAAAGTTTTGTCCAACTCGTCTGACAAATTTTTTTGATTCCTTTTTTTTATGGTGTCTATGGCCGAATGCAATCTAAAAAACCACAGATCAACGTATTTTGAAGGATCAAAAAATGGCCAATGTGATCCGACGAGTTTAATGAACAAAAATGCTAAAACCGTATTGGTCATGAATGAAGCTCTTATTGGTGTAATTAGATTCATTTGCGAAAACTCGCATTCACGACCACATGAAAAAATGGGAATAGAATTCAGATCACATATCAAACGCAATATTGATTTGCTTTTCGAAAACGTATTTGCGAAATCCACGAATCATTCCTCTTTCGTTTATGGTAGTTTGATCGATTTGTTCCTATTTTTCATCTCTCCAAATATCTTCGGGACAATATTTTTAATCAAGTACCCGACCCTTTTTTAAATTTGACTATTTCAACGTGGAATAAAATGCTTTCAAATCAATAGAAAGTCAAGGACGTCATTTAAGGGTACTTGCAATCCTTGAATTTAGCCATAAAAATGCATCCCATTTAATGAAATATTATGAATTTTATTGAAATTAAAATAAAAAAATAACCAACATTGCCTGGCTAACTTTTGGCCCCCTCTCCCTGAAAAAAGCAGAATGACGTCCCTGATTCCAAACTAGAAATTTTCTGGTAAGCCCTCAAAGAAAATCTAAAAAGAAACAAACTCGAATATACAACGAAAATATTTTTTAAAATATATCAGAATACATTTTCGCCAGTAGATAAATATTTTTTACGAGTGTATATGTTATAATTTAGGTGCTAGTTAAATTATATGATTTAAACTATTTCATACGTAGTAATAAATATATGTATATACTTATCATTTATTTACATAAATGGTTTTATATTTTCACTAATAAGGTCAAAATACATTATCACCAGTAAATATATATTTTTACTAGCGAAAATATATTTAAACTGATATGCGCTAGTGAAATTATATGCCGTTCTAAAACGTCTCTGAAACACAATTTGACAGTTGCGAAACGTAAATTTGCTGTTCAAAACCAAACTTAATCTACCCTAATCAACAGAACCCAACTTAACCTAATGAAACCTAACGTAAGTTCTAAAACTAATTACAACTTTAGAACTTTCATTAGGTCAAGTTTAAAATAACTTAGCCAACTCAATTCTCAGTGGGAAATAAACGAAAGAAGAAGTCGCATCTCGCATATTGCTCAATAGCTTGTCCGCACTTGGATATTAATCTATGTTTTAAGAATATGATAGCTATCCTTACCAATAATACTACGACTTACAATATAAGAGTATTGGTTAAAGTAAATTCAAACCGGATTTTGGTCAATAGGAGGGCGCAAAAACAATTATCACTTCTCAGAAGTCAAAAATTCACGTCAAAAGCAATAAAATCGTGTCGGCGCCGTGTCGCAGTGGGAACGCTCGGTAACGAGCGTTCCCGCTGCGACGGCGACAGCACGATTTTATTGCTTTTGACGTGGATTTTTGACTTCTGCGAAGTGATACTTGTTTTTTGCGCTCTCCTATTGGGAAAAATTCGGTTTATATGTTCCTCGTTTAATTTGCAAAATTATTATAAAAGTCGTAATATGAACGCTTGATTACTGAGCGTTCCCACTGCGACGACGATGGCACGATTTTATTGCTTTTGACGTGGATTTTTGACTTCTGAGTATGGATGTTGGTCAAAATTCGGTTCAATATCAATATCAAGCGTTTAAAACTGCGACGACATATATATATATTTTTTTTAATTAAAAATACGTATATAGTGTATGTGTATATCCAAATTTAAAACGTTTGTTATATTTACCGCAAAACATTACTTATTTTAACGCGACAACAATACCTAAAATTGTGTTTTATCACCGAAATTCTCGTGATTTACAATGAAAATTTGGACGTGTCGTTTTGTGCGTGAAATCTTCCGGTTAATTGCGAGACAGCTGCTGCTTTCGTTCTTATTACACGGCGTATTATGTTTGCTAACCGCGGAGACAACGCGTTTCGCGAATAGGTAAGTTTTAATTTATTATTGTTTAAAACTTGCCTCCGACGAAATTTCGCGTTTCGCAACCAGTCGTAAATTAGCAAACTTTGAAAGATTTAATACGGGGGAGGCGGGCGGTTAACGCGGAAACTTTACGTATTTATGGCCTATTCATTTCGACTCTGAACAATATACGCGCAGAGCAGGTGTGGAAAACTTTGGATATCAATTTAAGCGCGTTTATTATGCGGATGTTTTATGGCAAATTTCAATTATTCGCTTATTTCAGAACGCGTTTGTGAAACACGGTTAGAAATATCAAGTAATTATTTACAATGATATTAATGAAAAACATTATTATCTGAATACATATTTATTTTTAAAAAAAAGTTGAATATTTAGTGGTTAGAAAGAGAAACAGAAAGAGAGTCACAAAATAAGTTTGATATTAGAATTTTTTAAATATGTGATTAATTGTGAATATTTTTAAGTATAAATAAAATTTAAAACCTCTTAATAAGTAATATGAGATTTTCCTATAGAAAGATGCTTATATTAAATTGTCATATTAAACAAAAAATAAAGATCGGTAGATCACAATCGCTAAAACCAAATTACAGTCACTTAAACGGAATGCACCAATTAAGTAAATATTTACTGTTATATTCCTTTTAGAATCAATTGCTATTTGCCTCTCATTCCTACGTTATTAGCGTGTTTCCGTACGTTTCTAAATAATATCATATAATAATTTAATCTGCGGCAGGGGCGTATATTCAGGGTGTGCTAGGTGTGCGGCGCACACCCGCAAAACCATCTAAAATATAAATTTAGAAATTTCGAAAATTTAGGGCGTAAAGCGACATCATTTTGCATACAGTAGTATGCAAAATTATAAAATTTTAATATGCAGTGTATAGTATGCATTGGTATTTGTCATTCGTTCTGAACGTTTTCGCGCGAGCGATCGGTTTGGAACAACACATATGGCGCGCCGACCTTGAGCGCGGCCGCTGACTAAAGTAAATTGTTCCGAGATTTAACGGGTGAAGTCGATCTGTCGGCTGGCAGCTCTCAGTAGTAAAATTGGTCTCGAATTTGGTGCACGTACTTCAAAAACTCTTGCGTCCGTCGCTGCTTTTTTATTACATTACATCACAATAGCAGGTCACTCATTTTTTATATTTTGGCGTAAAATAGTTTATTATCTTATTTACATATGATCAATATTTAATTTTCTATTCTAGATTATATTTTTTTGTTTACCCCAAGAATACTGTTGAAGATATTTTGAATAATCCATTTTCAAAAAGAAGTTATGAAATTAAATTGAAGATAATCAAAATTGGCAAACCACGTCCACCTCTTCCCAATTTATTTATGAAGCATAAAGATAATAAATGTGAATATACAAGACATTTTTCGTTTTCATCATTTGAACGAACTGAGTGGTTAACAGGCTGCGAACTTCGATCTAGACTGTTCTGTTGGCCATGTTTATTGTTTTCCAAAGAAAGAAGCGTGTGGAATAAAAGTGGATTTGCTGACCTTAGTCATCTGATAAAGGCATTGAAAAAACACAAAAGAGCGCAGTCACACGTTCAATAATTTTTTTCTCTCGAATTGTTTGGAAAACAACGAATTGAAGTCATGATTGACGCTCAACGTAAAGCTAATATAAGTCAACATAATGAACAAGTTAATAAAAATAGAGAAATATTAAAACGAATGATTGACGCAGTAGTATATTTAGGAAAACGATGAGTCCTGTAATTCACTAAACAAAGGAAATTACCTTGAATTTTTAAATGCACTTCGAGAATATGATTCTGTTTTGGATACTCATTTAAATACATCAACGGTGTTTCGTGGTACTTCCCCATCCATACAGAATAACATAATTGAAGCAATTGGTGATGTTATTAAAGATCATATTAAGGAAGAAGTAAATTAGGTTTGATGTTTATTTATTTATTTATATATGGGAAAAAGACGTAAGGCAGTTTAGGCATGCCAAAACCTGGCTAATAAAAATGAAAAAATGTACGTTTTTTTTTAATTTTTTATAGCACACCCAATATTAACACCCACCGTACGCCACTGATCTGCGGTGTCAATCAGTTTCACGTACATAAACATTTTAACAAAAAAATATGAATAGTTTCTATCTTATTTTGCTGGATATTTTGTAAAAAAATGGCATAACTTAAATCTTTCGACCCCAATGTGCGAATTAAAAATATACTAAAATAAAATTATTAAACTTTGCAATTTTATTATGCCTGCACTACACTCTCTGGAAGTTGTCCGAACCAAAGCTACAACTGAAGTCGGCCGAGACCTACGAATTCGAGTAAGCGACCACACTGCCGCAAATTGCATATGGCGTCCGAACGGCGGTCGTGAATGACGTCCGGACGGCGGCTTCTGTCACGTACAGCTGGCATATTTGCGCGCGATCGAAAAATGTGCCAAATAATCGCAATTTATAAATTGTCATATTATTAAAATTACGCTACTGATAATTATACAATTATTTGTGTGGGCACTCACCAATACAATATCAGTAAAAACTTTTCGGTCGTAAATATTCAATTTACGCAAAATCTTTTGCAAAAAGCCATAAGGCATAAAAATGATACTTCAGAATAAGAACAGCACATCTGTGACTATCCTAGAATTTGTCGCCATCGATTCTAAATAATAATTCGTTATGGTGTGACATTTATATAAACCGATCTAGGAAAATACATAAGGATATTCGAAACGATTTTTTTTTAACAAAATCAAGTAGCACTAATTATTTAATTTTATATGAAAAACAATATAATAAATCCATTTTGGTGCCCTAAGATATTCAAAGATGTCAGTAAGAGTCTGTTAAAGTCTCCGATATGCATGTGGTATTATAACTTGACCACGTGACCACGATGCAGCGCTCGACATGCATGTTAACCATAGGACGCCTACGCACATATTGAAATTGAAGCGAGTTACTCGTTCTATCTCAGTTTTCGAAAAACCATATCATTATCTCTCTCACTCTCGTCACTTAACACGTGAGAGAGCGAAAGGGGAAGTATCTCACCGCTCGCGCTCGAAAGAGCAGCTCCGACTTCGGTCCTTTTGCCGACAATGTTCGGAAGCACTCGAAGCTGGCCAAGTCGACAAAATTACCCCCACTTTACCTCCCGTTCTCGGTAACCTCGGACAACTTCCGAGAGATTTTAGAACGGGCAGAACCGAACTCTACCGAAGTAGCCCGGAAGTAACCCACTATATTCTCCGTCCTTGCCCAATCTTAACCAACTTCCAGAGTGTAGTTCAGGCATTAGTAAAGAAAAATCAAGTTATGCCTTGTGGAATGCACTATTTAAAATAACATTTTTTCTTTACCTCCTTATGGTCGAATAACTTATTCCTTTTGAAGCTCTCTTTGCAGGAACAAGATAATGTTCAAGATGGTCATATTTGGTAAATACGGTGACTGCGGCATCATGTTGTTTTTGATCAAAATAGTTTGAGCCGTTGCGTTATCGTGGTGCAAACCCCAAATTTTTTCCCGTGGTGCATAACCCAGATTACTTCATGTAAATAGTACTATATTGCAAAGTAGTACTCTTTGTTGACCTACGTCTCTGTAAGAATTCACAGTATTTTGTAATTTTCTATAGTCAAAATTTAATACAAATGGTCATCTGTTAATACTGACCTGAAATTGTAATTTTATGTCCTGCCAAATACAATAATAAATCTGAGCATATGATCTTAATTGAGCATAATCACACATTCACATAAACAATTATATTTGATTTT
The DNA here is from genome assembly GCF_051122295.1 of Plectrocnemia conspersa. NCBI lineage: Eukaryota > Metazoa > Arthropoda > Insecta > Trichoptera > Polycentropodidae > Plectrocnemia > Plectrocnemia conspersa. The sequence continues at coordinate 450,202 of NW_028277177.1, read as the reverse complement.
GTTACTGGGATTGCCTTTTAGCATGTCATCACTTTATGAATGAAAAAATGGAAACCACTGGGAAGAAGCTTTACTCAATTTACCTTGCTATTTAATTTGCTCAACCATTCTAGCACCTGTTCTAGGTTAAAATAAATCTATTTTTCCGGAACACATTTTTTTAGCTGCAACATCAAATGTGAATTTTAATTGTCCATAATTTTCTAGTTAATACTTAAGCTACTCGTGGACTGACTTAAAACTAACCTCTTTTTCATTATATACAGCTTTAACCATAATAACGGGGCACCCCTTAAAATGGCGTGTAACTCTTTACAAGTGCATAGTCAGAAAGAAATATTTTAGCAAGTAGTTTTAACCGTAATTCTGAGAACTATATAAAGAAATTTGTCGTTTTTCGTTTCCAACTTGAATTTTAAAAAGGGATAGCATGTCTAATTGTTTAGTCTCACTTAAGTACAGTTGCGTGATTTCTGCCTTTATTTGTCGTTATATTTTTATTTATTACTTTATTTTAAATAAACATTTAAAAAATGCCAATAAACGCGAATTAAGTGAAGCTAAAAGAGCGACTATAATTTTATTGCATTCATAAACACATTAATTGTTCATTACACGCTGTCAAAAATGCTATGAAACGGTTCAACGAAGATGGATCTGCTAAAACTTAATTTTTCAAAATAATAATACTTTTTTGTTTGTTTTTTGGACCCCTGGTGTAGTACACGTGCGTCGAAAAGTCGGAGAAGAATATCCAGCTGATTGCGTAGTACCCAAAGTCAAATATTGTGGCGGAAGCGTTATGGTCTGGGGTTGAATGGCAGCAGCAGGGGTAGGAAACCTGTACACTTTCGAGGGTATTATGAATAGTGACATTTATATTTCAATCTTGGAATCCATTTTAATAAATTTCTACCTGAAAATATTTCCAAGCACAGATCACTCTACCATCCGATTTCAGCAAGAAAACGCTCCGTTCCATACTTCGCTAAAAATCAGGGTTTCGCTTTGCTAAAATTCAAAATCTATTATAATAAAATAAAACAGCAAGGAGAAGCTGTAAGTGTTTTTATGTTGGTATTGGTTCTTCGAGGTTTTCTCTATTTGTTTCAATGTAATACTTTATTCGTCACCTGTGATATGTTAGAGAAATTCCTGGTCGTCGTCAATTTAATCCAATAAATACTCGAATTACGTTATCGTGATGCAAAACACAAGTGCAGTTTGTCTAAAAAAAAAACTTTTTTATTGACTGTATATTCATAAGAATTCGCTATGAGCATATAAAACAGTAAGAAGAACCCTGACGTTCGATCGGACTTGACGTTCTTTTTTATTATTTTAGACGGCATAATCGAACACCCATGATTCGTCACCGGCAATGATACGACGAAGCACTTCTGAGTTAACTGAAAAAAAAATGGAAAACTTAAAAACATTTAAATTAAATATTAATTTTTAATTTTTCGGCGTAAGCCAAATTACTATAATGTAAAACAGTATCAACTGGTTAAGTCAATCATATACAAACAAAGCATACAAATGAGTATTAACCACTAGACTGAAAGTTTAGGAATGACCCATATAATTAATTATAAATTATTTACAATAAATAAATAAAAACTTTGTCTTCAATAATAAAAATTCGAGTCTGCTGCGGAGACCTGAACCTGTGGCATCTGGGTTATCAGTTCAGGCCATACAGGCTAAGGCTATTCAGATTAAAAACATTTAAAAAACTCTAACTACACAATGAAACCTTGTATATCAATATCTCACTTACACCTTATATAAAAACCGTATTTTTAGAAAATGTTTTATTAATATAAATTAATTAATGGATATCTCAAACTGTAATTATAATTATAAATATTACATAATCATACAAATTCATTATTTTATTTATGTATTTTAGTTTTTATTGTCACTAGTAGTAGAAGAAGTTAGAGAATTAGAAGAGGTCGTCCATCTTGACGTCCCTCCTGACCGCGTTGTTGAACCCTTCTTTGTAGTGGTACCAGATGGGACTCTTGACGATGTCGTCGACGTTACCGGCTGGAAAAGAAAGCAATGTCGATTTAACTTTTACAATAATTAACATTTGGTCGTCGTTAACGATTGTTTAAGACGAGCAAACAGAGTCTGCGGCGCTCGGTCGCATCTCGCTACAAGACAAATTTATTCAGCGTAATTGGCCGAACAATTGCTCAACGCGCCGCTGAGGTGACCGTCGTGCAAAATTCACTGGAACACTTATCAACGTCATCGTCTACCTTTTTATTACTATTTAATTTTGATAAATATATATTGCATTAAAATTACAACATTGTAAAAAAATATGACTCAACGTTTACATTCATAAATAAAAATTTGAATATTTATTTTATATTTTTCATGCACTTTAAAGGTTAACATATTGCATACCAGGCTATTATTGCTAAAAAACGCGGCTTATTTGCGAAAATTATTACCTAAACATATTTTTTTTAATCATTAGTGAACGTTTTAACGCCAAATTTAAAATACAGTTTTGCAATGATCGGTTTTATATTCACAATAGTAAAATCATTAAACGTCAAAATGTGGTTCTGTATCAATAAAATAAAAAATAAATTCATGTTTAAAATTAACAAATACATATTTTTTAAATAAAATGATAAAATAATGAGGAAATACTAATACTTATTTTTAAAACAACTAATATTAAACTTTATGACCTCTACAATAATTTCTTTATTTTAAACACTTTGCGGTTTTTTGACTTCAACTATGATACTATTAGCAGCGAAAAAATATCGATCATCGTTACATGTTTTGATCCCAGTTTCTTATGCATCATATTAATAACAATGACCTACTTCAATGCCTCCCAATGGTATGTGTAGGTCCAAGTATTATCGGCAAATTAGGGATTAATGAATACGTTCGAAGGCCGTAAGTAATAAAAAAGCAAGGACGTCATTTGGGAGAAGCAGGCCTCCTCCTCTTGAATTTGACGAGAAAAATGCATGTTATTTAATTAAATAATTTAATTGAAATGATAAAAAGCACAAATTTGAGCACACTTCATTCAATTTAAAATAGCTTAAAAATATAATATATAAACCTATTTTAAGAAAAAAATATCGTATATTAGTAATAGAAAAGTAATCTCTGAGAACTCGCTCCCGATCGTTTCTTCGACGTCTAGGTCGCTTTCTCGCTCGCATGGGATAGAAGCGAAACATTTTTATGTCAGTTCAACTAGCATATATTAAATTATCGGGTATGTTGTATAAGTTTTATTGCGATTAATTTAAAGTTTTAATGTTAAATTTAAACAATAGAGAGAGTGTCAATCGTCCCAACTTTCATCTCGAAACGACTGTCACCCCAATCGAGCGCGGTAACAAAATACTATTTGATAATTGGTTTCGCGGCATTATACCGCCCCGGGGAATCGACTACGGCAGCCACGTTCCATACTCATTCAGGGAATTAATTTCGAGTATCACCACGCCCGTTTTCTCCTTGCCAAAACACACATATTTGAGTAAATATAAAATTTTAATCAAACCTACACTCGATTAAAAGACTAATTACAGTCTTCTCAGACAATCCAATCGCAAACTATGATATTCAAGATTTTTGTAGATAATATATATTGTAGTAAAAGAGTCGACGTCTGTTTTATTAACTAAGGGTTACTCGCAACAGCGAAGTGACAAATCGAAAGGAAAATCTCGTTGGAAAGTTTAATGAGCGACACAAATGCGATTGATTTCCGAGAAACAATGGGCGGTATTCGATTCACTGGGTTTCGCGGAGGTTAAACCGTAATTAGTTGTTTTGATTGAAATTCAGAAATTAATTAAAAAGTCCCTAGATAATTACAGAAATATAATTTATGTTCAAAATGTAATTTTTGAAATAAAACATAATAATCAGCAACCCCATTTTTGTTACTAGATATAGAAAAAATCCAGACGAGTTTCAATAAATGTTTAAAAAAATATTGTTACCTTTTCTGGCGGCAGTTTTTGGTGTACACGTAACAGTCCGACCGAAGAAATCTTTTGAAACCTGAGAAATAAAAACAAAAATGATAATGGTAAAAGTTTCCTTAAATAACATCGATCTTAGATTTCCCTAAAAGTCATTTGATATAAATATGTAATATTTTTAAATAAGAGCTTTTATTTATATATTCATACTAGTTAAAAAATATAACTTTACTTAAAAATACACATTCACAGTAACAGTTGAAAAAAGTTCCAAACTTAACATAAACGTTTAGGTTCGATATACTTTTTTATATTTTATACTTTTTTTAATAAATATCAATCATGATTTAAATTAGCCATCTATTTCTCAATTATGAATAATGATGAAATGGATAGCTCTCGAACTGACTGTATTAACGCAAATAGAGTATAAGTAACCATATAACAATATTATTAAAGCCACATAATATTATTGAGAATAATCATGTGATATTCGCGAGTTTTAAGTTATACTATGAGAATTAAAGTAAATATGTATAGTTATCACATTGCACAGCCACATATATTTCAGTTTATATATACATATACCATAAATAAAATAACGCAACTTTTTTATGGTATTGTAGTAATCCCTTTTACAAATTCACTCTTTTCTGAAAACATAATTTCAATACACCCTCGCCAATGAAATTGGCACATTTAATCTAGCAGCCGACCCTCCGAACGACCGGCAAAGTGTTAACTCACGCTCAACCAACTTATCGGACGACCATTACTTTTTATTTGCCCGAATCCCTGTTTGCGCACAATACGAGATTATTTCCCCATAAGGCCCTCGCGCGAAATGGATTTATAAAGCGATGCGCAAATCCACGTAAGGAAATACCTACCGCACACCTAATATCGCGGGGATATAGCGGCCACATTACGGCCCAACGATGAAAAATGACCGCGGGAAAATTGGCCGGATTTTCTCCTCGGGGCCAGCGTAATTTATTTCGGTTTAAACGCGCGGAAAACGAGCTATAGCTATAACCCCTCCCCTATCCGCCCGTCTAAAAAGTGGAAAAGGAGACTCGGACGGCGATTGTTTGAGGAGAAAATAAATCATACGAGTATGTATATAGGTAGCCAGTGTGTAATCAGGATTGCCTCAAGATTCGGTTTTGCGGGTGTGGGTGAGTGTAGTTTGTTTGTGCGGTTTTCTCCTCTCGTGCAGATCCGCCGTATTATACTGTCTATGGGCCAGATTGGCTGTGATTCCATTGTTTGCGAGCTTTTAGGAGAGCTTTGAGAGCGAGAGAAGGGCCGCATTGGTGCGATGGCCACGGGGTACCGGAAAGTAATGCGTCCAACTTGAAAAATCTCACAAATATAACAAATAACTATGTGGTTGGTAATGAATAGTACTTATTTTTTAAACTTTTCCCCGTTTTGTTGAAAATTTTTTTTCAAGCGAAATTTTAAAAAATCTCGAAAAACTATAACTTTAAATTGCAAACGTTTGCCAAAATTTAAGTACATATTTTTTCTGTATAGAGAAGCTAAAACAAATCCACATAATTTATATTATATTTTAAATCCCGTATCCTAAACACATTACGTATATAATTAATTGTCATAAGAATAACACACCTTGTTAATTTGCAATCCGATTATTTATAAAAGGAAAAACTCACTTTTCGGCCTTGGAACCTGTCGCCGGGAATTCAAAATTTGAAGATTTCACTACGAAGATTGTTTTATGATTGTTTATCTAGGTTAATCAATGTATTCTTCTAATCCTCAACACATTATGTATATAATTAATTTTAATAGTTATATCACACCTAGTTAATTTGCAATCCGATTATTTATATTAAGTCAAATGAATTAATGAAAAATTATTGTCGCGTAGCAAAATTTTGTTAATAAATAATAATTATTTAAAACTGTTGTCAAAGTACTGTCGGCCATCTTGTTTTATATTTGAATGCTCATTGTTCATTGGTCGAAACAACAGAACGCATTACCATTTTCAAATTCAATTTTTATTTTTATTATTATTTATTATTATAATTAAATATGTTTCCTTTGTTTACGTTTATTATTACGTGTATTATTATACACCGTTCATATAAAGCTATACGATTTACAGAGTAGAGAATTGAACAGAGCGGATTAGAATAATTACATATAAAATTAGGGATTGCAACACCGGTAGTACCGATTCCGGTTTTATCGGAGTAGGATATCATAGTAAAATAATATTTGCCCTTTTAGTCCTAGATAGCCAAACTATCGGCCCACTCTACCTATGCAAAAAATCCTACCGGCCGATATTTCAGCGCTAGTTTTAAAATTTAATACATTAAAAGTCATTTAATGAAATACTATGAATCTGAATAAAATCGAATTATTAAAAAAACGACCACTGACTGGTGAACTTTTACTACCCACTATAAAAATCTAATGACGTCCCTGGAACGGTGTGCATATTATATTATGCATTTATTGACTTAAGTCCAGCATGAATAAGCGGCGAAGGTGTGTATATAAACTAATACTATGACAGCAATTATTTAAAAATACAAGTAACACATTTAGACAGACTTAGAGAACAGCTTAAATTTAATTTAATACTTGCGATTCTATGACTAAGAGATTACCAGTCTACAGTGTTTGGTATTATTTATACTAAAAAACAGAAAATACATGTGGGTCAAAAGAACTTCTCCAAAACGGTGAACAGTAGCGACGTGACATTTTAACATGTCATCCTGATTGCCATTTTTAGGTCAACTCTTTTCAACTTTTAACAAGATTAATTATTGATGGAATATATAATATTATATAATGGTGATATTTTACTACAACTTCCAACTTTCAACATTAGCTTTATAACAAAAACAATATGGCTTATAGAGACAACTGTATACATTAAAACTAATAATGCGTATATCCCACATAGATAACGCGCAAAACTTTTATTTAAATAAATAAGTTTACCTCATGTTTTTGATAACATGTATAATAAATGTTTATTAATTAAAAAAAATGCAAAATTTCAAAACACTTTTTTCGTCAAATAAAAATTTAGTTCATATATTGAAAATTTACAAAAACTATAACAAAATTAAAGGAAAAATGAACGTAGATATTATACTACCTATATATCTGAAATATATTTTTTTATTTATATATTAGGACTATTTTCAAATCGGTCTAATTCGGTCCTGGCAGTGTCGGTTTCCACTTTCAGAAAAGAAGCTTTTCTTTGTCACTGGACGGAGCAGACTCGTTTAATAACAAATAAAATCCATTCCTTCTTTTGCGATCGTTTACTGTTACATGCAGGAATGAAAATGTTTCCATTCGCAATATATTAAGTAATATTTAATATTAATTATTCTAAATATATATTGACTGAATTATATTCACAGTATGGATCTAATATTTTTATTTATTAAAATATGCGCAATATACGCAAGGTCATCAAACCAATTTCGCATATAAACATTTGGTTTATGAACATAAATATAAAAATAAAATCAATACACAGAGCTTATAACGAAAGCCAAACAGTAATTGAATATATGCGATTTGCAACGGTCGGAATATGAAAATAAATAAACGGGTATATGAACATAACTGGGAAAGAAAGCGAATAAATAAATATTTATGGGGGCAATCTTTCAGAGATTATTTGCTACGCGATTTCACGTATCAATTTCCTCCCGGTAAATAAGCAATATCGTTATATGCGGAATTGATGTGTGTATTCCGTCTATAATGGGAATTCCGCTTCTGAAGTGGTCGTATCAACCCCATCGCTAGTGGGGAGCGACTTATGTGTGTGGGGGGAGGGGGGGAAGGAGTTGTAACCCGTGTGTATGTTTTTTCCGTATTGTGAATGTGTGTAAGTGGAATTTTAACAAAAAATTAAATCTATAGTCGTGCAGGTATTATTTTAAATATATAAAATGGTCCGAAAATATTTTTTTAATTTGTGTAAAAAGGGAGTAAAGAAGATTTTTATTCTACCCCTTTGTTAACGATCGCCGAAGTGGCCATCTAGGCAGTTTCACTTTTAATGCCTGAATATATGAATATATTCCATGGATGTGTCCAAAAAGAGATGCAGTTGGCCCGCCAACATCCTCATCCGCGATTCGCCAGAGTTGTCTCGAGACACGGCGAAGACGCAGGCAGACAGAGGCAGACGATACTCGTCTAACGAATCATCCAGCATCATCACAAGAACACATTACGACAATTCAACTCGACAATGCAGTGAAGACTCTTCGATTTTCAACACCAATATGTGATAATTTATATATACTATTAAAATAAACTGTTACCAGTTTTTACGGCGTCCATTATGACTGCAAAATTACACTGCATAATTATGAGAAAGAGCTCACGTATTATTTCTAGAATTTTTACATATTTATCAAAATAAATATTTAGTGTTATTTCCAATGTAGTGTAGAATATCAATTCTAATAAAATCGTAATTATTGCAAAATGAAATGATTTTGCAAATATCCAATGCTGTGTAATATTAAATATATTGTAGTATATACATATGTATGTATACTATTGATATTGCGATTTTTTATAGTGTTTCATTATAAGTGAGTGTTAATGCATATGAATTTATAAGTACTAATAACATACAGTGAGGTTTATCGTAGTAACATAAAAATAGATATATGTGTAAATATATAATAAAAAATCCATTACGTCGCAACATTGTCTCTATATTGGAAATAGAAAAGCGGCGCGTTTCTATACAATTTTTCTATGATCGCTTCGAAATTAGTTTTCCCCCGTCGCTCGGGGAAATTGATACAGATGTTGACACACACCGGCGGTAACTTTTATAAATTTTCCCCGAACTGGAACCGAAATCGAAATAAAATTGTATATACGACATACACGCGCGGCGAGCGGACAAATAACAATCTATATGCGCGACCGAGGGCCAAATTGACTTTCAACTTTTGCCAATCGAACGAACCGAATATACAAATATACGATATCTATCGATACGCGCGTCTGTAGAATTACCATATGAAAAAGGGAAAAATAATCGCATCATTTATTACATGAAAGGGTTAATAGCGCGCGGATAGGTTACCAGTATTTGTAACATTTGTAACAATTCGTCGGGTATTTTCAAACCAGCCGAGTTATACTAAAATTTGATACTACGAACTTTTTAGTATGGCTCCCAATTCAGGTAATAAATATCTTCTTCGATGGACCTTTTTTAGCAGACAAACGATCGTACTTTTCGTGATTTCCTAATCATTCGCGCAGAAAACGAAAGCTTTTGATAATGCCATTTATTCTTATTTCTGAGTTAAATTAAATTTATTTTTTACCTTTATTTTAACGTCTACATACTTAATTTATTTTATGTATCGAGGTAAAAACATTTGGTTGAAAATTAGTTATAGTAACTATTAAACAACAACGTTTTACGTGCTCTTTAAATGAACACAATCGCATACCTTGAAAGCGCCTAAATTTCAACTGCTGAATTGAAAACCATTTACTTTTCTGTGGACTTTCTCAGTGCAAATTATATAATATTTACTTTTTAGTCTGTCTAAATTAATATATCATAGTAAATTTTATTACGCACACCAAGTTGAAATTTTCGCAGGAGATGTTAATAAAATTTAACTCAAACTGATTTAAAGTACTCTATTATTTTTTTAAATTAAAATAAATTGATGCTTTTCATTGTTAACATATAAATATGTGTACATATGTAAAACTTTATTCATTATTCAAACTGTATTTTTCAATTCTTTATAACAAATATTTTATCGTTACCTTTTCAATATTCGAATAGTTGAAAATAACATTAAATAGCAATTTTTTTTATAAATTTGTTTTAACATTTAGTTCTTTATGTTACATTTGTTTCTGTTTATTAAAATATACGTTAAAAGAAGAAAAAATGTTATATAATCATGAAATTGTGGAAGAATTAAGTAAGATATGATACAAACAATTAAATCGTAATAAATTTACGATTAAACTAAAATCATTTCAAAAAGGGTCAAATTTTATCTTTCCAAAAATAATAAAAAATAGACTATAAACATAAAAATAAAAAATATCATACCCGTATGTTTTCTTTAATCGTAATTCACGTCATATTTCGAAACTATTAAATATGTGGTCATTTTAATTTTTTTTTGCAAAAAAAATTATCATTTGTTAAAAAAAATGTACACATAATGAACAGTTGGTACGCAAAGCATGGGTCTAGAAAATTTTTTTTGACCGCAAAGTTATAACAAATATATTTTACAATACATATAAAGCATATTTAATAATAATCAAGTAGCAGCAAAATAGCGAAATAAAATTATGTTATCAAAATTTATATTCATTTCTGTAACGGCAGCAGAGGCACACAGAACACAGAAGGATCGTGTACTCTCTCAGTCTCTTAGCGACTGTTGGAAAAACGACACGTGATGAGGATGACGCGTTTGCAATACAGATTCGAACATAGAAGAAATCATGAATTTTGAGTAAGCGAAGTATGTTACAATAAAAAAATATTTACAATCAAATTCATAAATAAAACCATTCACAAGCCAGAAACATAAGCGCACAAGCCTCACAAAAAATTTACTTCAACTACGTTGACGAAAAAAAACGTCTATTCCTGGGTCACAAGAAAATTTTAAAAAATGGGGATTTGGAAATAAAAAGTTTACGCACCACTGCTCTGCAGCGAGAAATTTTACAAAATGTTACTTATAATCTACTAATTTGTTCATTTAAATACAATTTTGCCACAAAAAATATTAATTTATTTTGCTAATAAATTATTGGGCCGAGAGACGATAAATTTTACTATATTACTATCACTCTTCTTTACAATACTTTTTCTCACTACCTCGAATAGTATTCATTATTTTAAAGATAAATTTGTGTAGTGGTTTTATATGTTGGTAAAATACGTGTGAAAAAAAGGATTAGGACTTGTACACAAATAATATTAATAGATATTCGCTGAGAAAATGGGAAGGATATGTAATTTTTACAATTTTAATTTTAATCAACGACGATAATTGCCTAATTGGTCTTAGCCACGTATCGATATTTTGTTCTACATTTATTAAAAAAAATCGCTATTTTATATTAAAAAAATGTTTTGTCGCACCAGTGAAATATTTTTAATTTGAATCTATTCTGTGTCGTGTTTGACATACAATAAAACTTTTCAAAATACATTTTTAGGAAAGTTTGAGAAAGACCGAATCGTCGATTTAACCCCGCGGTTCTCCTTAAGCTGCTTTAAGCAGTGATCTGTATTTTTTCGGGTTTCAATTGAGAAAAATATAAGACCGTCTCGAGGAGGGCGGATGAAAAGGGGTGGTTTCTTCTTCGGCCCTCTGCTCCATCCTCTCCGGCGGTGTGAGGTGACGTATTGGATTTATTCATAATAGATTGAACAATGATGATAATGGATGGTTGTTACTACAAAATTTATTTATACTCTTTTTCAGACTAACGAACGCACAAAGAGAGAAGGGCACTCACTCACACACGTATGCATATTGAATGCGGTTTTTACCCATGTGTGTATGTATGTATGTGAGTATAAATTATACAACTCGAATACATTATACATGTTAAAAAAACGAGCATTTTTTCATATAAATGATGGATTTCCATGCGAGTTTTTATGCTTTTATTATGTGATTCGATACAATTTATGGATGCTGAAAGCTAATATTATCGAAGTATAATAATATAATGCAGATACGCATTGGTATATAAATTTTGAATTTTTGTATTAAGCAAACATAACATAACGTAGGACAATATGACGCTAGTAACTGATTTATAAACATAAAATTGCATTTTTTAACAACATTAATAAGGAAACATTGATCTTTTTTGCGTATACGGCCAACTATATGAACAAACAAACAAAAATTTCTAAGTATATGATAAAAATATCACTCGGTATAACCAAATGATAATAGAAAATTTTCTACAAACAGTAGCAGTTATCATTTATTAAAAATACATAATATAATTATGTACAACAGTATATGAATACTGTTGTATGTTTTTGAAGACATTGTATATTTTTTAATTATAACGTGGGAAAATAATAACTTTAAAGTAACACGTGTCATGCGGTTGACATGTCAACTGCACGGAATTACTAGCGAATTCTGTTGATTTAAAACGGATCGAACTTCATTGCGTTCTGAAGATATTTTATATCAATGCAAAATATAATTAGTTTTATATTTATATTTTTCGACCTCTATAAACAAAAAATATTAAAATATTTATTAAATAAATATAGCCAAGTTTGAAACCATATATCAATTATTTATTTATTCCTTTACGACTAACTTCAAATAGTTCAACATGAAACTGATTGCTGCTCATATTCAAATTAAGAACAAATTTAATATTAAGTTTCAGTAGTTTCAGGGACGTCATTTCAGCATTTTTAGGAGTCGTATTTTCAATATGTCCACTTTATTAAGATTCATAGTATTTCATTAAATGAAACGCTTGGTTTTCTAGTGCTCATATTAAGACTTTTATAACAATATTACGACTTATCTAAACCAAAGCATATCTAAACCAAATTTTGTCCAATAGAAGAGGGCAAAAAACAATTATGTTTTCTCAGAAGTCAAAAATTCACGTCAAAAGCAATCAAATCGTGCCGTCGCATTGGAAACGCTCGGTTATCTAACGTTTACTTTAACAATAAGTGAGAATAGAATAAGCATATCTAAACCGAATTTTGACCGACAGGAGGGCGCAAAAAATAATTATCCCGTCTCAGAAGTCAAAACTCCACATCAAAAGCAATAAAATGGTGTCGAAGCCGGTTATCTAGCGTTCATATAGACTTTTTATAACAATATTACCACTAAGTGAGAATCAAATGAAGCATATCTAAACCAAATTTTGACTAATAGGAGTGCGCAAAAAACAATTATCACTTCTCAGAAGTCAAAAATCCACGTCAAAAGCAATAAAATCGTGCCGTCGCCACCGCAGTGGGAATGCTCGTCACCGAACGGTCACACTGCGCTGAAATAATAAATAAAAACATTATATTTATTAAATTTATTTATTTTTTTAAAAGTAATTAAAGAGTATGAAATAAATTAATATAACACAAAATGCCCCCACCAGACTAATGACGTCCCTAAGTAGTTTCAAGTAAAATGGTAATTTATTAAGCGCCACCAAATATACTTGATTGAATAAATAAAAAAATCAAATGAAATCTCACGATTTTAAAAAAGGTTATCACCGTGCGGCGTACGACAATGCGTCAAAAAATTGAAATGCTGTATTTCATACAATATATAATAATTAATATAGTTATGGGACACCCTGTGCGAACGGTGGATAGTTGTTACAGTATAAAGAAGCCATAAAACCGGGCAAGATTCCATTTAGCCGGTCAGAAATCTCTCGTATTCCGCTCGTTAGTGTGGCTTACCCCCTCAGACCGGTCGCCGATCGCGTAGCTGGCAACACGCGCTTGAAAAGGGGTCAAAAAATGGCAACACTCATATTTAACGGCGTCATATAAGAACTAATTCTAAATTATAACATATTGTATATTATATTTTTTTATAAATAATAAGAATAAACGAAATTATTAATTTAAATCTAAATGACAGTAAGAGCAAAATAGTAAAATTTCTCACTACACGTTTCAAAACTTGTATTTGTCGTGTAATTGTATTATGTATGAAAAAAGTACAATATTAACAGCAATTTAGAGCAGTGGCCAAATCAATTACGGTATACTCAAAATTTAAAGTACCGTATATAACAACCAGCAACAAAAAAAAGCGCGGTGCGATTAGTGGAGATATGATGTGTTCATTTACTTTTTTCGTAAAACATAATAATTTCCGGAAAAAATATTTTTAATTAGAATATATTAATTTTATTTTGAGAAAATATTGCACTTTGTACTAGGTAGTTTTTTGTGTCGTATATGACGTTTACTTTTAGCGAGTTTTTTTCTACGCTATTTAATTTTTCGGTTAATACGTTATCACTCCCAAATAATACACGTAGAATATGTTAAAATAGCGGCTCAGTCTGACTCGAATTGATCATTGATAATTATAAATTATATACTTTTTATTTACTTATACATTATAAGTATGTTTTTGTGTATGTGTATGGTTAGGCTATAAATTACGTCAGCGCGTATTAAAAGACCGCATTCAGCGGAGCCAACAATCGCGACCCACCCCCGCGAGTCTTTGTACTAACCGCCGCTCACCCCCTAAAGGGGGCGAAGATGGAAATGGGAAAAAAGAAACACTTAGCAGCGAAAATGGAGTATAACAAGATATGTTATCCTAAATGTTTCCTTCGGCCATTACGGCCGTAGTGGCCGCTGCTTCTCGCCAGATGTAGTTGAATTAATCTCCTTCCGGTACGATCTGCGCTACTACCACTAGCACAGGGCGATCGGGAAAATGTAGACGATTGCCGAATAAACAACTCTTTATTTAATTTACCTACAAACATTACTATGTGGGTATACTGAACTAAAACCACCGGATATAGAAACCTATATACAGTTTAAATAGTGGGCTATAAATGTATATAATTAATATTATATTTTCATTACATGTCGCTAATCAGTAGTTGATATTTAAATTGCACAACGATTTTTATTTATTTTTACAACCATTCTGCTAAAATGCGAAATTGTGCTTGATAATTTGCAATTAGTACACTACTGAATTAATACATGAGATTTAAGTATTTTACAACACACAAAGTTAGTGAAACGAGTGAAAAAATAACCTGATTAAAATTATATATAGAATGCTGCCTGATTTTATAAAATACAACAATATTCGAGCAGATCATTAATATTTTATATACCTTTAAAACTTAATTACGTATTATAAACAAATTATTTTCCATAAGTAAATGACATTATTTACTCTGATAATATGAATTTACAATGATTTTTCAACGCGTTCTTGTAAATAAATCAACGTATCAACTATTATGTTTAACGGATGATGTGCCCATTGCAATGACGCTGTGTCCTAAATCGACGTGTTTTAAATATATGATCGAAATTAAATTTAGCTCTCTAGTATATATTGTAAGAAGAGCAGTTATTAGAGCGGAAATCGCAAAAAATTTCGCTACGCGTTAGAATAATGAGGTATTTCCTAAGCCCACTTAATGTTGTATTACAATTGTCTCTGTATTTACAGTATGTTATCTTATATACGAGTAAAATGTGTATATTTTTGTGTCATTTTCTTCATAACTGAAGAGTCTTCAGAGACACTCCGCTACGCTCTGCAGTGATGAGGTAACGCGGCGATTGTAATAAGGTGTCGCACTTCACTACACAAGTGCCGCGACACTAATTGGAAACGCGACGTAATGACGCAATTAAGGCGTCGTTACCTAGCATTTTTTGTAATTTCAAAAAAAGTACGATATGTACCTACCCAGTTTTGCATTGAGTGCTTAAACAAAATGAAAGTATAGTTATATACTGTTAAGGCAATTAATACGTTGGAGGAAGATCGTTAGTCATTTTGATTAATGGATCGTATCAATTTGTTTCGCTAATGCCTTGCGAAACTTTTTTAATGATCAAATATAATAATGCATCATAGCGATGAATACACAAGTTATAAAGTAATAAGTACAATTCATCGAGAAAAGCAAACAGTTCCGAGTAACTATGGAGCTCTGTTTAATTTAATTCAAAATAAAAATAATCGATGCGATGGAACTAGGGATTTCAATACCGTTAATAACGGTATTGAGGCAAAACTTGATCTTCGGTACTACCGGTATTACAAAATTAAATACCGGTAGTATCGAAAATATTTTTTTAACGATATCTCGATGGCATTGAAAGCAGAAGAGGATAAAAAAATGATGCTGACGGTGTTGTCATAGATTTGTTATTCCAAAAAAGAAAGATTTATTGCCAGTATTTTCGAAAATATATTTTTTATAATCAATGAGTGTTTTAATCAAAATAAATTTGCTAATCAATAAATATGATGTATTATGCGAGCGGTGTACGGGTTATTTTTCAGTAAATTAATTAAAATAATAATAATGTCAATACCGGTATTGAAAATTGCGGTATTATTGCAATCCCTATATGGAACTATATACCTATGGTGCTTCTAGATACATACTTGATACTAACAAATTATAAAATGCTTTATTAATCTCAAAAAAGTTTGCATTACAAGAATGAAAGAAAATATTTTCATTTAGCGCGATTTTTTTATCATATTTAATATCAGTCTATGTGTCGCATGGCGGCAAGCCCTTTAGAGCGAAGTTCCAAAATATGTTTATTAAATTCAAGCTTGGAGTCCAGGTATTTAACGCTTGTTTTCCAATTTACGTTTCTCTTTGTTTGTCTACGTTTTGTGAAAATAATAGCTTCTGTTTTAATTCGGTTGATTTTAATTTTACACCTCTTAAAATATGTATTTAAGATGTTTGTAATTTATTCGCGACTGGCTTAAAACAGTAAGCACTTGTTAAAATAGCTGCATCGTCAGCGTACATATAATAGATAAAAGAGTATTTTTATATTTAGTACATTATTCGTATACAAGATAAAGAGGAACGGCCCAAGCAAACTTCCCTGAGGAACTCCAGCTGGAATTTTACGCGGTATCGAGTGTTCATTATTTAGTGAAACAACATAGCCACTACTTCTCATGTATGAGCGTATTAAGCATAGCAGATAGTCGGGGTTTTTGTATTTGTATAATTTATTAATCAAATCATGCCACATTTTTCATATACTATTAAAAGACGCGTACTCTTTTTCATATTAAAATTAGCGCATATATGTTCCGTCAAACTATTAAGTTATGTTGTCGAGTTATTTTCGCGGAAAATAAAGTGTTCGTTAATAATTTTATTCCCCAAAGATTATTTTAAAATATTGAGCTTACTTGAGTTATTTGGACACGTTTCCAGAAGAACAGAATGCAATAATTTAGATCAAAGTGATACATAAATTCATTATTATTTTATTTTTATACTTGGTAATGCCATGATTCCGGTTTAATTACATACTTCGTCTTGATTTGCTATATAATATATTATACATTATACAGCAGACTAAATTACTATAACTTTTTAGGTTGGCGAAAATCGTACCCTTTCTATGTTTCTTTTCAAGATTCAGAAATATATGAAAGTCTGGTGACGCTAAATTAAGCACTTTTTGATAATTAAGTTGGCTTCGGTGCAAATTCTTTTCGTTTTTGAAAAAGTCAAACAAAAGAGATTTTCTGGCGCTCATATCACATATGAAAGGTAGATAGACATCTTCATACGCATTTGAGAAAAAATGAAAAAATATCAAGAGCAACACAAAAATGAAAAAATATTGTCTGTTAATAATAGTACAAAATCAAAACGATATTATTGTTATATCTATATTCCGATTGTGAATTATTAGGATCAAGTATTGTTCAAACGCATATGTTCAACCCTCAAAGATGATTTTATAGTTTATAATTTGTCCGACAACCGTGTTGTTCGTTTACGAAACCAAATCAAACACCAAATGTAAACATTTCCCCGCAATTGTCTACATGTAGCACATAATCCAAAAACCCACAGTTTACAGCATATGCCGCAATTAAAATTCAAATCGGATACTCACCCGAGGCGATGTATTAAATTCGTAAACGATCGAATTGATCCACGGGGGTCGGTCTTATTTACGTAGCCACATAACATTTAAGGATCCCATCTAATCCGGGCCTGGTTTACGGCGCCGTAACTTGTTATGCGCGTTCATATTTTAGACATTTTCCCATGTAAAATATATCGAACACAATTTGGCGCCGAATCCCGTGAATATATTTAAAGGAAACACATCCATTATGTAGTCAGGGTGAATTTAGTGCGCCACGCCCCCGGAGTTGTTCGGCGAGGGGTGGCCTCCGGCATCGTCCATTGGTCCTCCTCCACACCGGGACCGGAAGGAAGTGAGCTATTACAGATACGCTCTTAAAGACGTCCGACAATACATCTTTCTTTGGCGCGGTTTAAACGGTCAATAATGCAGAGGGGTTCGTTTAATTGGGAAGGAATCGTGAAAAGAGCGGAGAAAATTTTGAACAAAATAGGAAAAAAATTCGCTGCGCGGCTTCAATTTAAACACCCGATTTTTATTACAATAGGTAATTTCAAGAAAGGGTGTAATTTATCACTACACAATACAAAATAAGAGTAGTTGTCTTTATGTATTATTTTCATAGCAACTTTCTACACTGTGTTGTTGGACAAGATAAATGGCTCAATATAAAAAAATATGCAATTAAAATTTAACAAGTCGATTTGTTAAATAAAATATTTATGAACGGTGTGTATAAAAGTAGATCTAGTATTATATCATTATTTACCCTTACTTACCCCTTTAAATCATAAAAAAAACTCTGTATTGCGGTAGCCCACGGCCCACCGCCTCCCCACAATGAGTCAACAGGCCTCAAAATGCAACATATCCCCGTTTGTGATTTGGCCAATTTGGCCCCGGGCGCCTGCCTCATGTGTCGGTTTTAAACTCTCCACAATGGCACCGTATGTCGCGCCCCGTTTCGAAACTCGGCACCTGAGGGCATCGGCGGAAAGACCGGAGCGAAATTCGCAATTTTGTTTAGATTGGAAAGCGGTCACCGCGCGGCGTCTAATTGGAAAGGGTTGGTAATAAAAAGTAAATCCAGGGGTCGAGAATCGTCGGTGTCGAAAAAATCAGGGGGTTTAAATCAAACCCGCACGTATCGAGTTAATGGCCGGTGAAGTCGCACTTGAGTGGGTTAAGAATAAATGAGCGCCCCTGAAACGTGCAGACGAGGGCTTCCGAAACGGTGAAACCTTTTAAAAATATTTGTATTTTAAAATATGTTTGTTGTTCTTTATGAATCAGGGATGTGTGTTTTTCAAAATGACATGTTTTTTATTTGTCCACAACAAGTTTAAGAAATCATCTTTGTATTAATAATTATGTTAAATATAAACTATAAAGCGTATCGAAATAGAATCTCTTTTTCAATTATGAATAATGATTAAATATATAGCTCTCGAACTGGCTGTGTTAACACAAATAGAGTATAGTAAAAATTCAAATTTAAACATAATTTTTGCAAAATACCATATTTAAAACACGTGACCTTCTAGGAAAAACATATGTATAAAAAAATATTCATAATTATAATGAGCATAAATAAGCTCAAAACATATACATACAAAAATCATTTAATTAATACAAAGGGTTACTTGAAATTTGAAAAAAAATATAATAAATAAATAGTAAATGAATTTTTTCAAATAATACAGTTTAAAAATCCCCGTGTGATATTACACATTAATTATATTATCTATGGCAAAAAATATTACGGTATATTTACTCGTTGATAAATTTTGTTGAAATTTAAAAATAAAACTAAAATAATTATATAAATTAGAAATCAGCGTGTAATTAAATTAAATATGAAAAGGATTATATAAAAATCTAATTGAGAAGCACAGAATTTATCATTTTTTCTTGAAACTATTAGCTAGGAAAACTACAATACAAAGGAAAGTTTTGTTAAGCCGTGAGTTAAATCTTATTATATTATGGTTATTTTTGCGAATTATATATAAATAATATTAATATAATTGCAAATTATATATAAATAATTTTACAAATAAAAAGAATTCCAAGGTTATGTATAATTAAACTGAAATATTAATATCATAACAAATAAAGTAAAACATATGTTTAAATACTAGTAAATGACGTATGTATATATGTTACAGTGAATGTATAAAAAACAACATGGTTATATTTTCACCGACGTTTCAGTGAAAAATATCCAAATTAATTTTTACCGGTAAATATGTATTTTAGTAATGGGACGATTAATCAGAATCAGAGTCGGTAATCGCAGAATTTTTAACCTAATTTCCGATTCTTTAGATTTTTTCAGTTAAAAGGCTAAACTAGAGTTTATAATGTTTTTACATCATAATTTAGGAATTTTAGTACTGAAATATGAATTGTTAAGTAAAATTGCTTTTTGAGGCATTAAAATGGGGCGTGACACAAAAAAGGTTGAGAAACTATGGTTAAAACTTTTACATAATTTTTTTTAATAAACATTATGTCCGCTTTCGTGTAAATTATTCAAGGCGCGTTTTTCTATTAATGTTAAATAAAATAAAAATTTTGTATCTAGACATCATTTAAAAAAAAAAGAAAAAACACAATATGTGTTAACTTAATACGTAATTATTTATGTTTTATATTAATTATGAAACATTTTGTAATATATCTTTAAATAACTAGATTTAGCCATAATTTTTGACCGGATTATTTCTGAAACGAAAATTGCGAACACAAAAAATGCCTTCACAGAAAAATTTCCGAATATAGTTGATTGCAGACACGAAAATTCCGCAAATTATTTTTTTCAGGTGAAAACAATGTCAATATACAATACGTATATGTATATATATATATATAGATTGTTATGTATTAAGTCAGCCAAACTGTAAAGCAGAAGTTTTCGACCCAGTTGTGTTTCAGAATACAGAAAATTCATACTCTACAATTGTATATATTTATAATATGGTTATTGTCCCTTTTTTCGTTCTATAAATATTTTAGCTTATGAATATGCATTAGTTTACTCACTCTGGAAAAATAGCGTAGCCCATAAGAGATGTAAGTGTTTTTTTTTTTCAAAATAAACACATTTATCTCATAAGTGGTGGAATTTTTATGTCCGCAATCATCTAAGTTCAAAAATTATAGAATAGTTTTAAATGATTTATAGATTAGAATGGTTGGATGTTCTATAAATATTGAAGATTAATGATTTAGTATTTAATAATAAATAAATATGTATTATACATAGATGTAATACTATAAATTTAAGGATAGTTTGGTATAAGAAAATGAGTACGGCCAGGGGAATAATATACTGAGGTGTGAATTTGTTTAATATTACTTGTAGGACAATCCGCAAAAATAAAAATATAGCGGGTTTCCAAAATGGAATGAAGAAACACCCCTGTGCATTAACAAATAAATTATAATATCAAGTCTTTTTATATTTTATGTTTATGTTTTATATGTATGTTAGCTATATTAGCTAAATAAATTAATAAAATAAAATAAATATTATATTTATTTATATGTTTCTATCAAAATCGTATTACATAATAATAACGAAGTCCCCCGGCTGGGGTTTTTTTCTCAGACAGGGGGTGCACATAAAGTAAAGATTTTTCGGGGCAATAAATCATGCCGCGATACAAGATCAACAAAGTGTACACGGAACGAGCCGCTTTTGAAAATGTCTTTTATTGCTTCAAAGCGTTGCCCTCGGACATTTTTATTCGTCGTATATTTAATATATTTTTCACACCGTTTCTTCGCGCGGCGATAACCGTGCGGAAGGGAACCCGAGTCAGGAAGTTCAGAAGGAGAGGAGAGTCTTAGGGGTGGCTGCTGCGGGGCCGAAGCGGGCGGTTGCGGGGCCAATTCGGAGGAATGCCCCGGAACTCATAAAACACTCAAACTCACATACGTATTGACCTGGCAAATAATGGCTTAACTCATACGGCTTCCGAAAGCGCTCCGCGGTGGGCCCGATGGCCGTTTTCAGCTAAAAAGCGATATCTTTAGATATAAGATTGTAAATCGCGACGTATCTACATATTATGGAGGTAGTAACGAATTGTCATAAGATGTCTAACATAATGGATACTGGATTCTTAAGCAAAAAAATACAGTTTTCTCATAAGTAGAAAAAATCTCAAATATAAATCTGCCGTATGTTGTTTTAGCTTTCAATGATTTAAGAAAATACTATTATAAAATATAAATAAATTTCAGTGGTTAAATTTTTTGACCAAGATATTTTTGTTTGTGGATGAAACTACTTTGTTAGTAAAGATTCTGTAATTTTATCACGAAACCGATAAGTAAGTTCGCTAATTGATTATGTTGTGAGAGAAAAAATATTTTTAAAAAATAAATATATAACTACTATATAGATTACAAATTGAATAACTGACTACATTTTCATTGTAATGGCAAAGGGAGGGTTAAGCAATGAACAATGTTGCCAGCCGGGAAAAATTATTAACGCCCCCCTATTAATTATATATTCAGGCGGCGTGACTTATGGCCGCTGTATATATTAAATACGTTCCGTCTGGCGTTTTTATTCGCGCAATTTATCTCGGCGAAACGAAATTTAGCAAAGATTTAGATTAGTACGATAATTTTGCGTGAAATAAAAAAATGAAATAAAAATTATATACTACGTAGGAGGGGAAGTACTTATACTGTTAATCGTAAAAACACCCGAGTTAATCCGGCGGTTAATTTATTAGGGTCTTTGCGGTTGTCGGTTTAGTGATTGTTAAGCGTTTATGGTTGTTTGTATGTTAGAACTAAAACATTTATGTTCGATTATAATATTTTTTTTATTTTATATATTTATTATTTATAATAAATATAATTAAGTATAAAAATTAAATCGTAAAGTTCCCATATACAAATGTATTTTTTATCTCTTTGATATTTTGACAATTCTTTAAAATCATTAAAATAATAATGAGTTTCCTAATGGGCGAAATAACGTAGTCTGTAAGATCTGGACTGATAACATAAAAGGTACGGGTTCGGGTCCTAGCAGCAGACTAGAACTTTTATTTATAAAAATGCGCTATTTTTAAAAACCGGTCTCAGCTATAAATTAAAATACATAATAGTTAATAATCATTCATCTGGTGTTTTTGATACTACAGCAAATACGCGGCCTACAAGTTCTTAAAATGCGGCCCACTTCGCAAAGCTAGAAGTTTATTTTACTAAATACTTTTTTTAAAATACGTCATTTGGCCAGAAAATCCCCTTGAATGTGGCCAGAAAAATGTCGTGGCATGTCGTTTATTTACATACTATGAATCGTAATTAAATAAAAACATTAAAAAAAACACCCTGATTCTAGACTACAAATTTTCGGGTTATCCTTCAAAGAAAATCTAAAAAACAGTCTCGAATTTATCCTCAAATATGTTTTAAAATACATTATTTCAGTGAAATCATATCCGAATACATTTTCACCAGTAAATATATTTTTACCAGTGAAAATATAATTTATCTGATAAAATTATATGATTTCATATTCTCTATATGTATGTAGTAATATATACATTTACATACTTTATTTTCACTAATGAAATCCAAATAAATACATTTTTATCAGTAAATATATATTTTTATTAAGGAAAATATACTTTAACTGAAAGGCGCTAGTGAAATTAAATGCTGCTCTGCAATGTCTATGAAACTCAATTTGAGAGTTGCGAAACGTACATTTGCTGTTCAAACCCAAACCTAACCTACACGAATTATCCAAACCCAACATTCATAAAGTCAAGTATAAAATACAAATTAAGCCAACTCATCTCTCAAGGGAAGAAGTACTGATAGTTTGTCTGCATTTGAATATTACACTGTTTTAAAAATATGATAGCTATCCTTACCGATATTACTACGGACTTCTGATATAAGAGAATTGGTCGAAGTATATTCAAACCGAATTTTGGTCAATAGGAGGGCGCAAAAACAATTATCACTTCTCAGAAGTCAAAAATTCACGTCAAAAGCAATAAAATCGTGTCGGTGCCGAGTCGCAGTGGGAACGATCGTTACCAAGGGATACAAAAATAGAAAAATCCTACTACGGTGTTCCATATGTACGTATATCATAGTACAGTATATACTCGACAATTTTTAAAGGGAGGAATTCTCATTGTGACGTTTTATGTTTATCACTAAAGTTCAATTATATTTAAAGAAATAATTGATGAAAAATAACAATAAAGCGCATCGAATTAATCGCGCGCACTTACGGTCAGATAAATGACGAATTTCCCCCTTCCGAAAAAAGGGGCAAATAAAATAAGATGGCTACTTAAGGGGCTAAATCACGTGTTAATAGCTTTACATAAGTCTTGTGTTAATGTTCGGCTTCCCGAGGCAGGGGCGCCGAACCGTTTCCGTTATTTATCGACGCAGCCGCTGCCGTTTCGTTACAAACGGTAAATCGTTAGCGGAGCGCCGTTAAACGGGCTCGGTCATTATTGCGCCGTTAAGTCGATTGCGGACTCGAACTATTGTTATTGCCGGGCGATTAGAATTTGGAGCCGATCGAAGGTTGACCGTCCCTGGACATCGCCGAGTCGGTTTAAAAGCTTCCGGCTGTTTGGTCCGTTCGGATCCGTGACGTCATTACATTCATTTTGTACTTCCTTGCAATTTTCACATTTTCCAACCCCACCCCCTCGAAAAGAAGTCTTAACCTTTTTCGATGCCGTCGGCGGAAATGCGTGCTGCGAGCGAATGCAGTATCTGATAGCATAGATAAAGATTTTTCCCCTTGTTACAAAGTTATTTATCCTTATTGATCACAAAACACTAATCCCATCATCTTAAAAAAACCTATTTCCTGTGAATCTTTTCTTATCCAGACTTAAAAATTCACCTAAAATCAGATTCTATCAATGCTATATTTATTTGCTCCTCAAAGTATTATACAAAAATTATTAACGAAATTTCCACAATTAGAAATGAAAACAAAGAGCATACTCTCAAGTTATAACCGTTAGTATTACTGGTGTATATGTTACATTGAATGTGTATTTTTTTACAGAACCTATATTTTCACTAGTAGAAATATATTTTCACCAACTCAATATCAATATCAGTGTAATTGTATTGTTACAATTTTGACGTTGACGTTGAAACTCAATTTTACAGTTACGAAACGTTTGCTGTTCAAACCTTAATAAATTGAGCTAATTAAAGTTCAGAAAATATAGTTAGTTTTAGAATTGTCATTAGATCATGTTGGGTTTGATCAATTTATTTAGGCGTGGGTTTAAAAATTTTGGCATTATTAAACGCTAGAATTTTAAATAGAATTATTCGTCAGATTTTCCACTATATGCGTATTCTAATAATTGATAAAATATTCGCTTATAGTATTTAGAATAAAATTTGAAAAAATCTTTAAGTTAATCAATTTGTATAATTGAGTAAAACAGGTAATCGTTATTTCTCTCAATATACCCAAGTGACTAGTGCTGCTCCAAAATGCATGGTACTTTATGTGCTTTTATTTTATTTCGAAATGCGAGACAAAAGAAAAAAATGCTTTTACACTTTCGAAAAACATTTGTGAATTGAATGTTTATTGGTTGTGTCTATTATGACCGAAATACGCAGAATTTGTTCTTTGAACGTAACAAAATGTTATAAAGTGCGTCTCAAAGTTTTGTGAAGTTCGCAAAAAATTATTTCATGCAATTTAATAATATGATCGCGGTTAATTTTTTTCTAGTTATTTTATTTATATGCAAATCCGTATAAAAAACCCGAACATTCGTTCCAATCATTATTAGCTATTAATGTACAAAACATTCGATAAAAGTACGCATTAATTCTGGTGATTTCAAAAAGCTAAAATGTCATCCCTGATAAAAAATGTATGTAATAATAAATTAAAGCATTTTTCTTTTGACGCCCTAACTGGTCAGTAATTCGCACAGCATATTTTATCAAATTTAAAACGTTTAAATAAAATAATATTTTACAGGCAAATAATTGATTTTTTGCACTAATTGGTTAAATTAAAAAATATCGGTAAAAACCGAGAAAAAAATACGAATATATTCGTATACTTCGTCCATTTTTATTAAATATCAATTCGAATAGTTAAAAACTACCAATAATTAGGAACCCTAGTTTGTCCCTTTATAAGGTAGTAGTCAATTATATTAAATTACTTTAATTTTGAATCACAACTGTAAGATTGTATTGGTTCAATTTTAATAACTCAGATGGAATAATCTTTTAATATCTTAATCAACAAAAACACGTTTTTTAAAAAAGGCACACAACTGTACGTTTTACAGTATATTATTTCAATAGTAGAAATATATATCTACTAATGAAAATGTATTCAGAAATAATTTCACTAAAATGTCAGTGAAAATATAACTGTATATAACACAAGAGGGTACTATAAAAATAATAGTATAAATCTCATAGCTAATAATAATTAAGGATTCATTGTCTCATTACATTAAAGCTTTGAAATTGGTAACCCCAATGCCGATGGTAATACATATACGCACACGTATGATCAACAGAGCGTGAAAATCGCGCATTTAAATAAATAAACGCGCGTATTAAGCCACTAAATGGGGCTTGTTCCCCCATCTCGATGAATTATTGTCACCCTGCCGCTTCCGCGCGGTCCATTGGTTCCCATTCAATTTCTTTCAACTGAAAGCTTGCGCAATAATTCTAATGCAGAGGCATTCCTACAGTATTTGACTTAAATGTTGGATTATGCAATATTTCATCTACGCCACAAATCTTAACAAAGTTTTGCAATAAGTGCACATTATGGATTTTAAAATAGAATGTTTATTACATGGAATCTGTGAATCTTTAAAGTTTAAATCATAGCACTCGACTGTAATTAAAATTTATTTATCTGAGCATATTTCGCAGGCCAATAAATTAAAATGTCACGTAAAACATTACTTGTAATTTTTATTTCATATTAATATTATTAACCCTCTTTCTTGAAATGGCAAACTCAACACGCAATGCTTGATCTCCCAAGCTCCTACTACTTAATAACATTACACGTATGATTACATTCGGTTGATTATTAACGCTGTATATCTGAACATGTGTTATGTTCGCCCTTAATATTCTCAACGCTTCATATGTATCACAAAAAGAAGAAGAAGTCATGGCACAATTTCTAAAATGGACCGTCCGCGGCGCCAGCGTCGTCCAAAATGGCGGTTCGCGGGAAAAGGGGTGGGAGGGGTGGATAGGTGGGTGTGTGTGCGTTTGGTATATTAGCTTTGCGGCGGCGGGTGAAAAATAGATTTTATTTTTCACTTTGACATGTTTATGGGCGAGTGTGTGCTCTCGCGCGAAATTTCGCCCGAATTTTTTCGACGTTTATACGCTTTTCCGGCGTAATAGTCGAATTTATGGCCGGAAAGGGACGCGCCCGAGTATACTCGGGCGTAACGCAATACGCGCAATGTGCGCTATATGCCAGCCGTCCGATTGTCTCGAAACGTCTACCTACTCGAGATGGATCGTTCGGCGGTGATTACCAAGATTAACAAGATGTACTGAAAATATGCCCCATTCTTCAGATTTCAAATATACCTCTTAATTTAAACTAATTTTTACACTATACTCAAAATTGTCCGGTATGGGAATTATTGATTCATTCCAAACATTGTTATAGTACATTTAACGTTGCATTGTGTTCAAGATTTACATTTCTTCGTCTGGTTACATTTTTTAAATCTATCAGACAAGCGTAAGACCAATGCGTTACCAATCCTGACCACATCATCTGTAGAAAGTACAAAAATTAAAAACATTTTTTAAATTTTAAAAATAATTACTACCTCCGATGTAACAATAATCAAAGATTTATGTTTTATGAAATGAAATGGATGTCATAGATAATTTTTACAAAAAATCGTAAAAAATATGAAATTACACAAAAATAAAAACTTATTTGAACTTGTTGCTAATTTATATAATCCTCGTTTTAAATAGATTCCTTGCAGAGAGTTATTAATGGGGTGTTCACTGTTATGACAAACGCTCACTCACTACCGCTCGTTATAGCAATTGTTGGCCGCCGTTGTAGCCGTTAAGGCCAAACCAGCAGTGTTACTGGTTTGTATTTTAACTATTTTTTTAGCGTGGCGCCGACATTCTTAGCAAGTACCCCTTTATTTTTCAATTCAAACACTTAAAAATTCCAGGATTCTACGTATTTTCAATCCTAGCTCCCGGGATTGAATAAATCCTTGGGAACACCACCCACTAATTACATGTGTATTTTTCAACTATAAATATAATTTAAATATCTAGGCCAGTTAAAATATATCGAACAATTTATTTATAATTTCACTGGTCAAATCAGTGAAACTGTATTTATTCTTTGAGTGGATAATCCGGTACACATACTTTCGAAACCTTTTGGCCTTGATGTCAAAACGTTTCGTTAACAGGTGATGTGTCACTACGTTTTGAAAACATAATTAAATTGATAAGTGCTAATTATATATAATAATATATCTACCGCCGAAAATGTATTAATATTTTGTTTTATCAAACTTTTTATAGTCTACAATTTAATTCAATGATGTTGAAATATATTTAGTAGCGCCGCACAAGTTATTTATAACACCCTAATAATATTTTTAAAAGAATCAATTTTGATATCAAAGATTGACCTCTCGCATCCCTCGAACTTCCCTTCCAGAAAAATAGTACATATATTGTGTTGTCGCATGCAAAACACGTGTCCCTTAATAGATTTAATGATGATGAAAGGCACCCCTGCGGGGTACAATATGCTGGCGCAAACACTCTTTGTTTCGTTCATGTTGGGACATCTCTCCGAGTATATTTCGAATCACACTACACTCAGTGGATACACCACCCCGCAGACGCCCGCCCCATTTGCAAGGAGGGTAATACAGTGGCGGCGTCCGATAGGCTAAAATGACATATTTTATATGATTTTTCTCTAGTCGGGATATTTGTTTTACAACAAAGCGTCCAACGAATATAAGTATAGCACCGCTACAATGTTGCCGATCTCACAATTTGCGAGCCGAACGGATTGTCATAAATAAGGTTAAGAGATCGCGTGGTCATCAGATATAATAAAAGTATTAAAAGACAGCTGTCGGCAAGGTTTGATTGATGCAACATTTAAATCGGTTTACTTAACTCTGATAGTTTCCAGAAATGTCGCAATGTCGGTGTGATTGGTGACTTTTTGGTTAGCGTATGCCGCCACTGTAACGAATCGCGAGCGCCGCTGAGGAAACGGAAGTTATGCAAGGGGGAGCCCGGGGGACTGCGCCCCCGATGCAACGCAAACTGACTCCGTTATACCAGACAACTTGTAATTGCACCCTCTGTAAGCACAATCGTGTTCATTGACATCATTGGATTCAATCTTTGTCGGGAGGATTTTTTTTTATTTAACGACAATTATTCGAAGTAGATATTTAAGGGTCGAAATGGTTATTAAATATTAATATACCTACATACAATTAAAGGTAGTGAATAAAGGATTTTCTCAATAGTAATAAAAAATAATATTTTATAATACTATTTTAATAAAATCACATATTTTATAATGCTATTTCGAGAGCGTGTCCAGGAAGTTGTCTTTAAAAAAATGGTGCAGATGGGTGGTCAGGTCATCTGATTGATAACCAAACAAGCGCGCGGGTCCTTTCCAAACAAAAAGTAGTTTTTCCGGCGATATTTATGTATGATTAAGTGGTCTGTGCAATACTTCCTATTATTAACGTAATTATTATATCACGGGATCTCTCTTCCACACGGAGTGGCCTACTTTCGAGACGGGTTAATATATCTTTTCCTTTGTTCAAAATGGTCGATAAAACGACCTCTAAATTATATCAAATTATGCACAGAACCTAAAACATATCTTAAGTGCGTTTCACATTTAAATAGAGTATAATTGTCAGAATATTCTAAGTCATTCATTAAATTATTACAAAAACAAATATCGATCCTATCACTGCATTATTTAAAAGTTAGCCAGAAGAAATTTTGGATCAAATGTTTATTATAATAACATAATAACATAAATATACCTCTGCGTTTTTTTAAAGGCAAACAATTAATACTTAAAAAAATAAAAGTTTATTAGTATATTTTGTGTTAAGCCAATAATTATCTGCACTTTTTTTAAATATACATATATTAGCATCTACTTCAAAGAAAATAACAATATGTAAAAAAATATTAATAAATCTACCAGATAAATTTCAGTTTATTAATTAGCAAAACATTGTAAATTAAAAGTCGTTTTTTTCTTTATCAATTAATTAGTAAACACCCCAAATTTTTACGCTACGCAATTTAATAAGTAGTCATTTTATTTTAAAGAAATAGCTGTTTATAAATCAAATATCTAAAAAAATACACTATATGGGATACATAATTAAGAGTAAAATACTTATATTTAGTTTAAGTTTAACTGCATTTACACTTCATGGGTCATTTCGATTAATATTGTGTACGTAAAAGCAATTTAACTATTACAATCATATCAAATATTAATTAAAACAATGGTCGCACTAATGCGTGTGATATTGCATTTAGCCAAACTTGTGATTTAATTAAAGCAAATGTCCAATGGGTTCTTTATATGTATTTTAATAACTTATACAGATTAAGAACCACTAAACATAATTATTTATTTAAAAAAATGTACAAAACAATGAACACGCTACGCTTCCCGAAAGCTCATTAAGCAAATGCCCGAGTTTAGTTTTGTTTCCCTTTAACGCGTTTTAATTTCCGCATAACGAACGTTAAAATCGTAAATTTCCGCATACACACATACGGCCAACGATCGTATTTCACGGTACCATTGCGGGCACATGTGACCGGTCCAATTATCCAAAGTGTTCCAGCATCAGCGTGATTCTTCCGAAAGATCTGGGAAATCATCGCTTCGGATGGGTGAAGTGATTCGCAAATTGGATTTCTTTGTTTTAGCCAAAGGGGGCGCAATTATTAGAGGGCTCGTTTCGTTGCGTGTAAACATAGGACGGTTTATTTTATATTTGGCACTCGTTTGTTTCTAATGCACCCCCATTTATGATGAGATGAAAGCGCGCGAGGGTTGTTAAAACGTGATGTAAAAAAAAGTACTTCAAATACTCAAGAGGCATTGTATTATAATTTACAATTTTCATTAAAAAAACGAACCTAATCTAAAATATATCAGTAACATTTCAGGTTTTAATATATTATAGTAATTGTTAATTCAAGTTTTCGGTTAGGTTACCAACTTTTACTTATCTAGATATTTCACATTCAACGAATGCGAGCAATAATACGTGCCATTTCACTTTTTCAAAGTCCGACCTCGCGTTATTTCATAGCCATTTCGTATTTTTTCAGGGCAATCTAATCGAAGAGCGGGGGCCAAGGCGGATAATTATTGCCGGCGATAAATAACGGCAGTTTACAAGCAGTGTTTAGAGCAGATAATTTCTCGCAAAGGGGTAGGCAATTTACAAATGGGGCCCGCTCAGAGTCGCAATCGTTCACCAGAGATTTACAGCGGTCGGAGAGGGCTAATGCGTGGCGGGAATACATTTCGCAAATGACCCCCCGATTCCGAAGCGTTGGCCGACCCTGGATTGAAATGATGCGGACCCCCACCGGAGACGGAAATTGATGACGTCGTTCGCGGGCGATGCAAATAGACGATTTGATTGAAGACCCCTGGCGCAATCGAGCACTATTCGGTTAGAGTGGCGTTTACCAATTCTGGGTCAAGATACCTAGAAGCTATAGCAGAGGTACCGCCATAAATTGACGAATAGCTAATTCCCACATTAAACGAAAACATAGATGACAATATAATTAAATAAAGACAATAATATTATCAAATCTTTAAACAGAACAATCTAACCCACTTTGTACCACACGTACACATAAAATCAGTAATGCGTACTTTTATGTGTACCACACGTACACATAAAAGCAGTATTATAAAACATTAAATTGAAATAATGATTTTTAAAATCCCATTTTGCAAAAAAAAAATTTTTTGTTCCAAACGTTACTTAGCATATTATAAATTTATTTTATAATTTTAATCAATATTTCATAAATTTAAGGTAAACTTTACATATTCGATAAAAACCAATAAAGAAGCAAAAGTATTTTCCGATGAAGAAATTATAAATTTAAACTGCACGATCGCGCAGTGAAAAATATTCAAGTTTTATTAATAACCATTACGATCAAAATAGTACTTTTACACAAAGCGAATACCTATTATTTTATTTGTGAAAAATCCCTATTTTTTTTTTAAAGTTGCGACAACTTTTTTAATTTTCACAAAACACAAAAATAACATTTTCAATCAGGCCGCACAATGAAAAGATTATGCCTATTAATAAATATTTGTAAACAATCAAATAGATTTGGAACATACAATTAGAGGCAAAGATGATTTTAGTAATTCCATATTTGTATTTAAACACAAATTATACAAAATGTTTTTTATAATTTAAATTTGAAAATAAATATTATTATTGTTTTTAAATGTCACTTTATTATTATTATTTTTAATAATATTGAAATAAATACATTGTTTTACTAAAGGGTGCACGTAGCATAATTTAAATACAACAAACTTTCAAGTGTATATCAATATCGGACGGTTAAACACTGGTAGCGCTGAAGTGGGTGCCACTCTATCGCGAATTGGCCGAGGGGATCTCGCGTCGCGCAATAAAAAACGGGACACGCACAAACATCGGCTAAGTGCCATCAAACTGGCGAAACTGGGGGGGTTAAATACAAAAGAAACAATAATCCATTATAGGGCGCATAATAGTTTATGAATAAACCATCAAAGGCGCCACTGTGATTCATTATTCACTTTGCGGCGCTGTGAATTTCGGTAAAAAAATCGACGTATTCGAGCGCTGAAACGGTGCATGAAACGTTTCAACTAAGACGATTTTTTATTGTGAAATATAATGAAAAAAAACTTATCCTCACGCAAAACTAAATATAACAACAAATAATGTCGAAACAAACAAACGGTACTTTAAAATACATTAAAAAAAAACACTCCCGACCTCCTTTGACGGATTTATAAATCAAGATCGATGAAATACTGTGGAAAAGTGCTTAATGAGTTAACTGCTAAATAATTATTCTTATAATAAGTTGCCAGTTTAGAATACCATAAAGTTGTTATCTGCATATAACAATTAACGTCGAGGAATGTACAGAAAGAAAAAGTAAACACATATAAAATGTAGTATAAAGCATTCGAATGAATTTGATTCATGTTTTATTTTTATTATTTTATTATAAATCTGACCATCATAACTTGATAGGTTTCTCCGCTGCGTCATGATGGCTGATGGGTTAAGAAACAATAATTATACCATTTAACAGTTATGGTGCACATGTAAAAAATATGGGCACCATCCCACATATTTTTTCTTAGTTTCTCATAGCTACTGAAAAAAACATCATTGTCTTTGAGAAGCTGGATGGCTCGTGTAAGTGAAGCGTTCTCAAGCGCTGACGTTCTGACCGCAACGGGTAAGAATAAGGAACGCGATCGCGACTTTATGGCGCTCGAAAGCTCGCAACCGCAAGTCACCAAGCATTGACGGGTTGTCAACACCGCCCCTTAGCAACTTATAAAAGTGTTTCATTGAGTAGACGCTACGCCTAAAATACAATGAATTGTATCCTAACGCTCCTATCAAAAAGGCACTACGATACAAACACGGATACGACCCGTACATTTTGTTGTCGATATCTCACCTCGACAAGAAAAAGTGAGTGAGATATCTCACCATATCGTATTGTTGATAAATCTGTGAAGAATTATATCATTATACAACAAACAAAAGATCGACGACCGATCTGAAGTTTTCGATACACGATTTATCACCCTTTTTGTGGATCGGGTGACTTTGGTAAGTCTCCACAAATCAGCAAACGATAAGGTTTTAAGCGACAAATTAAACATGAATCGAAGGGGAGAAATGAGATTAACGTTACACCCCTTCAATTTAAAGTCAGAAGTTAAGTAAAGTTTTAAAATAAATATTGTAAAGAAGACAACAGCAATTCGGACGTGAAAGTTGTGTCCTAATATATAATAATTATGTTTAAATCGTTGCGTCAATTTAATTTATAAAATATATTCTTCTAATGTGTATAATAAATTGTTAATACTGATGACGAAGAATTTGAAATTGCGATGATGGAATTTCTAAGAGATTATTTATAATTTGGAATCAAAATTTTATGACATTTTCTGGAAAGAACGCAGAGAAATATTAGGTGGAATATAATCTAGGAATAAATTAAATATGTTTTTAAAAGTCCAGACGATGTAGAATTTGATGATGTCAATGATCGAAACATTCATAAAATAAAAGAGATGCACAATTTAACTATTAATTGTCAATTCACAAGTAAATTGCATTTTTTAAATTTATTATAATAGATAATACATATTAAACGTTGAATTCACACAATAACATGTAGCAATAAAAAAATACAGGTAAATTATAGGCGGACACTTTTATTTAGAAAACTTTTTCTTTTGAAAATCTACAATTTTTATATAATAGTAAAATCTATATTACAAATGTAATATTAAAAAAAAATACTGTAGAGTGTAGCTATGATAATTATATGTTTAGTGAAATATTTTATTATATTATAAAATTCTCAATAAATTACACAATTTCTATTCGAAAAAAATGTCGCAAATACGTGTTAAAAGCATAATAAATCAAAATTGAACAGCTCTGTGACTCTATTACAAATTGTCGCACAAGTTAATTTTTGGTTTACTGGCGTACGTAATAGTCAGATATTCGGATGGATTTAGTAAATGCATCCCTAATTAAACCATAAAAAGGCCGTTCGGTACTTTTATCAATGCTATTTTGTAACAGCTATCGACGAGCCGAAGAGAAAATAATATCTCACGGTGTACCACAAGTGTCTAAATTGGGACCATTGCTGTTTATATTATATATTAATGATATAATTAATAATATAAAAAGATGTAAAATACATCTGTTTGTTGACAGCAAATAAATACATATATTGCATAAGTGATAATGTTAAAGAAGTTGTAGATAATTTAAATAATGAATTAAGTATAATATAAATATGGTTAAAAAATAATGCACTTAAGCTAAATGAGAATAAAACAATATGTATGTTTAATTATAAATATATGCTAGATCATAATATAAAATAGCTATAGACAACCCTATTATAGAAATAGTTGATAATATAAAATATTTAGGAGTAATTGTAGATAAAAAATTAAATTTTAAGGAACATTGTAATTACATATTAAAAAAATAGGTATATTATCCAAGATGAAAAATATGTTAGGTATAAACACAAAAAAAGAATTAACAATAGTATTATATTGCCCCATTTTAATCATTGTGCAACAATATTAGATATGTTTAATAAATTGGATAAAATTATCTTGCAAAAAATACAAATAAAAATAGATTCACTAATTTTAAAAGTATAATTGATAGATTGGAATAATTAAATGTTCAAGAAATATTGAAGATTAATGTTTTATAAAAGTTATAAGATACTAAATTAATAAGAAATAATGATATACATAGATGTAATACTAGAGATAGAGACAATTTAAGGATAGTTAGACATTAGAAAATGAGTACGGCCAGGGGAAGAATGTACGGAAGTGTGAATTTGTATAATAATATTCCTAGGACAGAGGGTTTCTTCAACGGAATAAAGAAACACCTTCGTACATTAAGAAATAAATCATAATATTAAATATTTTGCTCTGTATATGTCTACATTATATTATATGTTATATATGTTTTGATTATATTTGTTTAGCATATAAACAATTAGCTAAATAAGTTAATAAAAAAAAAGTAATAAAAATAAACGCATTAAAATATAACATATTTTTGTCTTAAAAAAAACTACCGTGAAAAACTAATAACCATTATACTATAACGAGTTATCTCGTCTGTAACAGTGCTGATTGTAAAATATTCAATGGGTATTGTAATTTTCGAATCGATGATTGGCAATTATATCATTTGAGCTCTAGTGGTGCTAAAATCCAATGGTGCTCCCCATCCGATATTATGGTTATCGTTTTTTTCGTCCGATTGAATCTTGAACCGCAAATGGCGCGTGAGCCGCACACCAGATAGTAGTAGCTCATCTACGACGTCAGACTCATCCGGACATCAATCTCAACACAATGGGACTTCACCAGCCGATATCGAATCGACATTAACATCATAATAACGGCGGTCGTAATAAAAACAACAATGACTACCGAGAAAACCAGTCTAGGGGGCAATAAAACACCCCCAGTACTGGTGTGCATACGCCCCGGTCATTAATAGCCTTTTTGTACGCCCCACTCGTGTGTGATGACATTATAAATATTAATCGAGAATATTCTGAGAAATTGTTGTCGTAAGCCGTTTATGCGAGGGGACGTGAATATAGTCACTTAAATAGTTTTAAATTACATATATAAAGACATCAAGGGAATGGGATGTAAGTACTATTTTTTTGTGAATTGATGTATGAATATCTTATTTAGATAATATACATATGCTACATCGCACGCGTTTCTTTCTTGATTATATATTATTAAGATACTTTTGTGCTCCAGCTCAAATACGAGTTTTACATGTGACCTAATTAGATGCAACCTTCTGTTACTTTGTTCAATAAGATCAAATAAATTTAAACAGATCTTCAAACAAATTGTAGTTAGAAGATCTGCACAACTCACTAAAGGGGAGTAGCTTTCCGGTACTTAATTTTTATAACTACACTACTAGTAAGTACACTTAACCCTTGATTTACACGGTTAGGACAAAAACAGTTTTTTTAAATACTCCAAATTAAACATATTAAAAGTAATAGAAATCGTGCCGTCGCCGTCGTAGTGTGAATGGTCCATCACTCACACAACGCCAATGACGATAACATGATGATTATGATGTTTAAGAAGTACATCAAAACCGAATTTTGACCAATAGAAGAGCGCAAAAAACAATTATGACTTCTCAGAAGTCAAAAATCCACGTCAAAAGCAATAAAATCGTGTCGGCGCTGTCGCGGTGGAAACGCTCGTTACCGAACGTTAGTTTCCTCTATAAATGTTATACTTCCGTATAATATTCCCCTGGCCGTACTCGTTTTCTCATATCTATCTATTCTTAAATTAACTCTATTTCTACTATTAAATCAATGTATATTTTTATTTATTGTCAAATTTATAGTGGAAACAATTTAAACTAAAGTGCAATTATGTATTTCTCATACTTTTTTATAAATGTTTCAACAATAAAAATAAGGTAAAGTATAATTGTATTTTTAAAACATTTTATTTTATTATTATATCAGTATTAGGTTGGTCCTAGGAGAAGATAAGTGACATAGGTAAAAGAAAATTAAAATAGGAAAAAAGAGATTAATTTTGTCGTATAAAATGAGTGGTATTTTTATTTATACTGCTATTTTTTGTAAAGATAATGTCGAGATAGATAGACATTTACATATTGGCCCAAATAAACTGCTATTTTCTTTAAAAAATATCCATGATTAATCGGTAGTAAAGTGTTTGAATATTTGACCGCGGAACGCAATTTTTTAATACATTACTAATAAATTTTCATTTAATTTATTGTTAATATTTTTAACAATTTAATTAAGAGAAAAGAGGGTTGCTCGGATAATTATTCGGTCGGTATTTGATAAATAATAACATACTATTTGATTTTTAAAAATACAACAATATTTTTTAGCACTTTTATGATTATTAATGATTACAATTATATTATTTTTAATTAAATTGTCTATAGTATAGTAAATAATTTATAATTTCCATGGGAAAATAATGAAACTTCATGTTATTTATACTACTTTTATGTACTCTACGTTGATTTTTCATTGGGTACGACACTAGTATTCGAACTCTTATGCACACATAAAAGTTACGCTCAAATAAATATACCATGAAAATGCCGTATAACAAAATTGTATGAAAAGAAACCAATCAAAAAACCTCAATCAATTCAAATTTACCAAGAAGTAAAAATTTAACTTTTACTTTTTGTTAAATATTTTATTTTATTTTAAATAAAATCTATTTGTCCAAAAATATTGGATAGTAAGCTGAAATTAAAAATTAAAAATACGTCTTGCAATAGTACTAAAGATGGCATTGTTAAGGCTAATAAATTTTAAGTAGAACCACCCACTAAATGTGAATGCTTTTGAATGTCTCGCATGAATGGAAACGTGTGAAATGGGGGATGTTAAAAATCTTGAAAATTTCCATGTACTCGTTTAGAACGAGAAACGAGAACGATGAAAAGAAAAGTGTTGACACGGCTACGTTCAATATTAAGCAAAAAATTAATAGACTACATTTGTCCTGCTGCCTACGCCGAGGGATGTTCAGATTATTTTTGATAAAAGCAAAAATAATTTATAAAACATATATATTGTATCATAGTATTAAAGCTAACCAAGATATGTTATAAATGGTAAGTGAAAAACGTTTTTGTATTTTTACAAATATTTCCAATGCTAGTATGGTCAGAGAAGAGAGCAACGTTATTGTAAATTTAATAGTTAAATTATTAATTTTATTAAATTAATATTTATGAACGCATTGATCATCCCCTAAGAAGTTTTTCTCATTACAGGAATGGGGCAAAAAGCACGGCCTAACCAATGAGCACAAAGCTTCCGCCCACTGATGGAATATATTACAGTGAAATGACTTGAAAAATGTGAAAACCCGCGAGCACCTACTCGACGACCAGGTAATTACACCCTTACATAACGCATGAAGAGTTTTACTTTACACAGAGAAAACTATTTTACACCCGAACGATTTTGACCCCGTTCTGGCAAATTTAATATTTTCCAATAATTTTACAAATATTAAATACGAATTATATATTTATAAAATGGGGTTTATAGCTACAACTTATATTAAAAAAATATAGTTATGATCATGCTTCTCAATATTATTTGAGTGTTTTAAGCGGATTTGGGAATTTTTATACTAGTATTACTTTAAGTCTTCTAGTTATTTTCAATTAAGTTACAGTTCTATTTTCCACATTTTATTTAACAGCAATTTTAGTTAGATGTAATACATTTTTATATCAAGATATTGATACATATACATATATTTTCACAATGTTGTTAATAAATATGATAGAAAAGTAAATGAATTTCAAAATAACTAAGATTATTTATCAAATTGAACCATAAAAATTGTAATTAGCGCATTTGTAATTATGTGAATAAACGTTGATTCTTAAAATCAAATTTGATTATATGATTATTGTATATTATAAAGATATCAAAATAAATAATTGGTAAATAAATTTAGCCAAGTAAAAAATTGTGAATACATTATTAATTACCAGACGTCATGCATTACACATGGGTCTGTCTTATCCTTGTGAAATTTAATAATCACAAAGAAAATAGTATTCGATTAAAAACCCTATTTAGTATACAAATATTATGTAAACATTCTTCTACTACTGCATTTTTATGTGGCATGGTTAATTAAAAAAAGCACATTGCTAAAATATGAAAAGAATATCAATCTCCCCTAAACGCTCGTAGGGTTAAAGATGAAGCTATTAAAAATGTTTTTTATTTACATTACGTTGCTTCGTGAACACCAGCTAACGTGAATGGGAGACCTCATTCACTTTGTGTTTATATACACCTTTATGAGGGAAGATTGCAACTTTAGATTTCACTGAACAATTATGGGAAGACATTCAAGGCGACTTTCATAATTACGCGTCTATTTAGTAAAGGCCGAGCCCTATTCAGCATTTTAATGATTTCATTTAAATATTCATCGAAGGGAATTTTTAAAGGGTTACTCACCAGTGAGACTTCTCTGAACGATTTCGGTTGCAGCCGCACTAGATGATTGGGAGTGGTCGGCTTCGGCGGCTGTTGAACGTTTTCTATAGGTCGCATCTTTTTGGCGGTATTGTCCGTTTTGCTGACTTTCAGTTCGTTCCTTTTGATCTTCTCTAAGTCCACTTCCCGAGAAATAAGTTGCTTCATTGCATAAGTTAAGTTTCGGAGGAGCGATATTTTCTCATCTAAAAAATTGGGTTATAAAGTTATTTTTATATATAATGCAAGGAAAATATAATTTATTCATAATTAATAATTTAAGCTGAAAAATATTAGTCTAAACTTGAATATTTACTAATAAAAAATATTTTATGACACTTGAGAATAATGTGTATTTTATAAAATCTACTAGTGATAAAAAATTCAATTATTTTTAAACAGCTTATTATATATAAATATATTTTTGTGTTTTCAAATAAGATTACTTGAATACTTTAATAGATATGTTAAAGAATTCTGGAATAGTTTTCTATGTTTTGAAATAATGTTTATCATATTAAAAACAAGTTTTTCGTTTAACTGTCGGAAAATTTTCAGTATAAAGGCCTTTCCAAACAGAGAGCGAAGCGAAGGCGTGGCGAGGCGTTTTTATTTTGTAATACACCAAATCCGTCGAGTCTCGTCACACAGAAAGCGAACGCGAAGCGTTCCGAGGCGTTTTCGCGGCTTCGCATGTCATAGCGAAGCGAAGGCGTGACGATATTTTATTTTTGACTGTTTTATTATAAAAAATAAGAAAAAGAGCAAAGAATTTGGGTACACGACATAAATAAAACTCGGGAAGACTATGGAGAGTATCATAGGCTCCATAATTGAATCTTATGAAGACCGATTTTACACTTATTTTCCTATGTCTAACGAATAGTTTGTGAACAATCACAACCGGCACGCTTCGCCGCGAAAACGCCTCGGAACGCTTCGCGTTCGCTTTCTGTGTGACGAGACTCGAAGGACTCGGTGTATTACAAAATAAAAACGCCTCGCCACGCCTTCGCTTCGCTCTCTGTTTGGAAAGGCCTTTATACTGAAAATTTTATTTAGTCGTTGAAAAAAATTTTTTTTTAATATTAATATTATTATTGTTTTCCAAATAAACGCTGTCGATCAGCTTTGTTAAAAAACTTGACCGAAGCACAAAACATATTGCATACCGCAACGAAGTGTTAGAAAACTCACTATATTTTTTTAATTCACATATATTTTATATATTGGTTGTTTAAATTGTACATTATTTCAAAACATACGAAACTATTTCCGGCTACACTAATGAAACGCTAATGCGCAGTTTTTATATTTTAATGCACTCTACAAATAAAATGTTGCTCAATCTACGCATTTATTTAATGCTCGCTTCTTATTATTGTAATGCATAAACAATTAGTTTTAAGGAGCAAAGGATTTATGCAAATGCTAATTCTTTTAAAATAATTCACAGTGAATTACACCCATCTTTTTCCCAAAGCTGTCATTAGTTTTCAAGTATTAAAAATCGCTGTTATCAAAAAATATGCTAGAAAACTAACATAAGACAGTCAGATAATATAATTTTTATATACACAAATATTATAATAATAAAATACTTTTTCTATTATAAAATCCATTATTTCATTCTAGAAGCAAATAGTTAAGTTTAAATGAGTAATATATCTGAAAGCAAGCGTTGAAAAGTATAAATTGAATTATTTTATCGAGGTGAGGAGAAAAGTAAGAAAGCGCATACCGAATATAGCAATTTGATTAATGTGAGGATCTAAAACATAATTATAAGTCCCATCTTCAGATCTTTCTTGTACGTATTGTAAGCCATAATCCAACATTACACCGACGACTGTATTCATTTCAAGTTTTTCTTTCTTAGAATACAACTGAAAGCATACATTGATCATTAATAAATATATGTGTGTACATACATATATGATATTTACATAATATACACAAAAACTTACTTGTATATTGACTGGTCTCAAAGCTGGACTTATAATATGCGGAAGCATAGGAAGTAAATCCATGACGAGTACATTTTTCGAAATGAACGGTTTCGTTTGAGGATTCATTCCTTTTTCTACGCCGATCGTTATTCCCGATAGTTGGTTTTGCCTCTGATACATCTGATTATTGGATACAAATATGTGTAGAATATAGGTTTATACTATTAGTATTAATATTAGTATTAACATACTCACCTCAAAGCTTTGATTGGGAAATTTAATCTTAGGCCAATTCAATCCGGCGAATAAGAAATGCCAGCAAACGAAAGCGTGAGGCAAATACGGCATCAACATATAGTTCTGATTGGTGTTGATAAAAGTATTGAAAAGATCGTTGGTTATAAACCAGTCCATAGCGTGAGAAATTCCTAGCAGCAAAGAGTCGCGCATTTTCATGTCCAAGAAGTTTTCGTAAACGCCTTGCATCAATCTAGAACATTTCATCGAATGAAACACAGAAGTATCGTTAATTTAGATTAAAATATAGATATGTACACAGATTTAACACAGCATCTTTCTGTTTTTTGGCTTAAAGAAGGTAGATAAGGTAAATAAGTTTCGGAATCTACGGTTTAAATGATAAAACAACGACACATTAACCAGATTATTCAATCGGAAAAAATGTCACATTTGGCCATAAAAAATAATAAAAAACGACCATAACAAAAAAAATTCTTTCAAAAAATTTAAATGTACAATGTATTATAACAATCTTTTATATATATTATCTTATATATAATTGTTCTAAACTTCCTCCGAATAGAAACTCAATAAATCGCACTGCCACATGTAGTGTGAACAAATTTAAATTAATTACATTTGAATTGAACCAACAAAAATATAGGTTAATTATTCATTTGATTTTTTACGTGAAAAATCAAAATGGCCGTCGGTGTTTGGCAAAATATTTTATTTTTGACACGTGCATTTTTTTCGATATAACGGATTGCAAATTAACCAGGTACGTTTCAACTATGAAAATATAACATGGGTGAGGATTGAAATTAAACGTTGATTAAACCATTTAGAGACTCGATCTTCCTTCAGTGAAAAGTTGCGCATACCGTCAACGTGCTCCGAGATCAAAAAGTGAGTTTTATCATTTGCGATACTAAAAATTATTAATTAAAATGTCCAAAATACGAGACACTTGACAGAAAACATGATATCGTATATTATTTGTATACAAAGATTTGTTGTATGCAAAAGTAAGCATTTACATTATTATTAATTTATCAGTTTGGAATCTAGAATTTAACTCGATGTTTGGCTAATTTTCGCTAATCAAAAGCACAAAAGTACACTTTAATGTTAAAAAGTTGACTTTTATCTGGGTTTTTGTTTGGTTTTGTTGTGACAAACCATTTTTCAAATTAATTTTTAATGAGGTTTTTACTTATTTTAATTTTTGTATGAGCAATAGTGTCGTAAAAAAATTACAGGCCTTCCTTAACTAAGGGTCTAAATGTGACTTTCGTCTCTGCACAATGCAGAGACCCACAGCAGCACGTTACAGATGCTCAGTTTTATCTTAAGAAATACGCTTTACATTAAGAATACTTTAGTATCGCGCAATCTTAATGATACTCTAGTCCGCAGCATACAAAAAGCTGGCTCATATTGACATTTTCTCATGCATTTATTTTTTATAGTTGGCAAAGTTTATTTTTATTGAATATTTTTAATTATGCTTGAAAATCAGTGTGATATTTACTAATTAATCTTAGTCTATTATAAATCAGTAAAATTC
Source organism: Plectrocnemia conspersa (assembly GCF_051122295.1). NCBI lineage: Eukaryota > Metazoa > Arthropoda > Insecta > Trichoptera > Polycentropodidae > Plectrocnemia > Plectrocnemia conspersa. The sequence continues at coordinate 406,774 of NW_028277177.1, read as the reverse complement.
ACTTTTTCAAACAATCCAATAGAATTCCATTTAAGATTAGAGTACGTTTGGGATAAGGATGCCGGTTTGTTATTGTGTGCGTGTACATGTATACGAGAGGGAGAAGCGATGTAGCGTGTACTTCGTTGTCTCGCTTTCTCTTTTAAGGAAAGTCGCTGATTCGTCAACGCTGGTATTCGTCATTGTGCAGTGTGGCACAGAAGTTCCACCTTCTCTAGTGATTTATTTTAAATAATTTTGTGTTGATATTGGTTTAATTGATATCAAGGCTTCAAATACACACTGTAAGTTATTCGTTCTCTTACCCGTGGATTAAAATATTTTAATTATTTTTCCATTAATCCGTACGCTGTTGGTTTTTTTACACTATTCTCTGTAAGGCTTAAAAAAGTTATTATTCTTATCGTTGCGCCAATGATAATTTTTTAATTTATTTAATGGATTCTAATGATTTAATAGAGTTGTCGACTCATTAAACAATCTGCGAATAATTTCTTTCCCCATTTTATATCATTTTGCTTTTGAAGAATAGCTAAAGACTTCATTATTTTTTTGACTAGTGAAAGATTTTGAATTTTGCAAATATTTAATTAATGACATCAATGTTTTCTTCGATTATATAATATATTTTTAATTGTCCGTTGAAATTTCCAACTTAGCTTAGATATATCTATGTTAAATAAACATATATTTTCTTTTAAAATAAAATAATGAAATATTCTGAGCGAAATTGTTTTGAGCCACACAGTTCACGCACACAATAACAAACCGGAATCCTTATCCCGAGCGTACTCTAACAGGCGAAAATAACATTTGTACTTGAACAAAACTACTGTTCTTCTATTATATAGTATCTGTATCTGAAAATTTAAGTTACAGTATCTAATATGTTTTTCAGTACCTAGATATGGTCTCTTACCTGCTTTTGTGCTAGTTTTACTAGTTGTGATGTTTGTATTGACAAATATTACCTCATATTTTATTAATATATATTTATTTTGTTTTAATAACTAATAGTTTACATGTGCAGTAAAATTCTAATGGGCTAATTCCACCACGTGCCCCCTCGCCCCCTCCCCTCTCAAACGACATCCCTGTTTAGAATCCACGTCAAAAGCAATAAATCGTGCAGTCGCAGTGGAAACACTGGGTTATCTAACGTTCATAATAAGACTTTTTATAATAATATTATGACAAATAAGCGAGAATCGAATGAAGCATATCTAAACCGAATTTTTACCAATAGGAGAGAGCAAAAAAAATCCACGGTGAGGTAAAAGTTAGCCAGTCAGTGGTCGATTTTTTAATATTTCCATTATATTAGGATTCATAATTCATCAGTCTTTTTACAACAATATTACCACTTACAATAAGTGAGAATCAAATGAAGCACATTTAAACCGAATTTTAACCAATAGGAGAGCACCAAAAACAATTATCCCTTCTCAGAAGTAAAAAATCCACGTCAAAAGCAATAAAATCGTGGCATCGCCATCGCCATTGGTATAATTGTTTTTGTGCCCTCCTATCGACCAAAATTCGGTTTGACTTTGACTAATACTCTCATATTAGAAGTCCATAGTAACATCGCTAAGGATAGCTATCATATTTTTAAAACATAGTGTAATATCGAAGTGCAGACAAACTGTAGAGAAATATGCGAAATGCAACGTCTATCTGTACTTTTTCATCTACTTATTTTCCCCCGAGTTTGCTTAGTTTGTATTTTGGACTATAATAGTTTTAGAACACTCATTAGATCAAGTTGGGTTTGGTTAATTCGTGTAGCTTAGGTTTGGGTTTGAACAGCAAATGGACATTTCGCAACTATCAAATTGAGTTTCACAGACATTTTAGAGCAGCATATAATTTCATTAGCGCTGATTAGTTAAATTATCAACTGGTGAAAATGCATTTGTACTTCACTGAAAAATAAACAATCACTGTAATTTTACATCACATTTATACATCGCATGTAAATAAATAATGATGTAATAAATAATAATGATAAATAAGTAAATGTGTATATTACTACGTATGGAAAAGTTAAAATCATATAATTTTACTAGCACCTACCAGATAAATTATATTTTCTCTTGGAAAAATATATATTTATCGGTGAAAATGTAGTATTTTTACATTTTCTTTGAAGGATAATCCAAGAATTTCTTTTCATTAAGATTCATAGTATTTCATTAAATGACATGCATTTTTCTGGCCAAATTTCCCCTCCCCCCCCCCTCAAATGACATCCCTGAATCTTTTACAAAATATTTTATTGGGTACTTATGAGTATTAATCGTTTATCCCCAAACTGGAAAAGCGTACGATATTGCAGATCTTATTATATTTATTTACTTTTATGGCAAAAAAAGTACACATTTTTGTTGTTTTATTGTATCAGATTTCCACAAAAAAAATCAAATCTAAGGTAAGACCTACATACTTTCCCAGTTTAAAAAAAATGTTATACGTTTTAATTTAAACTAATTTACCGACAGCGACAGAGTTTTTCCTTTAACCCTTTAAACGCCAGCGACTAATTTGTGAATCAGCTGTTATTTCTCTTCATGCATTATTATCTATAAAATACTTGGTTTATTAATAAATTATGCAAATACAATAATCTTTACGAATTAAAAAAAATAATTCGTATATCAACTAGTGAGTCACTGGCGTTTAAGTAGTTGATGAGAAAACATTACTGTGACGTTTTTAGTGAAACTTACGGTGACTAGCCAATTGTTGAACCACTTTTTAATCATGTTTATTTTGTTTTGAACTTTATCTACTGCTCAATGAGTAATTTTATAGTTTAGTTAGAAAATCACTCGTAAATATTGTAAATAACAAGGGTCCTAAAAATTGAACCTTGTAGCTTCTGGAATTCAACAAATAATATTATATTTAAATTTTCTAGTTCAAAAACAAATTTATTGATTTAACCATAGATACTAAAAAAAATGTATATAAATGTTTGCGTGCCAAATGTGATTGAACACTTTAACAATGTCAGATATAACTGTTCCTATGGTCATTCTCCTGTCAAAACCCCCGTGGATATTTATTTCACCACTCAATATAGTTGATCGGTGGCAAAAAGAAAACAACTAAATTAAAATTGTTAAACAGGCAAAATTTTATTATTATAAAAGTATTCCGAGTAGTTAAATTTGAATTATTTTTTCGAGAATTGTACTTGTAATGGATAATTATAACCTTATGTACCAGTAACTAGAAAGAATCAGAAGGTCTGTACTCAGTTTAAAAACTGCTATTTAAAAATATGGACAGGAAAGAGATTAATTTATAATTCCTCAAAAGTAATCAATGCCAATCGGTGGAAGGATTTCAAAAGTTTTATAAAAAAATGGAGTATTTTCTAGGAGCTCTATGATTGGGAAGTTGCGGTGATTTTCTAGTTTGTGAATTGTTACTGGGTCAATTTTTTCTAAAGTTTATGCAAAATAACCTTTAATTTGTGTTTCAATTTGATATTTGAAGTTATTTTTAAATTTACATCGATTTTGAAGACTGTCAGCCTCATCAACAGATAAAAAGATAAATAAATACAGTTCTGTTTTCATATATTGCAGTGTTTTTTAAACACAATGTGTATAAAGTTTACTGTTTATGAATAATACAACATATACTATACTAATTCTAGAAACATATGTATATGCAATCTGTTTACAATTGTTTAATTGACGTCTATATAAATACATATATACTCTAATAGTGGTCTTAAAAGTAGAGTACACATACTTTCAGAGGGTACGAAAATTGATACTCGAGTAATATTTACACAATTGTAAACATCAAATAAACGAGAAATCGACAGCTGCGATGCATTCGAATACTCGTTGAAGAGTTGACACCAAATCTTTTAGATAAATTAGAATTTATTTACCAATGTATATTCAGGAGTATGTGCTAATTTTTATGTTAGGTGTATGTGATCAAAATAGTTCGGAGTCTAGGTTTCTTAGATATTATATGAAGCATGTATAATAGGTGAAACTTCAAGGTGAACTCAACAATGTGTCACTTTTTTATTATTTCATAAAAATATTATTTAAACCTCTAAGAGTAACGTAGTGAAAATATGATTTATAATGTATATGCATCGAGTTATCTCCAATATCCCTACTAGGCAATGAGCAGACAATAATCAAACCCTTACCTTTATATGGATAGTCTTGAGATGGGTTTCGGCAAGTTAGATGTATTAAGACTTCAACATCACTTTACAATTTCTCTATGACTTTTTTGTGTTTACAGTATATAAAAAAAGAGGTAAAAAGCAAAAAATTTTGCTATGCATTTTTATAGGGAAAATATTTTTTAACGGTAGCAATTCGCAAACCACTCTTACACAAAATACTGTTAAGAACTCGATTACCTTTCATAATCCCCAAACGACTGAACAACGCCTAAGATCTTTTTACTCCGACTTCTCAAACTGGCATCGTAAGTGTTAGCATCGTCGTTGTTTTTACGCGAATTTATCAAGCTATGATCTTCCATTCTTTGATGCTTAGGCAGTTGTATTTGGAATATTTCTTGCCAGACTTGAAACAATCCTTTATTCATATCCTTCTGACCGATATTAAAGCTCAATACATCAGATAGTTTAATCTGAAATTTATAATACATAAAAAAACTATGGTAAAATAATATGCATATAAAACAGGATACGCACCTGTTTTCCTTTAGCTTTGCAAAAATGTAAGACACCTAAGCAAGACCTCACGTCGTTGTGGGTTTTTTCACCGAGAGCCGTAAGCACCGAAAGATCCACTTTTAAACCTTCGTTTATGGTAACTTCGGATAATCGTTGAACCAATCTAGAGTTTTGTGTCGGCGGAAAGTGGACGACGAACGCAGATTGCCTTTAAAATTCAATTAGTTTAAATAAAATAGTATTAAATACTATACAATAAAATTTACCTAAGCGGTCTTAGAGATGAGGTATAAACATCGTTACAAATACATATTACGGGTCTTTTTAAAATGTTAACTTTTGCTTTCTGTCCTTTTTTAACTTTTTCTGTGATTGTTCCGGATATAAATTTGACCAAAAATTCAACGGCCGGTAAGGGAGCTCCGTCTATTTCATCTGTACAATAAAATATTTATTTTTTACGACTGATTCGTAACATATTAATTTATCTGTTAAAATTTAACCTAGAATCAAGCAATTCGGTTTACGTTCTTCGTCCAAGACTGATTTCATCTGGGTAGCATTTTCCAGTGCTAATTTAAAAGCTTCTACACTTCTGTCATCTGATGCGTTGATCTCGATAGGTTTATAACCTAAATAATTAGTTTTATAAATGAGTAAGATATATCGAATAAATTATAATATATGTATGTATATATGTACATATGTATATATATATTTTATATTTTAACCTGCATGTTTAGCGATCAAATGGGCTAAAGTCGTCTTTCCGCAACCTGGGGGGCCACAAAGCAATGCAACCTTAAACTTGGGTCTATTATGTTCGTCTAACTCTAAACTCAGCTCTTGAACATTTTTAGGAATGAATTTTCTCTTAGCGCCAAACTCAAATTTACCAGACCTTTTATTAAATTTGCTATTAATATCAGTGTTTTTTATTTTAATCTCCTTATTAAAGACCACCTGGAAACAAAATTTCATGCTAGAATCATATTTCTAATAGTGTAATCACTTTTTAAATACATAAGTAACATTAAACCTTATCCCACATCTTCAACCATTGTAGTAAGACTCTATTAGTTGACTCGTCCGATAACAATTCGACGTATCTCATAGGTTTATAGCGTTCGACCCACATTGTATTTTGATTTTCGTCTTGTAATTGATCTAACGATTCCAAATCTGTCATTAAGTTTTCTTCAGTGTTGATTTGATTCTGTGTAGCTTTATTCTCTAACTATAATGGAAATATAATAATCATTTCAAAGTGGATACATACATATTATTTGTTTTAATTTAACAGACATATTCAGTAGCTTTTTTCCAATCGTTTTTATAAGTGTCATTCAACATGCTTTTAAAACCTTCGTGTGATTTAGTTATTTCGTCCAATTCCCGTTCCATATATGCTTCATCGTGAAATCTAACGTATACTCTTTCTCCGTTACTTTTTGTAACGGGAATAAACGGCCATCTACACAAATTAAATTATTTATACATGAATTATCAATAACAATTCTATATTTATATTGAATATTACCTCGGAATCGTGGTAGATATGTTATCGATATTCTCGCGAAGATTTTTACCTACGTAGTCTTTTCCTAACAAACTGATCGGATTGTTTATCTTAATTTTCCGCTGACGCTCTACTAAAATCTTTTCTATCATCGCCAAATCTCTCTGTTCTTCAGATTCATATTTTGTCTTTTTACTGACTTGACCCAAACATTCTATATCGTAATCTAAATCTTCAATATCACCGAATAAGTCTTCAATGTTCCTCTTCTGCGAACTGGGTTGCGATGCAGGTAAATTTTCAATGCCGCTCAAGTTGAAAACGTCGGTTGCTTCTTCGACTATGTTATCGTCTAATGAAATGTTGTGTGATGAAACGCGAGCTGTCGAGGTAGACGCTTTTATGCCGATTGTTTTTTGAACAGCTGGAGTAGAAAAATCGAGCGATTTTCTTGCAATTTTGCTCGGACCCGCTTGATATTCTTCTTCTAAAACAATCCATGATATTTATCAAACTAAATAGGATATAAAAATGCAATATATATACCTTCGTGATCTCTCAAAGCTTCTAAATCATCTCCATACATCAATTCAAACTCTTCGTCGGGATCCGGATAGTCACCCATTTTACAATAATATATTAAAAATACTGAATGTAATAATAAATGTGTAGTTACTTTAAAGTAAATTAACTAAATTCAACTTCATTATTGCACAAATTACACAAGCGCTGTGGCAAACGTCAATGTCAAAATCGACAGTTTACCGCGCTGTCAAAGACGATATTCTTATTTTTGGCCATAAAACAATTTATTTCGATCATACCATATAAAAAAATAAAATTCAATAAATATGCAAAATTTTATTTTTACTTTATTTTTAAATTATAATAATAAAATAAACTTTAATAAACTATGTGGCAGTAATTAAATACACGCTTCAATTAAAAAATCCATAAATAATTCCTAATTTAAAATACAATATATTTTTCATAATAGTAAATAAATTTATCGTTCGTAACAAAAAATATAATAACATTTAATACAAATGATCAAGTCAATTTAAATAATCAAATTTTATAAACATACTTTTTTGTGTAGATAAGGTGGCTTTCGAAAATGATGTTACATGTGTTTCGTGAATTTCTTACACCCCCCCCCCCCTCTTTATATCAAGTTGTCGTTAAGCCAAACTTTTGTTTGTTTCACACTGTCACAATTCTGCTAAGCCCCCCCCCCTCTCTTTTTTAAGCCTGTGACATAATTTTTGGAAATTGCCTAAATGCAAAATCTAATAGTTTTAGTTTACATACTCGTATATAGAGGCATACATGTCAAGCAAAGATATTGCAAGTATAAGGAATTTTGATTAATTATCAAGAATGAAGTAGGGGATAAGCAAAAAAAATAGTTTACTGATTTAATTTTCCTAATGTTAATATACTTTAAGAAATATTAAGTATAAACAGTAATGAATATGTTGATCAAACATACTTGCGTCTTTTTCGCCAAAATATCATAAATAAAAATGTATCAGTTGTCCCCTTTAAAACTACATGGACCGCAAAGTTGGAAATAAATATTTTGTCTGGATTTGAAACCAGAATATTAAATTCGGTTTACTCCATCCACACAATCGTGGCTTCAATGGATTGTAACTTGGTTCTGTACGTCATTTGAAAGTCAGATGGTGACACTTCCCCCCCCCCCCCTCTCTAAAATTTAGACATAAAAATGCATATCATTTAATGAAATCCATTTTTTAATAGCACACAGTCCCAGTAGCGTAGCTAGGGTATGTACCGCCCAGGGTGATCCTTAAAATTGCCGCCTCTCCCCCCATACATTTTTTGCAGGGTCATAAAATCAGCATTTCTTAAAATAATAAATTGGTTATTATTAAGCTTTTGTTATTTGGATTTATATATGTTTTAGTGCATTCAGGGTTAAGAGCCACACTAGACGATCCAATCGCGAATATGCCGCCCCCAAGTAAGTGCCGCCCGGGGTGGCCCGCTTCTCCATAGCTACGCCACTGCACAGTCCCCCCTCCTCTCTTGGATAAAGCTGAAATGACATCCCTGATTCTAAATCAAAAATTCTTGAGTTATTCTTCAAAGATTTTTTAAATGTTTCAGTGAATCATATTGAAATACATTTTCATCGATAGATATATATTTTTACCAGAGAAAATTTGATTTATCTGGCAGGTGATAGTGCAATTACATGTTTTCTACTCAAAATAAATGCGTATTTTTCAGTGAACGTATATTTTTACTAGTGAAGTCCAAATACATTTTCATCAGTAAATATATGTTTCTACTAGCGAAAATATACTTTAACTGATAAGCTCTAGTGAAATTAAATACTGCTCTAAAATGTCAATGAAACTCAATATGACAGTTGTAAAACATTCATTTGCTATTTAAACCCAAACCTAATAAACACGAATTAACCAAAACCAGCAGTCATTAGGTCGAGTGCAAAATTTAAACTTAACCAACTCAACTCTCAGAGGAAAATAAGCGGAAATATAAGTACAGTCAGGCTTTGAATCCTGTATGTTGCTCCATAATTTATTTGCACTTCGGTATTAGATCGTTTTTAAAATATGATAGCTATCCTTATTGACATTACAATGGATTTTTGATATAATAGTATTGGTTAAAGTATATTCAAACCGAATTTTTGTCAATAGGAGAGTGCAAAAACAATTATCACTTCTCATAATCCAAAAAATCACGTCAAATGCAATAAAATCGTGTCGGCGTCTTCGCAGTGGGAACGCTCGGCAATGAGCTGAAATGATGTCCCTGTTTAGGTCTTATTTACTATTTGATTTTGTTAAAACTATGAAAATATTCGTTTTATTCTTGACTGTCCATCGAGTATAAAAACGGTAAAAATATGTGTTTACTGGTCGTGTGAAGGAAATATTATATTAACTTAAATAACTTTAGTTGTCTTTCAGTAAAACTCGTCTAATTTTCCAAAATCCAGATAGTATGACTACATTACGTAGATGTTCAAATAAATAATAATGTTTGGCGCCCTATGTTTCTTTTAACCCCCCCCCCCCCTCCCCATCTTTTAATTCTCAATCTCTTAAACAAATTACTTTTTTTTTATTTAAAACTTTTTTAAAAGTGACTTAACAAGTTTTTACACGGACCCACCTTTTCCTATGCAGCGGTATAAACATATACAGTGGTTGTAAAACAATATAAAATATTCGTATAAATTTAATTTTTAACAAAAAAAGGCTCTAATAATTTTTTAAAAAATTGCATTCACAAAATACAAATTACTGGGAAGGGGTTAATACATTATTTTACTTCAATGCGAAAACCCAACGTCTGACACCGTTCCCCTAACCGTACATATTTTTAAACTAAAATCACATTACTTCCATATTTATACTTTTCCCTAGTAGTTTACCTCATTAGTTACTTGTTAACATTAAATTTTAACTTTACGTCGCGTCGGGTTCACTCTATAAACTAGAATAAAATAAGTTTTATATGAAAGTTGTTTTATTTAATTTATTCGGGCTCGGTATTTACATTATCAATAATATATTAAATAACAGTATAATTGCAAAGACACCTTTCACAAATTACTTAATGCTTTGATCACTATTTGGACTGAGCTTCATCGGACCGAACGTTCAAAACGTTCCTCCGATCATTACATATTACGTAAATTCGACTAGAATACACGTGATTAACATAACGATAAAAGTATTAAAACAATCGTTAAAAATATATGCTTAAAACGAGAGTATTACGATAAATAATATGCATAATAAATAAGTATTACATAGTTAAATAACATAAATCAACCGAGTATATAATAAAATCACAGTGCGCGTATGTTAAAGCATAAAATAATATGACTGGATATAAATAATTCACATCAGTTATTGCAATCTGCATTATTCGAACAAATACTGTAGTAAGAATCGTAACCCAATATGAGTTCTAAAGTTTATATGAGTTTCAATATACAAATGGCACGTACGGTTATGTATCACCTAGCCCGTATTATTTCCCTTTTTATTTTAATTCTGTACGTTGAAAAATTTTATATGATATCACACACTAATAAAACGAATATAAACAACTATAACAAATTTAGGAAAAATCACCATCGCTATCCGTAACTACAGAACTGAACTATGCGTCCGTACGTTTATTTGTTTTATCTTTCGATATTATCGACGTGATTATAGTTTTTTAATGTTTCGTTCATGTACTACACATAATATCTATTCATAGAATTTCTAATGTGTATAATAATATTCACCGCTAAATCATATCATCGGGACCATATTCTACGCTTCATGACAAATTATTTACCTGTATTCTTAATTAATAATTAGTATACAACATATTCTTATATGAATTATTAATTCAGTATATACACAATACATATGTACGAATGGTATTCTATATTGCACGGCAGGTATTATATATTCAGTATAAACGTTTAGAATATTGCACTCTCCTGGCATGCGGACTAAATCCGTTCAGTAGGTTATGATTGTAACGAAATATACAATAATTACATTATTTAATATTGACACGTTTGCTCCTTCGCATTTTAACATCTCCGTTCTTTCCATGTTTATATATTTAATACGTTGAGAATCGTATAACTAATTAATATTACATTATAACGCTCCGCCGCATTGTAAAATTGTATTCCAATGTAAAAAACATTGTAAGTATTGCGTTACATTTGAAGATTTTATATAAAAGTACTGTATATAGAATGACCATTCACTCACAGTCACGAAAAAAGCTTAAAACGAAGAGATACTAAGGTTTCTGTTGAAATTTATGACTGTATTCTGTTTTGTAATCGTTGGTCCCTGCCATTCGATAATATCTTACACAGAGAACACTTGGATGGATACATTTATGAATCTTTATACGTATTATTTGAAGTACAGTCAAAATTTCTAACAGTTTCCAGGATTTTATTGTTACTATTAAGTCTAGAATATCTATACGGTTTAATTTAAGAAAATTTATTACAATTAATTGGAAAATAGTTAAAGATTCATATCGTCGACGATATGCAAAAATAATCATATAGGACTAGTACAGAATAATTGTATGAGATCGGCGTTGTAAAGATTATGGGACTCGTTCTGCATCCATGCCATCGTTAATAGACTGCAGTTAATTCATACTCAGTATTTCGCATCAGTGCAACGATTTATACGAATTAAAGGCGTATAAAGATGTTTTCAAAAATACAATTGTTTCACCGTGAGCATATCGAAGATATTGTGACAACTTTCGTCGTATAGTTGTATAACCTAATATCAAAATAAATATTGCAAATTTTGTCATGTTTTCATGTATAAACTAAAAATTATACATATATATAGTTATTAATAATATATTTCGTTTAAACAAACAAACGTATATATACAAACCGCATGTTTCACTAGAAAATATTTCTTTTAAAAATAATATTATCTATGTACATAATTCTTCTATATAAAAATCACATTATAAGAGTCACACATATATGGAACGATTATCCAATTTAATAAATTAGAGTATAAGGTCATGTGTCGTACCTTGGAAAAGTTTTCTGTGGGAACAATATTTTCGTTACGCGATAAAAATCCACAATCCAATTTTCAACGCGCCCGAGATGCTTATAAACAGATTATTTCTATTTTGTAATACCCAAAGCCTGCTGAACTTTTGGACGGTCTCTCTTTTCGTACATTTTCTTTTATCAAATAATATTAAAACATCTTTCGTGTGTTATTTATGTCGCTAAATGTATAAATATAGTAACACGAGAAAGTTTGTTGTATTTTTAGTGAAAATGAATCAATTTAATACATTTTAATTTAAATTTTATATATCATATATAATATAAATATTAATGCATAAGGAGAGGTCGCACTATGACAGCACTTCGTTCCAGTCTGTGGGTCGGTTTTCGAGTCGGCGTCGACGAGCATAATAATCGGTTCATACGAAAGAACGACCATCTTGATTTTAACTTTTAATATTCCTTTTTGTCGATGGAACTAAAAATTACAATTTATTAACGTTTCAAACAAAACTGTTTCAAGGTTCGACACCTTCCCCTATGTACTTATAAAACCTTTTACGTGCACCGTAGCAAAAAAGTACATGTTTCAAGATGAAAGACATAAATACCGACAAAAACGTGTCAATCCAAGAAATTAAACGGTAAATTTATTCATATTTTAATTTAATAACCGCAAGTTAGATACTCTGTGCATGACGAAAACACTTACTATGAGACATTTATCTAATAAGTGTAAAAGACATGAACGGTTAGGTATTATTGGCATGATTGAACTCAGTCCGACGGTTTTCGGTTTCCATACTCAGACTGTCGATCTCGGAGCGGTATATGTAAATATTTTTTATATCGCCTGCATTATTGCAATTTGTAACGTCGGTGCGAATGAATGTAACGTCATGCAGAAGCGAAATGAAAATACACATTCGCGTCTTCGTCTCCAGACCGTCGACCGCGTAGTAATAAATTTTGACTAGAGTACGTGCGCTGCGTCGTCAAACGTCTATACTTGACTCGGCTGATCAGCCAGTAAAAGTCGAACGACCGTCACTTCCTTGCGTCAAGCCGCAGTGCTCACCGGATTGCAAGTACTGACCGAGACATTGTTCATATTTTGCACTGGCGCGCTATTGGATACTATGTTGCCGATGCCGCACGCCTTCAACTCGGTGAAGATCTCGGTGAAGAAGCCCGGCTCCGAGTTGATTCTCAGCATGTTGAAAGAGAGTCGATTGACTATGAGTAAGCATCTATCCCAGAACTTCTCTTTGGAGTCTTCGACCAAGAACGGCTTCAGGGGGTACGAGATCTCGTTGCCCATGTACGAGTAGGACAGGTAGAGGCAGGTCAAGACGACGGCTTGGAGGTCCTGCTCGCGGCTGATGTCTTCTCCGTCCACCAGCTCTCGCACCAGCATGTACACGAACACGACGTTGGCCGGATTTATGAACGCCACATCCTGAAAAAACACATTCGCATCGTTAGAAAGCTCATCGTGATATTTGAAGATTTTACCTAATTTATACAACATAAACACGGCTTCGAACCGGAACTGAAGAGGAAACCGGGAAAAAAGGTTATTTTTGTCGGAACGAAAACAGGAGCTGAACCAGAAAAAAATATCGGTTTATTTGGGTTCGGTACGTGTTCAAACACGCAGTTACAAAAAGTGCTAGCTGTGCAACATTTAAAAAATATTTGGAACGAATTTTAGAAAAATCAATTTCAATCACAATCATCTAAAAAACCTCTGATGAAAAGGTAGATGATTTAGAGATTTTTTAAGAAGTAAAGATTTCATATTGAAAAACTTTAACCATATATAAAGATTAGACAGAAAAAATATATTTTAGAATTTTAGGGGGAAATAAAAATACGTATCCTTATTTATACAAAATTGCAATGGTGGTTTTAGGAGCTCTAGTAACACAGTTAATATCGAAAGAGCCTTCTCTGTCTTAAATTTTATTCTATGAATTTGTTTCGTTTACTAAATTATATTATTACCATATATGAATACCAGAAATGAAAAAGGGCCTAAGTGCCATTTTTTATATTTTGAGATACATTGGTTTTTATTAATATTTACATAATATAACATAAAACTGAATTATTTTAAAAATATTTTCAAAAAACATATACTACATATGTTTATATTTATTTGCGCAAAAATAATATTACTGTTAAAGCTAATAAACGAATTATATTGGTTTAATTTTATCTATTATATAATAGAAAGTCTTATGTTGCAGTATGATAACCTTAAATTGGGTGTGCCGTGCTTCATACTATTTAAAGGAACTATGTGTATTGTGAAAACAATGGTTGTGGGTGAATACTATTTTATTTATGTTTTCTCTTCATTTTGACAGCTATTTGAGTGGAATAATTTGTCCTTTGGATGTTACATGTCCTTGTCTTATATTTTTCTTCAATTTTCTTTCGTGGTGAGTTGTGTTTACGCCTTTTTTTCACCTATTTCTAGCGCCTTGTTGCACGGCATCTTCTCCCGCGTCAAACATTTCTACGCAACTGACAAAGACAAAGTGTGGCACTTTATCCCTATTTAAAAAAAATACCACAATACAAACTTGCTGTTGATATACACTATTAAATACGATTTTGGGGACTTCTAACATATTTTTATGGCACAAAACTGATTTTAATTTTTTTTGCACTTGAGTCCTTTTTTATTTCCGGTATTCATTTTATAATTCCATTTCTTTTAACAGCGTCACTTTGAGATCTATCCATTTCATTAATTTGCTCTAAAGTACAAGGTGCGGATGTACGTTCAATATATGTATCGTTACTCCTTTCTATATTTTAAACAAATTTAGAGAAATTTGAAATGTTACTATATTTATTTTATGTTGAAATAGTGAAAGTTATAAGCTACCAAAATAAATATTTTTTAATCGTTATCATTTACGTATGTATGACCAATGTAATACCGTTGTGAAAAACGAGATAAACCTCAAAGTGACTCTGTTAAATGAAACGAAGTATAGTGATTAATATTATACCTTTAATTACTTAATATTATTTATATTAAATTATTGTATCAATTCATTTATTATGCTTATTACAAGAGAAAAAATAAAATGCTCTAAATTATGGTAGAAAGTATATTTTTAATACAAATAAAAAAAATTAAAAATATTTTTATATTAATCAATTGGAGCATTTAACCGGAAACAAAAAAAAAAACATTATTTTTCCCTTAACGAAAACCAGTATATATTTGTTCAATTCATTTAATATTTAAATTATTGAGGAGACACAGTCAATTTTAGGAGAAAAAAATTAAATTTTTCCTCAATTTCTGTGTAATGTATAGGGCTAGTAGGGAGAAGGCAAGTAGGGAGATGTTGCCCATCCTTTAATATGACTAGAAAAATGCATAGAATTTAGTGAAATATTATGAATCTTAATGAAATCAAAATATTAAAAAAATCAACCACTGACTGGCGATTATTTGCCCCCACCCCTTCCTAAATAAAACTAAGGTCACTAGAGCCAAAAATTCTCCGGTTATTCCACAAAAAAAACAGTCCGAATCTATTCCGTTAAATTTTTGTAAATATATAATTTTAATAAAATTATATCTGAACACATTTTCACTGGTAAATATATATTTTTACTAGTGAAAATATAATTTATTTAACAGGTGCTAGTAAAATTATATGATTTTAACTTTTCCATTTTAATATATATATTTACATATTTATCATTATTTATTTATATGCGATGTATAAATGTTACAGTGAATGTGTATTTTTCAATAAAATTATATTTTTACTAGTGAAGTCCAAATACATTTTCACCAGTAGATATATATTCCTACTAACGAAAATATAATTTAACTGATATGCGCTAATATTCTGTTCTAAAATGTCTATGAAACTCAAATTGACAGTTGCGAAATGTCCATTTGCTGTTCTAAACCTAATGAAATTTCTAAAACTAATTATAGTTTTAGAACTTTTATTAGGTCAAGTCCAAAATATTGAAGAAGAAGTACAGACAGACGTCGCATCTCGCATATTGCTCAATAGTTACTCTGCACTTGGATATTATATGTTATAAAAATATCATAGCTATCCTTATCGATATTACTATAGACCTCTTATATGAAAGTATTGGGCAAAGTTTATTCAAACCGAATTTTGGTCAATAGGAGGGCGCAGAAACAATTATATTCAAGGCGATGGCGACGGCGCAATTTTATTGCTTTTGACGTGGATTTTTTACTTCTGAGAAGGGTTTTTTGTGTCTTCTATTGGTTAAAATTCGGTTTAGATGTGCTTCATTTGTGTAGATTCTAAACAGCGACGTGATTTAGGATGAATTTGGTTAGAAAAATGCATGTCTTTTAATGAAATATTATACTATGAATTCTAATGAAATTGAAATAATATAAAAACGACCACTGAATGCCCAACTTTTGTCCTCTACTGGAAAAACCTGAAATGATGTTCCTAGTCTGCAGAAGGATATACTACAAAGGATATTGGCAATGTTTGACGATAGTTTGAATTTTAACTCTCCCTCCTTTACTCTTCTAGTAAAACATCAAAAATTATATCATTTCTGATGTGAAAAAAAACTTTTCATATCTAAAACAGGATTTCACTGTGATTAATTATTCCCCTCTTAGAAAAAGTATAAAAGAAATAGGATACGTGTTTTCAAAGTGAGCTAATTTCAGGATCATTATATTATGTATAATTTAGTCTAGTCTTTTCGGTTTATAAATTAAAATGTTTTTACAAAGAAAAGTCAAACGAAAAAAGTATACATAATTAGAAAAACGCTCTGTCAATACTGAAGGATTAAAATCCATTAAAATTCAGTAAGATGGTGCAGGTCTGTCATTCCAATAAGTGTATACGTGGATAGTTTCGAGGCGGCGCGAGTTTACTGAAGTATCAAAGTATCTTCGACGGATCAAAGTATTTTAACTAAATACATTGATCCATCGAAGATATTAACTTTTATAATAGTTTTTAAGAGCTGCGTTAATCAAATTGAATCTCGAAGACGGTAGAATCAACTGCTGCCAAAACTTCGACAAATTAGATTAAGTTACTTTTATAGCATACGCGCTCGGTTCCGTTTGTTATAGTAGGCATTTCGGTCAACGACATTATTAAAGTTGGAACGTGCAAGTAATAACCCCTTACCGCATTGTTTGCTAATACTTGTTATGTCATATTAAACCTGAAAGCTCGCAGCGCACTCTGATTAAAGCTCCATATCTGAAATTTAATCACGGTTGACCTCAATGCACACATATGCTGGCGAGGCTATTCCGAACATAAAGTTAATTTGTGTTATTATACAAATAATAATTAGAATATTCACTAATTTACTTTTTACGTATATTTTCTTAATTATTAAATTACTTCATTAAGATAACTAATAAAAACAATCTTATTCATATATCAATCATATTTTTCCTTTACGATTGGCGAATAGGAAGTATGTGAGGCAATAAGCTGTTCAACTATGATTATTACGAATGAACTTATTATTCCACTTTCAACAAACACATTCCACAACAATTATATAATAATATAATATATGTATTATTTAATGACTTAATTTTATTTGATTAACGCTCGCATGAAGTTCGTAGCATTCCTGGTTGATTTTGATAAATCATTTAAGGTTTTAAATGCTATAGATTTAACAAATCTGAATTTAAATTTAGTATTTATAATCGATTTTCTATCTAGTATTTTCTTGGTTACCGTTATTAGTTCAGTGGTAAGATAATCATAGGCAAAATTTTAATTTTCATATACCTACATATGTATGTCTTTCGTGTGAGCATCGAAAGACAAGCTTAACAAATGTTTTATAGTATTTAATCGATCGCAGATATTAAATTGGTCCTGTTATTTTTCTGAAACACTCATAGAAAAACTCTTCATTTTGAAACTGAAACGACGTATTTTTTTTATTTTTAACTTTTTTAAATTATCAATAAGAAATGATTTATTGTAAAAACAAAAATTCTCGTGTCTCGCAACTTGCAAAAATATTCTTCGATTATTAACCCTCAGGCGAACTATATAAGGATATAATGATTTTTGAGTAGTAAAAAATATATAAAAAATCTAATTCCTTTAACAAACTTTATGAATATTATGTCATTAATTGTTGTATTGCTCGTTGTTATTAAAGTATATACACGTAGTTGACAACTAGTACAAATGAAAAGAAAAACAACGCACCATTGTGTAAATTGATTAAAAATGGCGGACCACAAAGCGCCACCCCCTCCCCTCTTCCCTACCCTACTCAAAACAAACGGTGTTTACATTGTAAAAAAGTCCTAAATACTAAACCTGATCGATAGCATACCATGAAAATATTTTCAAAATGTTTTTATCTAAATTGACGCGTCGAATATTTTGTCTCGGTACCGACTCGCTCTTTCGCACCCCCACCCCTACGCAGCAGCGCATTACGTCACACGTGTTATCGAATAATATTTTGAACGCTCTCCGCCGCTGCGTCTTTTTCGACGGACGACGCGAGAAGAAGAGCGCGACGCGTCTTATCGATTTTCGAGAGGAGGGTTCGTATTTACCTGCCATCCCTGCAGGAGCAGACTGCGATCGACGGTCCTCAGCCACATGACCGCGTCTCCCGCCTGAAAGTCTCTCAATCTGTAGCACTTGGTGTGGAGGTAGAGTCCCAGACAACGCAGCAGCTCCGACGTGGACGCTTGTATCACGGTCTTTCTCGGGAGAAGCTGCGGCGGCAGCGGGGTCTGTTTGGCGACGGGCTTTTCTAAGGACTTGCGATTTAGGTTGAGCTGGGAGCCCGAGTTGACGACATTGTTGTTGGCGTTGTTGGCGACTCGGACGGATCTGGCGGGATCTAAGGGCACCGTCGGGAAGTAACACACAGAAACCGGAGCCGTCGGCTGGCGCAGTTGATCTACATTCTTCTCGTTCTTGTTTCTGTCTACGATCGCGGCGGAGGGCGCGTTGTCCGCCAAGGGCTGCCTGAACGCCGTCGAGTTCTTGTTCTTGCCGTCTAATTTTTTCTTATTGTTGTTGGCCGTCGAGAACCTCTTCCAGGAGAGAGCGTTGATGAAGAGCGAGTGCTTCTTGAGGTTTTTCTCGAGGGCGTTCTTCTCCGAGATGATCTTGGCGCTGTCGTTGTTGAGTTGGTGGTTGCGAGGCAGGCTGTCCCTGGAGGCCCTGAGCGCAGGGGCCGAGCCCGCCGACGCGCACACGCCCTTGTTCTCCCTGTTCTTGGCGTTGTTGAGCTGCTCGTACGAGAATCCGTCGAGGGCGAAGTCCGGCTGGCCGGGGCCGCCGGGCCTCCGCTCTCGGGGGCTGAAGCTGAGCACGGTGCCCATGACCGGAGGGGCGAAGGGGCGGAGCGCTACTCCATCGCGGCCCCGTCCGAGGTGCACTCTACGCGCGGTTCGGGAACTCACTGGCCTCAGGCGAGGGGCGGTCGATCGAGGCGCGCATGTCCCGGCCTACGGATCGATAGCTCCGCTACGGTCACGCGACGCGCTACGAAGCTACGGAGCACTCCGCCGGAGGCGGCCGGGCCGGCTCTACGGTCGAGACGCACTTTTCCCTGAAAGGGGTCGATCGTCGGCACGAACGAAACGGCATTTCGATACGAGTGCTTTTGCAGATGCGATAACACTGCGCGCACACGCTGAGCCGATTGCCAATGAGATTTGACAAAATGCCATATAATCATATGATCACATTTGCATCATTTTCGTCATTTTTATAAGCAAAAACAAACTAAACGAAACATTACACTTTGTTAGCGCGATATCGACATTGACATGTTAAAACCTTCATGTTACGTTATGATCGTATATGTTATTTTTTCGCTTTAACTTCTTCAAAAGACAATTTCTTAAATAGAAACGAGCAAATAATTCGCTTTTCATTCAACTTTTAATTCTTTTTTTTAGAATTAAATTTTTTTTTAAGTAAGACTAATTCTGAGGTTACAATTTGATAAATTAAAATAATAAATATAATACATATACATTTAGAAAAATATAATAAGTACACTTATTTATTATTAATTTTTAAAAGAACAAATAAGAAAAATAAGCAGCATAGTAAAAGGAAAACAAAAATAAAAATTATATAATGGTATGATATATGTATTATTTATTGACCGAATTTTATTTGATTAAATTTGCATGAATTTATTAAAAAAAATATTTTCTTGGCAATTATTAATAATTGATTTTGGTGCTAAACTTCACAGAAAATGCTTAAAAGATGTATAAATCATTGGCAGATCTAATTTTTTATGTATAGATTAAGTAGTAAAGGTCCCAAAATAAAACCCTGTGTAATTCCACACTTTACAGCCTCACATTCGCTTTGTGCAACATTCATTACAACTACTTGTCTATTACTTAAATAGCTTTTTAATAAATTTAGCGTTGATCCTACTATTTCAATATGTTTTAATATATGATATACTGTGTTAAAAGCTTTTTTAAGTCTATAAAAAATGCTAAAGGTTTATTTTTGTCGTTTAAGTTTTGTTGTATTTTGACTTTTGTTGTACTTGATTCTATATAAAAATTGTGATTCATAAGGTTTTGAGAATTTTAACGTAACATCTTAAATTTCATTTGAGCCAATAATGCCAATAAACGTGCATCGTTTCACTCTCTCGAGTTCTTGAGTTCTCAGTGTTACTAAAAATGATGCTGTGTGTTTACAGAATATATATCATAATATATTGTTTTAATCAAGTCTATAAAAAAATACGACTCACCAAAAATTCCTATACAGTCTGCAAAGTAAAAAACATAATTTAGTTAATATCTAACTTCAACTCGTATTAAAGGTATCAAAAACACTCACGAAAATTAATAGAATTAACAAAGCCTTCTTTGTCAGTTAAGTAAATCAATGAAAAGACACTTTGATACCAAACATGCGCTAATTTAACTCAATTCAAAATTCCAAAACGTTCAATATTTCAATCAAGATGCAATATTTAATTTCTAAATAGAAGTAATACACTGTATTTCTCGAGAATTACCAAAAAAATATTAGTTATCTTCTATATTCTTAAAATTATAAATATTGGTAGTAATTAGAATAAAATAACTACGTATAGGTAAGCAACCTTAGCTAACCAGGAAAAATTGTTCAAACGTCCATTCAGTTGCAAATAATCGTATCTTATCACAAAGCTCAAAATGGCAATAGAGTACTTCCACGTGTCAACCAACATACTTTTGAGTATGTTGATTTCCATCTCTTCGCACAAAGCTTTAAAAACTCGGAAATGACTACTTCATCCAATGTTTTATCAAATCTGTTAATATATTTTTGAATGCTAATGACTCTCTCTGTATGCAGCAACTACTTTAGTTGCGAGACTTTTAATAAAAGCAATCAATCTTAATTTCTCTTTCATGACATTGTATGAGTTCTGTTAGTGCAAATTACACCGGTCGATTTTATTTTTGCTTATAAAATAAGTCAAACTATTAAATATGGCCTCTAATTTAGTACGCGTATGTATTGAAAAACAAAATAGCAAATCTTTTTGTATATTATATATAAATTCATGTATAATAATTGCTAGAAAATTAGCATTATTAGAGACGTTGGTACTCTCATCCAATTGTAATGAGTAAATATTGACTTTTGACCACTCTTGAAATTAACTGATATTTAATATTATATGAAATATTTTAAATCATATTCTTGACCCTATCTTTCAATTGTAAAATCAAACTTATATATTTTGTAGCAGGAAGAATTATTTGCTCCGCTATATTATGGGGTTTTCCAGTTTTTGCTATTAGTAGGGATTCTTCATATAATGCTTTTAATGTTTTTTTATTGATACAACCAATTGCGATATTTTACATCAGATTTTGACTCGAAGTAAGTGCTCGTTTTTTTATATAAAAAATCGACAGACTTACTCGTGTGTGCATTTTGTTTTATTTCCAAACAACGTCTGAGATTGTCAAGTTACGTACTTTTGATTATTTTTATGTATTAAAACTGGTTTTGCTTATGACCAACAATTAATTTTACTCCATGTTTAATAAGTTATTTTTTAAACACTATGTTCACCCATTGGCGTTCAAAAGTTTTCTGTTCTATACTACACAATCACTAATAGTAAATGAGTTTCATTTATCATCACTAGTGCAATTCGAAGGCTTTAGTCCTCTTCAGCCATCTTTTCAAATTGTCTACATTGAGGAGTTTGCCTGCCTCGATGTTGACGTGTTTGAGTTGAAGGAAAAATTTATAGCACTGGTGACGTCTTCAACACCTATGTCACGATATACGTCTCTATCGCGAATAGATACTTTCGATTGATAAACATTCGCGACATATGAGACACAGTTCTTTCACACCTTTATTGCCGATATTAATAGATCCAAGTAATAAATACTTATTACAATATTTTCCAATTTTGCGTTTCCTGATAGATTTCAAGATTGCTGCTCCATGTCTGAATCGATCCCACCTATATTTTGTTTCATGGTTTTTTTTTAATGTTAAAATTATTTCGCGGATTCTCGGTAATGGCTAGGCGAACTCCATTTTAAGAACCGCTGCTCTAATCGGCTTTGATATCACCGATAATATTTCAGCGATTTTAACGAATTTCCCATTCCACATCGTGATAATATGATCGATATTGTTTTATTGGTCTTTTATTCTCTAAAATCGCTCAATTGTCGAATGTTGTTCTTAATTCAGAATTACTCATTTTGTTCTTAGGTGTATTTTTTACTGTAATACATTTTTCACATATTCGTATTGTTAAAATAATTTGTAACTCTTCAATTTCTTTATCATTATTAAATTTGTACATTTTTATAATATGTTTTAAAAAAAAAATCTAGAAAATTTTGTAACTTCTCGGAAAATGAGTGACGCAAAAGTATATTTTTTCTCGAGAAGCTCTCGAAGAAAATTTTTAGTTGCAATATTTTTTAAACAGAAAATGTTAAAATTACGATATTATCTGTCTATGCATCTACCATAATTAATAATATAAATCAATTTAAAAATAGGGGCAAAAATTAGCCAGTCTGTAAAAATCCCCCTGCCCCCTCCACACTCCCCTCCCAAATGACGTCTCTGTACATTTTAATAATAATCATATATAATCAGTTCAGCATTAACCGCCATAGTACTGAGATCGCATTCGCTCCAGTGACCTCGTAAAGGTCGCTTTGTTTACAAGCGCTCGGTTTTTCCACACTGGGAGTGGGATAATTAAACAAAGTCGAAAGCCGAGGGCGGCCATTAATATTATTCACCATTTTTATATTCACAACTCTGCACAAATTTTCCATTCATCACTGTGCGGTGTTTGCATTGCGATGTGGAAAATATAACCCGAGGGACGTGGTACCAAAAACCACACATAATAACCGTACAAAGAGATTTTTATAACAAAGATGAGATAACTCGATTTACATTTAAAATTATACGCTGACTACACACACATTGTTTCATTTTTTCTCAATATGTTTCCGTTAAATGGTTGAATATTCAAGAAATATTGAAGATGAATGTTTTAGTATTTATATAGAAGTTAGAAATAATATTTTAATAATAAATAAATTTAAAAATAAAAATAGAGATAATTTTAGGATAGTTAGATATAAGAAAACGAGTACGGCCAGTGGAATATTGGACAGGGGTGTGCATATAACGTTTTTGAATCCTAAGGATAAAGATTAAGAAAAATATTTGTATAGATTCAAGCACTTTTATGGGATTATGTTTTTACAAAATCTTTTTTGTAAATTATGGACTAAAAAAAAGTGACATTTGTGATGCAGTATATGTATTGTGATAGAGATTATTTGCTATTTATATACATAGACGTGTTTCCGATTATAGTTCTCGTGACGCAATATTTTTCTATAAATATGTTTTAGTTTATGCAATAGCAGTGATTATTTACGTCGTCGATTCTGATAGCTCGGTAAATCTCTCGAGGGATTAGGACCACGTCTGAGTAGAAATTCACCCTCTCGATGGGGTATCATTTTGTTTATCTACCAGGGCCACATCGTGCGGATTTATGCGGCAAGGATAATGCCAATAAAGTGATTTTCTTAGATGTTGACGTTTGGTGTATTATTTTGCGTCAAGAGTCGGATTAAAATTTAATTAAATTGCTCAAAATAAATATATCGCTAAAACTGTTAACCTTGACATTGTTTTTTAAACTAATATTTTTAAGCAAAATATATTATATACAATTGTAAAATAAAATCGCATTTTACAGTAGAATTAATTACTATTGTAATTATTTTTTTATTATGTTGTAATACTCTATTATCTGCTATTATCAAGTTAATTTGTTAATCATGTATTTTAAATGTAACTAGAAAAGTTTTAATTAAACTTCTAAAGTTTAAAAGCGGCATGCTATGTTGAAATTGTTTTATATATAGTAGTACCAAATTTAATAAATGTATGTTAATTTATACAGTTTTTATATACTCTCTACTGAGATTTTTCAATTCAATCAGTCTGTACGAATCTAATGCATTTGAATGCATTATTATGATGCTATAATCTATTTAAAGAATTGTAGATGTATCAGAGCTTACATTGCATAAATAGAATACAATAATATAAATTGAGTAATATTTATTCTATAATTGAATTGCTATTAAATTAAACAATTTCATGAACTTGTATCCTCTCGATACGTACAAATACTACTTTCAACTTTGTTGCACATCAATGGAAGAATTAAGTATGCTAATATCTTTCGTACAAATTTGCAAAAAAAATCAAGTGTGCAGCTCTTGCAATTGTTCTTTATAAGATTTTTAATAATCATACATATCTACGTACATGTGTATATAATTGCTGAATTTGAAGTTGTATGTTTTTAAAGTAATTTAAACTTTGTAATAGTTTTCCGCGATGTATACTGGTTTGCTTCTATTTTCGACATCATTCAGATTGATTTTTGCGTTGTCAAGTAGAGCCTTCGGTTCTTGACAGGTTCATTGAATTATACATAGTAAAATTAATTTCTTTCATATTGATATGAACTACTATGAAACAATATTTGTATAATAATAATATTTAGATTGCCAATATGTATGAAAAACTAGAAGTTTATATTTTTAATAATTTATCTGATATTTTACCGACTTCTATCGCTTTTACCTATGCACAACTTGAAATAATTCTGTCTTAAATAGCAAAAATAAATATCATAATTTATAATCTATGGTATTTTTTAACAATAATGTAAGTTTAAGTAACTGTCAAAAACTTACGTGTATAAATTTAAATTCAATACCAATATTTTCAAAATGGTATTGAAAATCCAATTAAAAACATATTCAATGTAAACTTTTAATTTATAGGGCGAAACTTTTCCTTTTATGAAACGTAAAGTAAACTTTTTACTGCGTACTTGTTTCTCGTATATTATATTTTGTACCTCTAAATACCTTTGACCTAAGCCGCGTCCAAGCTTTTAACGATAAAATCTCCGACGGGCAAATTTAATAAATCGGCTCAGTGTTATTTTTCCTTCTATATTACTAACGTTAAATAAACACGTCGAATAGTTCAAGACCTTTCTGACAAAAAAATGCTTTTAGATACATATATAAAATACAATATATCATCTATATTCTAGAAGGACAATTTTATGTTTCCTTTCATTAGCGACATAAATACGCCGAGATTTCTAAAGAAATGTCACTTTGTTTCACGTGGGAGTTTCTAGGGGGTTGAAATCACCCTCGAACATCTCTTTGTGTGTCGTCTGACGGGCGCCCGAGATATAATAGCAAAACCATCGATGCGTATGCATTCTAAAATTTGACGACGGATTTTTTTATAGCAAGCCAAAAATTAACAAGGGGACTACCTAGATGAGCTGTCTCGTTTTGCAATTTTAAAAACCTGCCGATAGTAAATCTTTCCACCCTTTGAAGTGAATCTGAGCTTATGGATATTTTTAGATTTTTAATGATATTTTCAATATAGATAAATAATTATTGAACATAAATTCGTATTTTCCATCAAAATTTACTATTTTTCTTAAAGCAATCAGTGAACATCGAACTGCTTCACAATTGCGACAATCGTAGCCTTTTTGAACCTTTATTTGTTTTTGTTCCGTGTTCTCTTAAAATTAACCCTGAGGGTAAATTATAAAAAAATATGCGACTGGTAAATTTGTTAGTATGTATTTAATGTTACTATTTAAATATATAAAAAATAAATATTAATTTTTTATATGAATTTATAAAGAATATGATAATTTATTTTTAAGAAAAAAATATTTTTTACGCTGCATATGTATTTTCTTTATATAATAATTAATTAATAAATACTGCAAACGAACTGCAGGGATAATTGTATATTTAATGCGAAATTATAAGAAGGAAATTATATAAAAAATAATATGTTTTATTTATTTGTACTATAATTGTTTTTATTGCGCGGATATCAAAGAAAAATTATCATATTTTAAGGATTTGGCAAATGGTGCTCTTATATTTTTATAATACTGATCCATATTTTTAAAATCTGAAAAATATTATTTGAAATTTCGTAGTAATTCAGTATTATAATCAAGTATAAATAACATTTCTAATTGAAATCGAGAGTAATATTTCATCGGCTATTAGAAACTTATTCAAGCGTAAAACCGCCCTTGAATAATACCTCTGAATTGCGAAGAAAGCTTGAAAATTGATACTCAGAATCAAAATGCTATCTATAATCTTAATTTACTACTTTCCAATAAATCCATTTTTCATAATGAATAAAAGCTGGTCACTTAGTTTTACAATATTGTTTTTCAAATCTTTCCGCGAGAAAACCGTCGTTCTTCAATATGATACAGTAGGATTTCGCCTAAATTCGGCGAAGTTTTACTGTATACTGCACACTCTCTCTACTGAGTAGAGTATACCGGGCGATTTTTTAAGAAATAAGCTATAAGATTTCGGTGCATGCTGCAAGTGCGGCATCTATTTTAATATACTACCGTTAGAGATTGCAATAATAACGGAATTTTCAATACCGGTATTACTAAGAAAAAAATCAGTCAATACCGGTATTAACATTATTATATTTTTTTTGACCGAAAAATAGTACCGCTCGCATGATTCACCATATTTATTGATTAGAATAACCAAAGCATTCAAATACCCCGGCAAGTTTTGTTTCGATATATTTAATATTTTAATTAAATTATAATTAAAATACTTTCTCAAATATGAGCGCCAAATCTTTCGTCTTTTGGAACAATAAATCTAGGGAAACATCGTCTTTGATATTCGACTATACCGAAAGGCAATTTTTGCCCCAATACCGGTATTCCGGTATTGCAATCCCTAACTACCGTTCATATTTGATTCGTAATAACACCCATAGGTCACATTTTAAACTATATGTAAAAATATATATTTCATATATAAAAATACCAATTAAAAGAGTTTTTTTGTTGTCGAGAATATAAATATATTCTAAATATTAAATTTAATTATTTATAGCTGTTTTTATAAATATAAAAAGATAGATTTTTAGAAGATACAGATTTCTCTGATTCACTACGAAATAAGGTTTAGATTTATAAAATATTATATTTTTGTCGTTCTATTGAAGTGAATATTGTTCTGGCGAACTCATGCAATATTTCTGATCTTAGTTTACTCTTTAATTTTGGAGGACCGGGAGTAAGAGTGGTAAAAATATCTTCGCAAGTCATTCCATTTTTTTGTTATTATACATCCATGCATCGTTCCTATATGAGGGTGTGTATTTGTTTTCAATATGCACCCCTCGTCTGCGCGGCTGGCGCATAGGGGGTAAATGCCGATGAACTCCCTTGAACGCAAAAGCACTATGGCCAGATTTATCTAACGGCCCCTGCGTTCGATACTCTCTGTTAAAACATACACCGCAACGCTGGCAATATGGCAACGCTAATTATTTATCAAATTAATCTGAAAACGAGACGGCGTATCGTATTTAACCCGATTAGTCGCAAATGGAGAAAATCAATGCGTCCAAAATTCTGTTCTACACCGTAATTCCGAAACACGACTATGCTCGAGTGTAGCTAAATATTTATTTGTATTTGAGCAACAAACTTAGCTTATTAATGCACGAGATCGTAGATATAATATTGACAAAAATATATAAATCATGAGTTTATATTGAAAAATCCTTTTAAAGAATTATAGTATATAATTTAATTTCATTCCAATTAGTGGCATCCATTTTTTTCTTATATTTTGTTGCAAAATCTGTTTTTTTCCTGGTTTCTCATTAATATTGGAAAAAAAATTTTACTGTCATCTTTAAAAAATATTCAGTAATTCTAATTTATTTTTTGTGATGAAAATATTTATATTTTTCTTTTGAAGGAAATGAGAAACATCAATTACATATCGGTAGCGATCTGCTAATAAAAATATATATTGTACGAGAATATGTAAAATTCTTCTCGTGATTCAAAATATACTAAAATATTAACGGAGATTATTTTTTATTAAATATTGAATGATAAACTTAGATTATTATATTAGTTGTTCTCCTCGATAATTTATACATTTCAATATAACATTCACCTAAAACAATTAATCAAATTAGTACTTGACCTTTCAGGCATTAATCAATTTCTAAGAATATGGTATAATATATACCTACACATATATTCCGAAATCTCAATTGCCACTCGAACCAGCCTTGAACTTTAAGAAACCGAAATTCAACCTACGAGCTTTACATTAATTCCAAATTGTAAAAAGGTACATTTTTTCATTATTATTATGCATGTCGTGAATTATATAAATGTGTCTCAATAATAATAACTACGACAATTGTCGCGTGAAGCTCAACATAAAAAAAGAGCTTTTGCAGTGCGAGAGACCCTTATCTGTGCCAATTTGTCGTCCGCGAGGTCGGCCTGACCCTTATTACATTCCTAATCTACCAGGCCATATCCACCGTGTATTCTATTAGCCGTACGCGCGCCGAATATGCGACAAATGTGTGTTTTTATCCGAGCATAATCCGATGCGGGTAGAGACCTACTTTTTAGTGCGTTAGAAAAAGGTTGACAAGCGCTAAAATTCCTCGGTAATGTAAAAACAGCAAATAATAGAAACTGCTACTATATTCACTTTAATCTCGGATTACTGAGCACGTGAAATAATATTATAAAAGGAAGAGAGGGAAGAAATTCCCGGGGCCCAACTCCGAAAAAAAATCATAGCAAGAATATATTCATAAAAAAAATAAAAACTAACCTCAAATAATGAATCTGAACTAAACGACAGTTGATTGAGATATACCTATATACTGATGTATTTTAGGTACTAGTTCTTTTCGCCCTTTAATTTATATATTAAACAAGAAATAAAAGGAGCGGAACATTGCCTTCAAAAGCACCCATTTTCTAGATAGTATTTTTTTTATTTTCTTAGTTTAATGCGCTATCGAAATATACAATAGCTTTGTATTGCTATAGCTCCTAAAACCAACATTACAATTTTGTATAAATTAGAACATATATTTTTGCTCTTTTTCCAAAATTCTAAGAAATGTTTTTTTCTGTCTAATCTTTGCACATGGTTAAAGTTTTATGATTGTGCTTGTTCATTTGTGATTGAAATTGCTTTCTTTGAAAATTTAATTTGTTCCAAATATTTTTTAATTGGTGCACACCTTCCATTTTTTGTGACTGCGTGCTCTAACATGGACCGAACCGAAATAGACTGATATTTTATAAAATTTGTTCATCTATTAAACAATTTTTAGTATGTTTGTGTAATGACGCAAGTGTTCTTAAAGATATAGCACAATACAATCGACGCATAGTAATAAATTACATTATTTCTGTGGAAAGCGTGAAAAATGATTTTTAGGAATTTTCCATATTTGAGTTGGGTAAAAGAAAATGTGGCATAAAACAATATTCACGTCTCGCTCGCATCTGTTTTTATTCTTTCGGTTACAATCTTTAGTCACGCTCGGACGATAAAATCATATATTTAGACTTTTATGGATTCGATTTACATCTCAAATTATTTGCATCAAAAGTTCACAACGGTCGTTTGTAACTTATGTATATTTTGTATCAACGCGATAAATAAATAAAGGGTATAAATCGTGTACACGGACATAGACCTTGTGAGGTCCATGTCCGTGCCCTTTGAACTTGTGGCCAGTCTTTTAAAGCTTTCGTGTCTGGGAATTTTGTTTCATATATATGTACATATATTATATTTTTATTAGATTTCTCTATTATCGCGATATTGATTTAATGTGCTATCGTATTGCTTGATATTTGATACAATTCCTTGAGAAATTGCATCAATGATTTTAATGAATGAAACCATAGCATAAATATTTCCGTACTCGTCGACTTATTTCGGTCAAATTGAATAATTATTTTTAGACCCAAAAGTCCAAAGGGTCTGCACTGGTCGACACGCAGCTAGATAGGTTAACAGCATATCGATTCGGCGCGCACCAAAAACGTCAGGTTCCACTAATGTTTCTTAAAATTGGTGATTTTTAGACAAGAAATACGCGTTTTGTATGCTAATTGGGATTAGGGCGCATGTGACGTGGAAAAGTTATGGAAATTACGTTTAAAACTCTCTGCTTTTGCATATTCCGTGGAGAATTCCGAATTGAGTGTAAATATTATTCTCGATTATATAAAGGGGTGACCGTGTCAGGTTGTATTATAAGAGAAGCGTGCTCGTTCGAGCTAACTATGGAAATTTTTGAATCTAAAATTATATTTATATTTTCAATTTAGAAATAAAGCAATAAAAACTTTTTCATCACCTCAATAAAAACGTATCGGAAATAAATAAATGGTAGACATCCCCTCAGCTAGTTTCATTTGCGAGGCTCACCCACTTGCGCCACTCGATTATAACATGTTGAATATATGTTAAATTGCACGATTATAACATATTTTTGAGTCATCGTTAATTTGATATTTCAAAATGTTATGTAAAATTTTTATACAGGTGGGCAATAAGGATGAGCGGTATGAAATAAATTATTAAAAAAAAAATTCTAATTTATATATAATAAAAGTCAACATTCAGGAAAATCATATCTTAAAAATGACATTATCCAGGTGTGCACCATCCATTGCAAACATCTGGACCTTAAATTTATGAAAATTCATTTCGCGTCGAGGTGATATTCCATGGCCTTCCAGGATTTCTGACATGATTTCTCTTGACTCTTTTCTCTGGGGATACTTGAGTCAGGTTTACAACAACTTAATTGAAAGAGAATATTCCAAAGCAAATGGCTGTTATTCCACACGCAATGTGCCAGTGATTTCTCACAAATTTGAGGTTCAGATCTGAACATTGCATCACAATGGTCCACACCTAGATAATGTTATTTTTAAGATATGACTTTCCTGAATATTTATTTTAATATGAATTTTAAAAAATCGTTAAGATGTATAGTTTTTTTAAATAATTTATTCCAAACCTCTCATTTTTATGATACATCTTGTAAGACGATACATTATTTACATGTTTTTCCTTATAATATCATGTGGGGACTGACGGTTGACAGCCACTTTTTCAAAACAACATGCTATAATATTATTGAAACGAAGGGATAAGACATTCTCTCATATTTAATCAACCCTTCGCCTACGCGCGGTTCTACTAAACAAGTGCGACTAAAACTATGGGAGGTATGGCAGAAACAGAGCAATAAAAAGTTAAGTTCTTCCTGGATTTATGTATGTTACTAACCTTCTGTCGTTCACCAAAACGGTGACGACTTCTCTCGATGCGGGAATTCAAGTAGACGTCGTGTATACAGATTTTGAGAAAGCCTTTGACAAAGTTTGTCATAGGTTATTATTAAAAAAATTGTCGAACCTCGGTTGTTAGGATAATTTAACTCGGTTATTCTAGAGTTATTTAAGCAATCGTAGACAGTTTGTAACCTAGTGTGGACGATTGTCAAAATAATATTTTACCCCTTCGGGGATTCCTCAAGGATCCAATCTGGGACCTCTGCTTTTTGTGTTATTTATTAATGACATAAATACAGCAATTAAAAATTCAAATTTTCTTCTGTACGTAGATGATTTAAAATTATATAAATGCATTCGATCTGTTGTGAACTCCTTCTCTCTACAAAGTGATTTAGACTCTCTGTGGAGATGGGCTTCCGTTAACCGTCTGCCTTTTAGTGTCGGAAAGTGCCATACTGAGTCATTTTCTCGATCCCGTTCGCCATCAGCTTATTTATAGCATCTCGGTGGTAACATTTTGACTAGAGAAACTTCCACTAAAGGTCTCGGAATCACTTTCAAGAGCAAATGAAGGTTCTCTCTACACATACATGACGTCTGTGATAAATCTTCCAAGATGCTCGGCTTTGTTATGAGGAATGCCTTTCACTTTGACGATCCGTCAGTTATTCGCATCCTCTATGACACCTTAGTTCGTAGCATTCTTGAATCGGGATCTATAATTTGAAATCCCCGAATAGCCAAATATTCCCTTTTAGTGGAAAAAATTCAAAAAAGGTATTTAAGATACTTTTACAAAAGGACATTTGGTTATTATCCGTACATATATCCCAGCGCTTTTCTTTTAGGAGCGTTGGGATATGATTCGCTGACTTCTCGCAGAAAGCTGTATGTCGCTAAGCATTTTTTCAAGTTACTAAAAGGTGCTGTCGACAATCCAGCTATTCTCGAGGAATTCCAGTTTTGGGTTCCGGAACATTTTCGAGAACTACGATCGCGACCTCTTTTGATGACCGTTAGGGCTAGGATATCCGCACTTGCCGACTCGCCTATAGCTGTGGCCATCCGGCTCCTTAATACGCTGACATTACATATTGACCTATTTAATGTTAGCTACGATGATCTGATCCAGTTTGTATCATTTAATTTTGATATTTTATAATTTTTTTGTTATGTTTATTATTTTTAATTATTGTTTTATTTATGTATATATACGTTTTTTTATGTTTTATAAGTTTAAAATTTGTTTTCCTGAAACCTGTTAGGCCATGATGGTCTTAATTTAATCTTAAAAATTAAATAAAAATAAAAATAAAAAATGTAAATATATATATTTCTCGCGTGGAAAAGTTAAAATCATATAATTTTACTAGCACCTATCAGATAAATTATATTTTTACTGGTAAAAATATATCTACCGGTGAAAATGTATTCCAATATGATTTCACTGAAATGACATATTTTAAAAATATTTTTGGGATAAAATCGAGACCGTTTTTTTAGATTTTCTTTGAAAGATAACCCAAAATTTTCTGGTTTAGACGTCAGTAGTTTCAGGGACGTCATTTCAGATTTTTCCAGGGGAGGGGCTTCATTAGCGCGTGAATTTTTCTGGAAAAATTCATGCGCTAATGAAGCTCTAAAAATTATCATCAACCTTTTTGGATCTTAACACTTTGTGTAGTTAGTTAATTTATACACATTTGTTAATCTGTTAGTATACACCGGTGAGTGAGTTAGTTTTGCTTATTTTTCCAAAATTATTTTTGTTGTTATTTATTTATTATCATTTTATATTAAAATTATAATAAATTTAAGAAAAAAATCTGTGATTATCCATATTTTATTGCTTTGATTTGTCTTACTACTTTTTGAGTTAGTGTGTTTTAATAATTTATTTTAGCACTTTTATATTATTAAATTTCTTTAATTTATTAAACATATGCATCATCACTTCTTAGCAATAATATTTTTAAGATTTCTGCAAGTTTTCAATACAAAACAATTACAGTATTAACAGATTCAAGTAAAACATAATTTAATAAATACTCCAAGGAAATTATTTTTTCAACTATTAAAAATCCTATAATTTGACATAAACGTTATTTAATATTATTGATAAAATATATTTTATTATTTTAGTGACGCTTAGTTAACCTATGCAATTTTTGGTTTAGTTGTTTTGTATGAATTATAAGATTAACTTTGCTTATATTTTTTGAAACTATTTAGTTACCTTATATATGTGTAAAATGAATAACGAATTTAAAATAATCAAAAATATTTTAGCATATTTAGTTTTTTTCTGTTATAGTTAGTTTTATTATTTATAATATTTATTTTTCTGTGCGGTACTTTAAATTTAGATAACAAACCTAGAAAACCGCATAACTTTAGATAAATATAAAAAATAATTAAATATCCAACAAAATATGCTTTATAATGTAATCTCAGTGAAATAGCGTAGCTTTAAAAGTAAATAAATATATAATACTTGAACCAAAATTAATACATACTAATATACATATGATAAAGTCGACATACTAATATACATACGAAAATTGTCGGCCCAGCAAAAATAGCCAATATTACACATATTCTAATGAAATATACTGCATGGTATAGATATATTTATAAAATACTGTTTATAGTTTATAAAAGTTTAGTTTTAGATTTTATTTGTTTCTGAATATAGTGTCCAGTAATAAAAACTGTAATATAGTAAAGTGGAAACGTGTAGGGCGCCTGCGAGGCGCCATGAAATGTTTTGCTTCATTTTTGTTACCGCCGAGAAGTTTGCCCCAGTTTCATCTTTACCCGAATTCTCATGAAAATTTAACATGGCGCACTCATCGGACTCCTTTACCTAATACTATTCATATCAAAATTTTTAAAATCTTACAATGTTATAAATTTTTCTTTTGAAAAATAATTTATCGCTCATTATGACATCATCTGTAGACGATTTACGATTATCTTTGTATTAATGTGTAATATTCGATTCGTAAGCGACTTATGTAAGAGTTGCATAATAGACAGACCGACGAGCGGGTAGTATGGTAGAGGTTTAAATTTTGTTTAGTACACGATAAAAATGTATTTTGCATATATTTGAAAATAGTGTTTTATCATATCTTATTTAAAATTAAAATCTGATATTACTTGTATCATTATCTAATAAATAAAGGTATGGTTCACAAGAAGCCGTAAAAAAATGATAATACCGTATATAACAATAATACACAAAACCTTAAAAACTAATTAGGCTAATATATAAAATACATAACAAAAACGCGAAACAGTAATGAGCGGTTTTTTAGTTAAACATTTTCACTTACAAAAAAATACAAATATTACTGATACGTATTATGTTTAGTTTTTTATTATATTTATTTACATAATCCAAAATAAGTAAAAACGAGATTTGATGGGTGTTACTAAAATAATAATATTTATTATTTATATACTTGAAATGGGACTTTCATTAAACAATAACTTACTACTTCTTTCGTGCTGAAATTGTTATTCATCTTAAAGCATAAGTTTCACGCCTGCCAAGTTTATAATAGTAATAATTAAAGTCCCGATATTATTATGAATCATGCTCGCCGCCATCTTTGCCTACCAAATTTGCATAATTATTGCGTACGTGATGTCTGCGTCGTCAGATGTGACCTCGCCCTCAGATTATGCCTCGTCAGATATTATATTTCTAAGACAGATTTTCGCAAATTCAACTCACCGTCGGCGGTTCCGTTGCAGCGCGAGCGGAAAACGGATCAATTGCCCCAGGGGTGTCGAAAAGCGGGTCGCCGGTCGGTCAATACTGGCTGCCAGGGGTGTGCGGTTGCATCGCCGATTGCTCCGCTCTGATAATTTTATACAAACGCCGGTAAATCAGGTAGCTACTCCTTTGAATAATTCAGACGTCGAGTAGCGAAACTCGCTATAACGAACTTTCACGCAGGTTTGATTAAAAACGTGTAAAAAATATAACCGTTCTATCAAATTAGAGCGATAATAAATATGACTGTAAAATATGAACGAAAATTAATAATATTTAATAATAACATTTAATAAATAAGTTTTTTATATTTATTTACATAATTCTTATTCAATATGAATGAAATCGTTGTTTTATATATGAGCCGTTGATTTTGAAAGTGTGGCAAGTCAGTTTTGTTAAAAAAAGATTTTCTGTGATTTGTTAAAAATAAAATATAATAAAGCATATAGCTTACTTTTAAAAGATATTTAACTATATATCTTATTAATTTCATAAATAGCAAAATTGGTTGAATTCAGATTATTTTTATATATGATTATAAACTATAAAATTACATAGTCATAGTTACGTTGCTTTTTATATATTTTCAAGCTAACAAATATTACATCAATAATTCATTTAAATCCTTTTACAACAAATATATAACAGTTTTAAAATAAACAAAATTATAGTTGAACGTTGAGGTTAAAATAGTATTCATTTAACTTACTTGATTGAAAACAGAATAGGCGGGATTTTCTGTGTTTGTATTATATATTACGCGAAATATTTTGTAGCATTTTTCTGGGTGATAAGAAATGTTGTTTTATCGTCAGGTTTATTTTATAAGTTTTTTATGATTTTATAATAACAAAATAATAAACTTAAATTGCGGTTTTATTGTATATAAGTTAAAGCTTTATCTATTGATTTTTGTGATTTTACGTTAATATGGCTGTGGTTTATTTTTTCAAATATAAATAATATTGATATATAAAATATATGGTAAAGACTAATTAAATATACCTTGTACCGAGAATTAATATTTAGGACCAGTCCAAAGAAAAATCAGACTTTTCTTAGCATCGGTTTGATATTATTAATATGAATAAGTAACTTTATTAATGTAAAAACATATATGTATGTATATCCCTTTTTCTGAAACCAGACAAAACACCTGTTCGCCTTAATTTGAGATCTTCAGGTTTGATTAAGAACACAAAAGAAAGGTCGACAACCTTTCCTGACCTTTTAAATTTAATTAACCATCGGCCATTATCGTCCAAACGATTTGTTTCGAGCTAACTTATCTTTGTAGAAACTTGTCAAAATAATTTATATCTCCAGTCGAACATTAAGGTTGGCGATACCTGCCCGCTTGTTTCGTGCGTAAATTATATCCACGTTTTATTACTGATACTATTTTAACCTTTTATCGGTATATGTGCTACTCTTACCAGCTTTCTTTGATCGATAGTTCTATTTCGACAAAATGACGTCATCGAGTGTAATGTGTATTTTAATGCAAATATCTACTATTGTTTCAGGAACATCATTGGGGGGGGGGGGGTCAGGTGGGAACATTTTCCCAGAAAATGCATATCATTTAATGTAATACCATGAATTTTAATGAAATCGAAATATTAAAAAAACGATCACAGACTGGCAAACTTTTGCCACCCCCCCCCCCCCCATCCTCCCTGAAATGACGTCTCTCAAAAAATCTATCCCGAAAATATTTTATTAAATATGTCATTTCAGTAAAATCATATTGGAATATATTTTCACTAGTAAATATATATTTTTACCAGTGAAAATTTAATTTATCTGACAGTGCTAGTAAAATTATATGATTTTACCTTTACCATGCGCAGTTTACATATAATTATTTATTTCGATGTGATGTATAAACATTACAGAGTGTTTCTTTTTCAATGAATATGCCATAAAATGTCTATGAAACTCAATTTGACAGTTACGAAACATCCATTTGCTGTTCAAATCCAAACTTAACCAAATCCAACTTGACTTAATGAAAGTTCTAATTATTAGTTCAAAATACAAACTAAGCCAAACCATCTCTCAGGGATGAAAGCTGTTTAGATTTCTTGACTTTAGTACTCGGGTACATTTTCATGTGAATATAATTTTATTTGTCTTTCATTATATTGTTACGTGAGCCTGTGTGGGGTCGTTACATCAGAGCCTTTGGAAAAATGAAAACACGTGAATTCAGTTAAGAGGGCACCATTTCTGAGGAGCGATAGCACTACACCCGAGTGCGGCGACCGATGGGTTTACTGCCGATCTGCGCGTGAGTCCTGACGCAGGCGCGAGAGCCCGCGGATTGCAACAATATTTTTCTTTGTAACCGAAAAATATTTAAAGCTATTTATTACAAAAAAAATGTTTCTATAAAGCAACATTAGACAGATATATCTTTCGTTTCGCTGATCGTGTTAAAATAAAATTTCAGAATACAGTGATCGATAAAGCACTAGTACGTACCGCCGTTCGTCGTCGTCGTTGTCGACTTTGGACAAAAGGGAATTATTAGATCCATTATAATATAATTAAACGCACGCAGCGCTACGTATATGTTAATAAAAATGAGATATTGAGGGTCGGGATAAAACGGTCGTTAAATCGACGCTCAACGCGCAAAAAATCGGTTCCAAAACCATCAGCCTCCTGTCGATCTCGAATTGACTGGAACGGACTGGAAGCGAAGCAATTTATTCTCTTACGCTTTCGCTCAAAAAGTTGACCCTCGACGGCCATTTTTTATCTTGATTTCTATTCCCCTAACCGATTTAAGTACGCCTCGTTATTCATCCCGAGCTTCTCGCGTGTCGGAGCGTTATATCGTGTGTTTTCTTCCATACGCCTAATGAATTTTCTTCGGAAAATTTATGAAATGCCTCGGAAAAGTACGATACCTGCACACGTGTACGTATACCCCTCAGATACGTAGAATTTGTCACGTTATACATCTGACCTTTGCAAAAATCAAATTCAGCGAACATAACGTGGGAAGTGAAACGTTATATATCTTGAGGTCGATCTATGTTACAAACGTGAAAATTAAATTCTGTTTCGATTCGTAATACGCATGTGAAAATTTGTGCGTATATACTGTGGAACATTTTTTTTTTAATTCCACACATTGATATCTCTATATCACTCTGTAACGTTTTTTATATCGTTAACGATAATATATGATTTTTCTATTTCTGGATATTTTACAAAAAACATATAATATTTAAAAATCTGCAATTTTAAATAAAGAGTCTAAAATAAAATTATAAGAACAATAATCAGAAAAATGTAAATATCTTTCATATTTCTCATACGTAGGAAAACCTTTTAATCGGACATCGACTTTTAATCTGTTGTTTCGTTCTGCTTTAAACTATCGTATACGTTTATGTTAATTTATGTACTAAATCATAATTGTATTTTACTTTAGTTATAAATGATTGTTTTTTATGCATGAAGCATTTGCGTTAGATCCTGCACGTAAATTTACGAAATAAACAAATAATCATTTTGTTTTGGTGTGGGGTGTTTTACGAGGGGAAATATAATAATAAATATAAAAACAAAACGTATAAATTTAAGTAAATGGAAAAATTCACGGTTGAGGAAATATTATATATGACGAATAAAAAAGCCTGTTTTGACCCGACCCATTTTATAAAATTTACGGATTTTTTTCCATTTGTCTTACATGGATTTGAAACTACGAATCAGAAATATATAGGCATCCAGCTAAGCATCTCCCCTTCTCCCCAAATATTAATGTTATTTAGTACAATTTTATTTTAAATTTACCTTAATTAAAAATGCCACTCTATTTTTATTAATTTATTTTTGAACTTATTTTCAGAATTTAATTTTGGAAATAGCATGATAATTTGCGCTCGCGTCGGTACTATACATATGTATATCATATAGCATCGAGTCATCATTATTTAATATACATATATCAATTCTAACGCTTTGAACTTTTCTTTTAGTGTTATGAATAAAAAATGTCGGATAAGTGGATTGATTCCTTCTTTTACCCCCGCATTATTTATGATACCTGTCAGATTTCGCCAGCGGCCTACATTTTATTGCCAATCCGCTCAGTTATTGTTCTTTTTTATTGTCTCCTTCGATTACGATTAAGCCGCGCCCATCGTTATTAAAATCGTAAATAATTTCATTCCGGTTGTGGGTAGAAATTAATT
The DNA here is from genome assembly GCF_051122295.1 of Plectrocnemia conspersa. NCBI lineage: Eukaryota > Metazoa > Arthropoda > Insecta > Trichoptera > Polycentropodidae > Plectrocnemia > Plectrocnemia conspersa. The sequence goes on along the minus strand of NW_028277177.1, from coordinate 367,186 downwards.
ATTTCTTCGGGAAGCATCATAAATCTCGAGGTGTAACTAATAAAGAGAACGAATGCGTTCTAGGGAGTAATAAAGGGAATCGTAAATATGACGTTGAGCTTCAAAACCACTACAATATTAATATATACATACTTAATTACGATTTTTGTTATATTATATATAAAATTCGTTTCTTTATAAAATATAGGTCCTATCAAAACAAAGCAACACACAAAAGTAATATTATATAAATCAATCGAAACATTTATTGCCCATAGGAAGTATTATATTTTTTAATACATACATATATATCTACATAGAAGTATTAATCTAATGCTAAATATTTATAAATTACTCCCAATTATTATTATATTTACATTTATATTCTTGATTATTTATATAAATAGTAAATATATTAGCCAAGTTTTAAAGCATAAATACAATATGTATAATTCACTCGCGAGAAACTGGATCTGGGTTTTTAATATATTAATTGGTTTCTTTAAAATGGCGGATGAGCGGACGTTTCATCTAATGTTAACTAACGTCGCACGGTGGGGTATTTGCTCGATCTGGGCGGCCAAAAGTCGATTATGAAAATTTAAGCGCAGGTAAAAAAAAAGTTGCTCTGTAAAGCTGATAATTTTGCGCATAATAATCAAAAATTCCCCCACTCCTTGCATAACGCTAGCGCCCCCACGACCGGTCGGAAGTCAGTCATCCCTTCGAATGCACGCATCGTTTTCTCGGCGTCGCACATAAGGCCAATTAACTAAATTACGGCGCCAAAAATACGAAAAAGTATTCTCTTCAAATTAATCACAAATATTTTTAAAACGTTCTTTATTAACCAGTCCGCAATGCTCCGTATTTTTTTTTTGTTAATGCAACACCCACGTGCTGGCACGTGCCTGCAAAGTTAGGTTATCTTCCGCACGGCCAATATCGGCCCGTCGTCGTCGCCGAGGACTTTAACGCCAAGGCACCGGAGTGGGGATCATCCACGACGGACCGCCGAGGAGTTGTGCTCTCGGAGACGGCGTCGCAGCTTCACCTGCACGCGGCTAATCGAGGAAGCGCCTTTACGTTTCGACGTGGAGATAGCGGTTCCATAATAGACGTATCGTTTACAAGCGAGTCAATCGCAAATCGAATTGCGAAATGGGAAGTTCTGGAAAACACATACTCGGGCAGCGACCACTTATACATAGAGTTTCAGCTTGCCGATCGAGCAGAAAGAAGCAGACTTCCCACAAGCACCGGTTGGGCGGCCAGCAAGCTGGACAGGGCGGTGGCCGCTGAGAGAAGCAAAGTGATCGACTTGGCACGCAGAGGAGCACCAGCCGAGATCACCGTGAAGGCGCTTAATGACCTCCTTAGCCGCGGCTGCGATGCGTCCATGCCTCCAAGAAGAGGACAGCTTCGAAGGCCGACCTACTGGTAGACCGAAGCGATTGCGGATCTTCGCCGAAAATGTTTTTCTGCGCGCCGAAAAGCGCAAAGAAGACACGACGACGAATCACTGAGAGAAGCGTTTAAGGGAGCCCGGAAAGCCCTAAACATCGAGATCAGCACGAGCAAGTCGCGGTGCTGGAACGAGTTGTGCGCCACGCTGGCCTTAGACCCGTGGGGCACTCCTTACAAACTCGTGAGGAGAAAGCTGCGAAGAGCGACCGTCGACCCCTACCTCGAAAACGAGAACAACATGGAAAGGATAGTCGACATCCTCTTTCCTCAGCATCTGGAATTGGCCAGACCGAGCACCGCGACTTACGACGCCGAGAACAGCTTACTTCCGTTCAATGCGGAAGAACTGACTGCAGCCGCGAAAAGGCTCAGCGCTAGAAAAGCTCCTGGCCCTGACGGCGTGCCTAATGTGGTCACACTTAGAATCGCTACTACGGACCCGGAAGTGCTACTAGCTGCCTACAATTCGTGCCTCAGCGAAGGCACGTTTGCAACTTCATGGAAGAGACAAAAGCTCGTGCTGATCCCCAAGGGCAAGGGAGCAAAACCCGGTCCATCCGCGTACCGCCCCCTGTGCATGCTGGACGGATCTGGCAAAATTATGGAAAGAATGATCCTGCAGCGTCTCCACGCCACTCTCGAGGACGAAACGACCGGACTGTCGGAAAAGCAGCACGGCTTTCGTCCCGGTAGATCCACAATAAAAGCCATCGAGAGCGTCGTAGCGAGAGTTAGAAAAGCGTGGGAAGGCAGCGTCAAAGCCAGCAGCCACGCTGTGCTTATAGCCCTTGACGTCCGAAACGCCTTCAATTCGGCCAGATGGCCATTAATATTGAAGGCGTTGACGGAGAAGAAAACTCCAGCGCCTCTGGTGAGACTCGTCGAAAGCTACTTTGCTGACAGGGTGCTGGAGTACATAAGTGGGGCTAGAAAACGCCTCCGCCGAGTGACGGCGGGCGTTCCGCAGGGGTCGGTACTCGGACCTTCACTCTGGAACGCCATGTACGACGAGCTGCTGCGAGTGGCCATGCCGGACGGCGTGGAACTCGTCGCCTTCGCAGACGACGTCGCAGTGATAGCTACCGCTAAGACTACCACGCAGCTGCAGACTGTCGCAGAAGAGGCGCTACAGGCGATCCAGAGATGGATGGACCACGCCGGGCTCACGCTAGCGACTGAGAAGACCGAAGCAGTCTTCTTCACTAGGAAGCGGAAGCTACCGCCGCCCAAGATAGCCTGGAATGGCATCGAAATCGCTTTTAAAAGAGCCATACGCTACTTGGGCGTCCACATCGACGACAAGCTGCGTTTTGCAGCCCACGCGGAAGCGACTGCGGCCAAAGCCGCCAGAGTTGCTGAAGATCTCGCCAGGCTGATGCCGAACGTGGGTGGACCCAAACAGAGAAGAAGAAACCTCTACAACGAGGTGGTCCTCTCAGTCCTCCTATACGGCGCCCCGATATGGGCGCAATCAATGAAAATAGAGAGGACCCGGCTCACGCTGGCGAGAGTCCAACGCAGAAGTGCTCTCAGGGTAGCTTCCGCCTACAGGACAGTGTCCGAGAATGCCATTTTAGCCTTGTGTGGCATTCCACCGCTGGACCTACTCGCCTTAGAGAGGCAGTCGGTCTACTACGGACTTGAAAAAGGAGCCGCCAGAAAGGCGACATTCACGGAGTGGCAGCGGAGATGGAACGAGTCCACCAAAGACAGGTGGACGCACAGACTAGTCGCCGACCTGTCCGCCTGGACTGGAAGAACACACGGCGGCGAGCTGTCGTTCCATCTTACGCAAGTAATGACCGGGCACGGCTGCTTCGGTCAGTATTTAAAAAGAATCGGCAAGACAGCAAGCGCCGCATGCCTCCACTGCGACACCGCTGAAGACGACGACGCAGAGCACACCATCTTCAAGTGCACAGCGTGGACGGTGAATAGAGCGGCGCTGGAGAGGGCCATAGGAAGGACTGCAACAGCAGACACTATGGCCCAATCCATGCTGGAGAGCCGAAAAAACTGGGAGGCATGGACGGATTACGCGTCCGACGTACTTAAAAACAAAGAAGAAGCTGAAAGAAAGCTCAAGACAGCGGCCCTAACGGGACAGAGTCTCTAAACTGGACGAGCCGAAGTGCAATATCGGTAGATAGTACCGGCCGTCCAGGAGAGGGCTGGGGAGAGGTTTTAACCGGTAGGTCGCTGCTTGCAACGGAATCCGGCACAATCACCAGCAATCTGGACGCTGGTGAAGTCTTTCGAAGATTTCCTCTCCTCACAACAAAAAAAAAAAAAAAAAATATCGGTCAGTTGCGCCTGAATTGTCGACGGAGTAACTACGCTCGTCCTATTTTCCTAAATTTGAAATCACAAGGTTTTAAACATGGATATTGAAGCTTCAGGTATGTACTTTAATATTAAATTATTGTTAACGTAACAGTTATACGTAGTATAGATATAATATATGTTTTATGAAATACAATTTTTGTTTAAATAAAATATTGAAATGTTAACTTAAGCTAGAGTTATAAAAAAAGTTCCGAAAAGTACACTAATTTTTTTTTACTAATTCGAAGAACTATCTTATAGTTAATATAAAAAAGTAAAATTCAAGTCCCCCTCCTTCTCCCTTTGTTAAATCGAGCTTATTATTTTCAGGTAGTCGTGGCGATCCTGCTCTAAAGGAAGTGAAGATTAAGAGAAAAGAACTATTTTTAGTGTTAAAAAATAAACAGTTTTACAAATTATCGTCATTAAAGTGTAATGAACAATTATTACGGTATATTTTGGATAAGTTTGGTGTTAGTGAACTTTCTGAAAATTGTACAAAACAAATAAAACTTATAGTCAAAATGTTTATCACAAAGCTTTTGACGAAATGGCGTGGTTGTAATTACATGTACGAGCGTTTTAACAACAAGCACATGAAATGGCTTGATGAAGACTTAAAACTCCCGGAGATACTTGTACAACCATCACAGCTTCCGTCATCAGCATCAAATCGTTCAGAGCAAAAGAGGCACGGCAGACCAAAAAAATTGTTCGAAGAGAGTTCTCAGCGCAGTAAGCAAAGACACGTTGAATTAATTATATCAAATCACAGTTCAGAAAAACTGTGCTTGGCTGCAGGTTCTAGCTTGGTGAAATCAGGCAAGAGAACTGCAGCCCAACTTGTAAAATTAGCTATCCAATCTACGCCCAGAAGACTAAAAAAAATGAAAGTGGTGCATGATACATCATCATCTGCTACTACTATAAGACCGTACAGTCCTGAAGAAGCTTTAGGTCTTATAGTGGATCTTGGGTTGACAAAAGAAGGATATATGACAATGCGATTTGGAGCAAAAGAAAGAGGGGCTGATATTTATCCCTCATATCATGCAATAGTAGAGGCAAAGAAAAAATGTTATCCTTCAAATATTAAGGTTACAGAAAATGAGGCTGTAGTACCACTGCTGGATCTTCTGACGCATACTACACAACGTCTGGCACAAATACAAGCTGATGTGATTCTGCAGAATATTTCGGAGGACTGTGATACAATCGAAATCTATTATAAATGGGGTCTAGATGGCAGTGGTGGACACAGTATATATAAACAAAATTTCGCAAGCAATTCAAAATATGCGGATTCCAACATAATTTTATGTACGATTGTGCCACTACAAATGTGTGAACCTAACAAAAGCAATAAAAAAATATATTGGAAAAACCCGACACCATCATCGACAAGGTATTGCCGTCCAATTAGCTTCAAAATAAAAAGAGAAAATGTCCAAAATGTAAAATATGAATACAACCAAGTACAAACACAAATATTGCAATTAGAACCCACAATAATTGTTCTAGGGACTAAGGCAATAAAATTCATACATATTCCAATATTTACGATGCTTGATGGAAAAACTGTAAACATATTAACTGATACTTCAAGTTCGCAAGCGTGCAATATTTGTAAGGCTACTCCTAAAGATCTAAATGATCTAGATATACAAAAGAACAGAGTCTGTGATGAAGACACCTTTAAATATGGCATTTCTGTACTACATGCACATCTTAGATGTTATGAATATTTACTGCATATTGCATATAAATTAGAATTACAGCAGTGGCAAGCAAGAGGGGAATTTGCAAAAGAAAAAGTAAGGGATAGAAAAAGTATAATAGTGACTGAATTTTATCAAGAAATGGGCCTCGTTGTTGATCAACCAAAACAAGGTGGAGGCAATAGCAATGACGGTAACACAGCACGAATCTTTTTCAAGAATCCTTTGCTTGTTTCAAAAATAACTGGAATCGACAAAGAATTAATAGAAAGATTCTCAAACATACTTTCCATCATTTCTTGTGGGCACTACGTCAAAGAAGAACTATTTAAAAAGTATTGCTTTGAAACAGCACAAATAGCCATTTTTCTTTATGGTTGGTACAAAATGAGTGCTAGTGTTCACAAACTCTTAATACATGTAGCTGATATTATAAAATCTTTACCCTTGCCAATAGGCCAACTGTCAGAAGATGCAATTGAGTCAGGCCATAAAGACTATAAAAAATTAAGACAATATCACTCCAGAAAAACTTCAAGAATCAACACCAATAGTGACATATTTAACTGGATGCTAGTAGCATCGGACCCTATTGTGACAAATAAACGAAAAAAACCTAAAAAACAAAAAACACAATTCAATGAAGTTGTATTAAGCATGCTAAGACTGCCTACTTTCTGTGGTGGTGATGAAGTTGAGAGTAATAGTGATCAGGAGTCTGATGATGATGATAAAGATGATTATGTGGATGTAAAATAATATTTTAATCAAAATTGTAAATTATGTACCTATCTCATTATATCAAAATACAGATATAATTTAATATGAAACTGTTTTTTTTTAAATTAGAAAACTATGAGCACCTGACCTCAACTAACTATTTTTTTGAAAGATAATTATTAAGTAGTCTCCTCATAATATCAAATAAAATCATGTTTTATATTTTTGACGTCGTAAATTGATGATTCGGCCTTATGTGCGTCGATTGCATACTCGTCCATTGGACAATTATTATTATTTTATTTGAGTACAGCTAAAAATCCAAACCATTGATTGTGATAAAATATATAAGTGTTTCTACGTTTCATAGCTCTTTGTTGCAGCTGCTTTTATATTAAACATACAATATTGTTTTGAATAAGTACTATTTTTTAGTACTTTTTTTTCTAATTTTGAGTTCATTAGTTATATTTCCCACCACTTTTTAATATAGATTTTATATACAATATAAACCTTAGGTCTTTCTCTTTATGATACATGTAAAATTTGCTGCGGATTTTTGCGGTTTTTAACACATTGCATACCATTATTCTTAAAAATGGGACGGGGCTTAGTCGCAAAAGTTAGGACCTAAACGTTTTAAACTAATATAACTTTTTAATTAGGTGACGTATTAATGTCAAATTTAAAATACAGTTTTATAATGATTGTTATTTTTAATAATATGATCACCATGGTAAAATCAGTAAACCTCAAATTGTGGATCGCGTACTAATAAAATAAAATAAAAATTTATTTAGAATCACCAAATATACACATATTTAAAAATGAAAACGATACCGAGTATGATAAAATACTAGTCAAATACTTTTTCTTGTTAAAAAAGCAGCAAATATCAAACTTGGTGACATATACAATTTATTTTTTATTTTTAACACTTGACGCGGCTAAATTCGCACGACCATTCAACACCTCGGTCCTACAATTAAAAAAATACTTTAAATACTTATTAAAATAAAATTTCATGAATTTTTTTTTTTAAAAAAAAGTTTTTTTTTATAATGTATTTTTTAACACTTATAATATAATGTATTTGACTAAGAACACTTGTGGAATCAACTAAAGTGGTGAAATAATTTTGGCCGGCCAGATCGGGCAAATACCCCACAGTGCGTCGTAACAATAACAGCAAAATATTTATACTTCAACGCAGGAAAACACGAATTTAGTATGCAATTCTTATTGCTATTATTAGTACAGCGAATTATTTTACGTTATCAGTGACGAAATCCATAAGTATATTTCTCAGGATAAAATAAGCGGAAGAAGTACAGACAGATGTTTCATCTTGCACATTGCTCCATAGTTTGACTGTACTTTGACATTATGTTTTAAAAATATTATTGCTATTCTTAACGATATTACTGACTACTGACTTCTCATATGAGAGCATTGGTAGAAGTATATTCAAACTGAATTTGGTCAATAGGAGAGTTCAAAAACAATTATTACTTCTCAGAAGGCAAAAATTCACGTCGAAAGCAATAAAATCGTGTCGGTGCCTCTTTAGGATGAATTTGGCTAGAAAGTCATTTAATGAAATACTATGAATTCTAATGAAAACGACCACTGACTGGCCAACTTTTGCCCCCCCCCCCCGCCCTCTCCATGAAAAATTACGTCCCTATTTCGCTCCGGATGCTGATGATACTTGTGAGAAAAACACACAAGCGCATTGCAATCGGATAACAAACAACGCGGTATGCTTTGTTGTTTGGCTGACATTGAATTCCAGGGTTGCGAGAATCCTTAGAAATTTGCACGAGCACGTTGCAGTAATCTTGTATTGCCGGTTCTGACTCGTGTATATTCCTAACGACGCGTTTCAGTAATGGAGATTATATATTTCCTAGTAATTTATTTTACTACCCAGCTTATATAAATGTAAAATTTTTTTTTTAAATATGTACTGGTGTCCTTCAGTTTATCTTTGAAAAACGCTTTATTTGTAAGTAGCGGTTCTCCGTGCAATTCCTCAGGATTCACCAGCGTCCGATGGTATCCGTCATAAATAATGGAAAAGCTTCGAACGTAAACCTCGTGTGCCTCATTTTATGTTTCTCTCTCGACGCTGAAGAAGATATTACATAAATAAAAATATCACTTTTTTGTGTTGCGGTACCAGTGTGTTGAATTAATGTTGGAATAATAAATGTTTTATTATGAAACTGGTTTGTCGCTCGATGTTTACAACATTCTAAAGAAGACGGTGGCATTGCAGATTTAACGATGGAATTAATTTAAATTGTATTGTATATTTCTAATAATCTTGTATATAATCATTCTAGTATACAGTCCTGAGCTTTCCAGAAAATAGCAACATTAGACTAAGTTACCCGATCAAAACTTGTGAATCTAATCAAAATTACGAAGGATATGTAATCCGCAAAGTTTTAATCTAAAATACAATATATAATACACGTGTAATTAATCCTTAACTTATATGTATAACGTATTTTCATTTAATTGGGCAGATTATTTTATTTTTATATTAATACAATTAACCAAACCAAATATTTATTACCAATTAAAAATATACTTTTTAAAGCTACATATTTTATTTAAAAAGTATCAATCTACTCCTAGATGTTTGTGAATTGAATAGAATTGTTGTATGTTCAAATTCCGCACAATATAACATTATTTTTGGACTGTTAAATAGGGATTTTCTGTCCCTTTTCTGTACCCGGTTCGGAAGCCCTAGTTTATAAGCCAATTCAAATAAAATAAAATATTATAGTTGACATTAACTTCTGAGCAATCTATGCAAATGCTTATATTATTAAATATATTACTCACAATATTCGCTCATAGTGAAACAATTCTGAAAGTCATAAATTATGTTTTATTTGCTCGTAAGCTATTTATATTAGTTTCAATCGATATATATTATAAAGTTTTCGAAACTACCGCCGAGCCCATTGGAATGGAACAATGACATTAAGATTTTTCTATTTTATATGATATTTTTATTTAAAAATTGTAGAAATAAAAAACTCGTTTATCTCAATTTTATGAATTTCTGATTTAATCAATATATCGTATTAATACTACAAAAATATATTAATTGTACAAATTGTAAACAACACTTATCTTATTACTCGACAAAAAGTAATTACGCAAACCTCAAAAATAATCTATTATAAAACACACTGCGTGCTACGATCGCCTCGCTTGTTTACCTTTTTCTGTTTATTACCATTCCAAACGAGATAAATGCATATATTAAACGACTCTCGAGACGCAAATATTTATCTGAAACTTGTCGCCAAGCCGGACAGTCTCTCGTAAACACCGCATTTATCCGCATTGCCTACATACACACACTCTCTGTGAAATATGGACCAAATAAAGGTATTACTCTAAGTCCACATAAATCATGACCGAAATTCGCATCTGCCTTAATTAAATCTCGACTCTGCAAAGTTAAATGCGCCAAAACTTATAAGTTCCACTAAATACCTCGTTCCTTCCTAATGAGTTGTAAACTTAATATTTGTTAGCAATGTTCATTGTTTCTTTCCATTAATTATTGTTGATTTATGATTATTAAGATCGTGCTAAACGAGTTTGATGAAAACATTTTAATTTCCATGTAATATATTGTCACGGAAAACAATATAACATTCATAAGTAAAAAATTAAAAATATCTTAAAAAAGCACGTAATTTTACTCATATTTTTTTTAGAAAAATGTTGATTTGATTTTACATAATAGATTTCAGAAACAAAGTATTAAATGGCGAACAAGTCCGATATATTCAACAGACTGATTCAAATATTTCGTATTCATATTGACTTAATATTGTTACTAAGCGCCCAAAATCAATCTAAAGACCTTTGACATTGAACTCGCCATTTTCTCGGAAAACGTGGCAAATTTCACTTTAAATTCCGTTCCAATTAACGTTTTAACCGACACTCGATACTCAACTGCCAACTGACGGTACTCCCTGAAACTTCGCTAATATCTCTCGACCCGGCGCTCTCAAAACTCCGACGACGCAATTATAATAATTAGAGCAGGGGTGTAAAACCGAGGGTATCGTCTCTCTTTCGTTTTAATCGCTTCCGCCACCCTAAGAGCAAATTAGTATTTCGATTCATTCCTATTTTTAGTATCTGAGCGGTTTCGGTTCGGAGTTTTCCAGCGAGGACGAGCGAAAGCCAGGCGCGTTGCCCGAGGGTCGAAACAGCCCTCAGAAACCACCCTACGGACTCTATGCCGAGCAACTTTCTGGATCCGCTTTCACTGCGCCGAGGAGCGACAACAGACGTTCCTGGTTGTACAGGTATTATTATTTGCGATATCTTAAGCCGGAAAAATATATGGCAATTAATGAAATACTATGAATCTTAATGAAATTAAATTATTAAATAAACGACCACTGATTGACAAACTGTTGCCCCCCCCCCCTCCCTGAAAAAAACTGAAATGACGTTCCTGATTCTAAATCAGATTCTTTAGGTTAACTCAGTGAAATAATATCAAAATACATTTTCACCGGTAGATATATATTTTTACCAGTGAATATATAATTTATCTTTCAGGTGCTAGTTAAATTATATGATATAAATTTTTCCATATGTAGTAATAAATATATTTACATGCTTATAATCATTTATTTATATGCATGTATATTTTTCAGTGAAGTTATATTTTCATCAATGAGGTCAAAATACAATTTCACCAGTAGATATATATATTTCTATTAGCGAAAATATAATTTTACTTATAGGAGCTAGTGAAATTATATGTTATGAATGTCAATTTGACAGTTGCGAAACGTCCATTTGCTGTTCATTTTATAAAACAAATCTCATTAGGTCCATAATTACCATAAATTACTTTTTTTCATGATAAAGTTCATCTGCACTTCGTTTTAAAAATATGAGAAGCTATTTCTACTGATATTACTACTGACTTCTGATATAAGAGTATTGGTTAAAGTGTATTCGAACCGAATTTTGGTCAATAGGAAGGCGTAAAAATATCCCCCCCCCCCCTCTCTGAAAAAAGCTACTGGTTGTAAATTGAAATACAAAGCGATTCCACTCAGACAGTTCAGTCAAATGTAATCGAGTATCAAAAGTGACGTTGTTTCCAAAGCTGACATGAAGGATCGACGTCACTCTACCGCAGGCTGGAATGGAGTGTTTCAGTGCTCTTTTAGAGCGTCGCCCGCTATTAAATTTATTAAAAACATGTTTGAGTATAAATATTTTTTTACAACGTTATTTTATTGTATAAACATATAAATATGTAACTCATCTAATTATTATTTATTTATTTAATTTATTTATATTATGTATAAATAAACACTTTATTATTATAATTTATTTCTTAATACACAAAGGTGTTTCTTTATTCCATTGAGAAAACCCATATTTTTATTTTTGCTGATTGTCCTAAGAATATTATTATATAAATTCACACCTCCGTATAATATTCCCCTGGCCGTACTCATTTTCTTATACCGAACTACTCTTAAATTATATTCATTTCTAATATTAAATCTATGTACATCTTTATTCATTATTAAATACTTATTAAAATACTCTGGTAACATATTATTTTCTAACTTATATAAATATAAATACTAAAACATTCATCTTCAATATTTCTTGAATATGCATCATTTCAATCTTTAAATCATACTTCTACAACTAGTAAATATATGTTTATTTAAAACTACTCTCATTGCCCTATTTTGTAATTTTTGCAACATCGTTTTATTTAATTTATTAAGCATATATATTATTGTTGTACAATAATTAAAGTGGCGCAATATAATACTGTTGTAGATTTTTTTTGTATTTATACTAACATATTTCTCATCCTAGAAAATATACCTAATTTTCTACTAATTTTTTTTAATATATAATTAAAATTTTATTTTTTATCTATATATTTCTATTACACCAAATTCATTATTTAAATTATCTACAACCTCTTTAACATTATCATTATAAATATACTTTTTAATTTTAGAATCCGTCCATCTGCAGTTCACACCCCGTTTGTCAAATATGATACTAAAACAAACCTCACGCACGACTGGAACGCACAACATCCGAATCCCAATCAAGCAAGTATAACGTTAGATTTAACTTTAGCGAATGTGTTCTGATTAAATATGTTTGCACTCTTCAGTTGAGATGGAAGCCGTTTGACTTACCGACGGGCGAAAACGTCGACTTTGTGGCTGGAATTCATACCATCTGTGGAGCGGGAGACCCTCGGACAAGACACGGAATAGCAATACACATATACGCTTGCAACGTCAGTATGAAAGATTCTGCTTTTTATAACAGCGATGGAGACTTTCTCATAGGTTTTATAATAAATATTATTTTGATGTTGCTGTAATTCGTGTATAATTATAACGTTTTAAATTGTTATCAGTGCCTCAAGAAGGAACACTCAAAGTAACCACAGAATTTGGCAAAATGGTTGTAGCTCCGAATGAAATATGCGTTGTACAGTCGGGAATGAGGTTTGCGGTGGAAGTAGACGGTCCATCTAGGTATGTTTTAAATTATGATAATTGCATATGAATGTCTCTATTGTGATATGAATTTTAAGGGGTTACATATTGGAAGTGTTCGACGGTCATTTCAAGTTGCCGGATTTGGGTCCAATTGGAGCTAATGGTTTGGCGAATCCCAGAGATTTTCTGACGCCAACTGCACATTATGAAGATAAAGAAGTGGAAGGTATTACTGTATTTATTAAAAAAAAAAACATTTTTTAAATTCTTCTATTTTTTACTTCAACAAATATATTAGGATTAAGCAATATACTTTACCCTTTGGATGCTAAACAATGACACATTGATCGTCATTATATATGAAATAAATACTAACAAAGATCGCTGTTGTATGACAATGGCATGAAACAGTTTTTGAATGAATTTAATTATAATAATGTATAGGAAATCCGATGAATATGTGAAAAAAAAATATTTTTAAAACACTGCATAATTTTATAAAAACAAAAATTTTATTTTTCTTAGCAGAAATTTTTTAATATTTTCTCTAAAACTACAGTGCAATTCTAAATGCGCCTTGCCTTCACAATAACAATAAATAAATCACAAGGACAGTCGCTCGATGTTACAGAAATTGAATCGATAGACGAATGCTTCTCTCGGGATCAGTTTTACGTCGTAATATCACAGAAAATATATATAATTAAACAAAATACATTGCCCAGAGTCAAGTTTATAGCTGAGAAGAAAATGCGGACAAAACTGGATATGAAAGCAAGTTATATAGCAGTCTATAACAAAAAATAACTATATTTAATGAAAGTAACGTGTTTAAAAAAGACATCATTTAAATATTATACTTTAAGTTTAAAAAATAAAAGCCACAATTTCCCATTTCAAATGACAATACCACCAAAATTTATTTTCAAGCTTCCCAGAAATAACGGGTTCAAGAATTAGCTAAATAATATACGAATATGGCGTAATAAAAGTTACCTATTTTATCTACATTGCCAATTATTATATTTTATACATCCCAAAAACTTTTTGCATATTTTTAAGTGGTTCTTGAATATTTAGGATAAAATTAATTTATGAAGTTGAAAATTTTGGCATCGTTAAATAGACATAGAAAACTCAATTGTCATCTTCAGGATTCAAGATCATCGACAAGTATCAAGGAGCATTGTTCACAGCGAAGCAAAACCATTCGCCGTTCGATGTCGTAGCGTGGCACGGCAACTACGTGCCGTACAAATATGACTTGAGCAAGTTCATGGTCATCAACTCCGTGGCTTTCGATCATTGCGTGAGTTATTTTTTTAAAACAGTTTTACGAACTCGACTAATATATCTTGTTAATAGGATCCGTCCATCTTCACGGTTCTAACGTGCCCTTCGACGAAACCGGGAGTCGCCATCGCTGATTTCGTAATATTCCCGCCGAGATGGTCCGTCACGGAGAACACATTTAGACCGCCATATTATCACAGTATGTTTTAAAATAATTTCAGAATAGAAATATATTCGACATCGCTTAGTTAGATTCGTCATCTCATATGTAAGCTATTTGTTAACGTAGGAAATTGTATGAGCGAATTCATGGGACTAATATTGGGAAGTTACGAGGCTAAAGAGGGTGGATTTCTTCCCGGTGGAGCTTCGTTACATTCCATGATGACTCCTCACGGACCCGATGCCGAATGTTTCGAATCGGCTTCTAGCGCAAAATTGATTCCGCAAAAGATAGCCGAAGGAACACAGGTAGCGTTCGGAAAGCCTAGAGAATCGTTTCATCTTAGAGCAGTTTTGATAATAATGTTTTATTTCTAGTCATTTATGTTCGAGAGCTCTCTCAGCATGGCTCTGACGAAATGGGGAGAAGAAACATCGCAAAAGCTCGATCCGGACTATTACGAATGCTGGCAGAATTTAAGGAAGCGCTTCGACGAAAGCTTGAAGATTTAAAACGACAGTTTAATTATTACGTTCTTAATTTTTATTTATTTCGATACAGTTACAGAGACATTCGGATAAAAATATATACGCATTTATCACACTTTAGTGTTTTAAAAAAATAAAATTAACAAGTACTACGTTCAATCAATAATGTTGGTATCTTTTATAAACGTTTACAATTGACAAAGTGCTTTTTATTCAATTAAACGGTCAGAATATGAAATGGAATGCAACTTATTCACATAAACGAACAAAAATTGATATATATGTTTAAAATTTTGGTATGTACATTTGTCGGTGTTTGATCGGCGACGGGCGAGATCAACCGTGGTTCACGTTGACGGACTCCAGCTCGGACGCCGGCGTTTCTGGTTCTTCGTCGTTGTAGATATTTTCGGCCATTTGCCAAACCTGAAACATAAGCGAAACATCGGTGAGTATGGTACAAAACGAATAAGCCAAGTACGAGTCCGAGGAGAGCTTCAGGGCAACGGGAAAACTATCTCTTATATTTTAAATAAAAAGAAGTATGTACATATCCAAACGGTGCAAGTTAGTGGAGATCTGAGATAGCAAAACATATTACGAATAACCAAAATGAGTCTAATAAAACGCAGTTGAGAGAGTCTAGGACGAAAGATATTTCCGGCCATTTTCCAAACCTAAAAAATATCAAACATCAATCAATATGTAGTAAGTTTTCTTTTTCTGATTTGTAGAGATACTGACTGCTATAATTAATTTTTTGCTAATAGATTTAATAATTTTTTTCGCAATTTTCAAAAATAAAATCAATAATATCTAAAAATAAAGACTTCATTAGAAAAGAAACTAACGATAGCTGAGATAAGTTTGTATTTTTAAGTAACAGATGTGAGTGAGTGCATACGGCTGCATGTTCTTATATAAGTGACCAAACGTCCGTATTTACGGGATACATCATTTCCAACATATTGTCTCACTGTTCAGATTAAGGTTGTCGGGACAGTTAAATGTTCCGTATTCAAGTATTTGTCTGTAAAAAGCTATACATATTCATAATATATTACAGAAAATTTTGTTGCAATAAATATTAAAAAAATCATTGAAGATAGTATTTCGGAAATTAATAGGGAGCTAGTTGTTGGGGTATGATCGTAGATTTTTTTCAGGTGATAGTTCTAATAGGGGGAGTGTTATTGGGGGGTGGGTCTACTATAGTTTGTGATAATTTTTTTGTCAAACAATAACTATTATTTTATTTCACATGGTCATAAACCTTGAAACAGATTATATTTATGCCAGATTTTTAATGAGCTACTTTTGTACAGCAATTTTTTAATACGTGCATAGGGATGGTTCATTAACATGGGGTTGGCGAAAAGGATTTTTTTATCACACTTGTCGCGTTATATTAGTTTTACTTGACTATATAAATGGTTTGTCAATGGATCTTTAGTTTAAAAACATAGTATATAATGAGTTTGGAATTTAAAATTTTATTATGACCATTTTTTTTGCATGCGAATAATTCCGAGCAACACCCCGATTTATGCCCACACCGGGCCAAATATGGTAAGCAATTATACCCACAAACAATGTGTTGAGTTTTGTCACTCTATTCCAGGCCTCGGCAACTTTTTTTGGCTGCGGGTCAAAATAATTAAAATGTGACTATTAAAAAGACTATTCGGGTCAGTGAATATTTTTGGTCCTAACAATCATATATGTGGTCTAGTCGTGGCATCGTAACACGTTAAAAAAATGATATTTGCAGAACTGAAATGGGTCACTTCAAATCATCAAGGTCACTTGGTGACCCACGGTCATAGGTTGCCGAGCCCTGCTCTATTCAAAGGAATAACTAACCCCGTAATATTGATATATCGTCATATGCCAATAAAAAGATTAATATTATTCTATAGAATGGAATACAAAAATTGTAATCTTTGTGTAGTCGAACGATGTTTGCAAAATTACAGATAATTTATAAACTTACATCATCTTCTCGTAACAGCAGTGAAAATAAATTAAAATATACTTTACCTGCATGATGTTATCTTCGGAGACGGAACAGATGACCCACGGCTCGTTAGGATTCCACGAAAAGTCTGAGATCTTCGCCGTGTGACCTCCGTGAATGAAGAGCAGCTCGGGAGGTCCGTCTTCGGAGTCTTCCATTGTCTGCTCCTCGCCGATCTTTGAGAGATCCCAGACGTGCAGGCGACGATCGGTGCCGCTGGAAGCCAAGATGGTCTCGTTATGCGGAGACCACTGAACTTGGAAGATTTCGTCCTTGTGCGATTCGAACGAGTGGAGTTTGAGCTTCAGGTTACGCAGATCCCAAAGAGCGACCTGAAATTTAAAACGAAAATGTCAGTTTACACTCAATTTGTATAAGATTAGATCGAATCGCACGCTCACAGTCTTATCGGCGCTACCGGTCGCCAGTATAAATTCAGAGTAAGGATTAAAGCTAAGGCAGTTGACTTCGGCCGTGTGGGCGTCCACAGTGTGCGAAGGTTTGGTTGTGTTGTTACATCTGGTGTCCCAGATCATGAGCTTCTGGTCGTCGGCGACCGAGCCGAACAGCGATTCGTGCAACAAGTGCCAAGCGACGTCTTCGACGACGGCCGTGTGTCCGGTGAACACGGATTTGGCGTCGATGACTCGATTGTCTCTGGGAGTGGCGTTTATGTCCCACAAACATATGGTGTGATCATCGCTATAACAATACGATAAAGTTAGAATCGCCAGAGTATAATATAAAAGTTACAATAATATTACCTCGCCGATAAGAGATATCCGTTTAGATTCGGATTCCACGATAAGCCATACCCTTCTTTTTGGTGTCCGCGCAATCTATAATTGCAAAAATGTATATAATTAAATTAGTTTCAACAGCCAATTACATCAAATTGACAATGAGAGTAGTATTTATCGAAGGATTCTGAAAATAAACATATTAACCCTTTCTGCTCGTAAGGTGCGTGAGACGCACCATCGCTTGGCTCTATATTACTCGTAGGGTGCGTCAGGCGCACCATTTCAATTAATGAAATATAACGTCGATTTTTTGGTATTTCCTGTGCATGTTTTGAATAACGTTTTTGCAGTGTTGTAGACAAGAGTTTCAAGAAGCATATCTTATAAAAAAAATATCATTTTTACATGAATCAAGCCGGGGAGAGCTCATTTATCGTGATAAGTCGGAGTTTTCTTGATGACTAAATTTAAATGCAGATGTGCCGTAGATTTCTCCGAAGGCAATGGTTGGCGATCGTCCTTCGGTATACACGCGTCGGTGACGTTTTAATTGCCTATTGGGTTTTCGACAGTCTCGGGTGTACATAATTTGTGTCTAAGTAAGACTATAGTGATTAATAATTTTGTTTTAATTACTTATTTTTGCATTTTTTTAAATTTTGTTGTGAAATTATTTTTTTAAATTGTATTGTTAAAAAACAGTGCTATCGCTGAATATAGTGATTGTAATGAAAATATGTTTTGTAATGATATGTGATGGGGAGGATTTTGTGTTTGATTTTTCATCTTCCAATGATGATAGTAAAGAAAGTAATGTCAAAATTAGGCATGTTACCTTGAATCGAAGATGGAATACAGGCAATTGAAATAATAGCGAAAGAAACGATACCTCAAACAAATCGCACCACATCAGAAAATTGGAGAATAATAACTAGTAATGACAATGTACCTTAAAAATAGCAATATTTCCACCAAGTGATAAATGTCCTGGGTCCCAACTTCCCGCAAACTGTATACAACCTATTGATTATTTTCAATTGTTTTACACTGATGAGTTGGTATACTAATAAAACTTGGGGATTTACGAAAAATTAAAAAATAATATTTTCCCATATTTGTTTCCTTAATTTATAATAAATCAACATCCCACATATTATTAAACGTAGTGCCCTTTTTTGTGCATCACTTTTTTTATTTTTATATAAAAATATGCTATTTAAGCTATTAGTTCGAATATATAAAATCACAAACAAATATGTACAATAAAGCTACTGAAAAGCTAAAGTTTTGTCTATTTTTAATTAAGAAATATATAAAATTTTCATTTGACCTTCGACGGGACGTATTTTACTTTTAAAAATATACTTAACATCAGTTTATAAAAAACCTAGATATACCTTGTGCAAGCGATGTAAGCTTTCTTCGTTCGCAGGTAGATACGTTTATCTATAACTAAGCGGCATGTCTTTGTTATTTGTGTATATTTACTTATTTATGGTTAAAACATTTTTTGGTCCCATAAATATTTTAAAATGGGTGGTCGCCATATTGTGTTTATTTATTGTTATGGATTGTCAACCAATGGTACTTGAGAGAACCAAAAAAAATTAAAATGTAATTATTTGTTCTAATTTCTTCGTTTTTGGTATTAGTTTATTTATATTTATGCTCTATATATATAATTTTAATTTAAAAAAATAATTTAACATTTTTCATTTTTCCCGAGCTGGCGACATACCTAGTACGAAAACGATTACGAGTGCAAAGGGTTAAACGTTCCTCAAATCGCAAATGTGTTCATGTCTTCACAACTTACCGCGTTCCACTGCAATTTAAATGGATCATCATTCTACAGCAGAGTTAATAATAGGGCTACTAACAATGGGGGTCAGCATGGATTCAGAGAATTTAAAACGAACACGCTACAAATAGAGAAATCAACGTCATCAACTTTTGAATCAATAAACGAAAATACTCTTTAGGGAGGACAATTTATCTAACTTTTAAACGCCATATATATGTTTTACGTAGGTATGTGCCCCACGCTGAAGATTTAGTTTAGAACAAAAAAGAGATTTCAAATGTATACCATATTATTTTTTACATATTGACCGCTATCTAGACATTTCTGACAGAATTACAGCGGGAATCGGGAGTCAAAAACGAAGCAAAACGGGTTGCAAGCACACAATAAAAAATTTAAATTTTATTTTTTAACTTAAATAAAATTAGATAACGAAATTGGCAGAGAACATTTATTTGGAACACAATAATAAATGTAAGTTATAGAAAACGTATTTTCAATAGCTTAAAAGCTTTTCGTGAAGAAGTGGAAGCCAGAACCCATATTCCTGAAGTACTTTCAAGAAGAATGGTACAATAAAATCATGAATTGGAATGAAACTGCTTCGCCAGGAACTAAAGTAAAAAAGTAGGAAGTACCAACAAGAGTCTTAAATCCACAAATCGTGTAATAATACAATATGAATATACTTTTAGGGAAAGATTGTCACTTTTCTTTTTTGTTATATGCTGTTGGAAATGGTAAAAGCCTTTTTTATAAAGTAAGGAATTTCGAACGAGGTTTTCTTTTATTTATTCTCGCTGGATAATACAGCGAAATAAATCAAATCAATCTAATGGGAGAATCAGAAGATAGATTTGATGAATATATAAGAAATAAAGGTTGTTATTATAATTTAATTTTTTTAAAGTATTAAGTGTGTAAACATTGATTAGGCATTGTAATACGATTTAAATTGATTCATCTGCCTCTGGAAGTGAAGAATTTTATAATTGGTACAAAACTAAAGTGTGAAAGTAAAAAAAATGTTGATTGTACAATAGAAACATTTTTGTGTTTACAAATAAGGTTACTTTAGATACTTCAACCACTTTACACGCGCTCCTGCAGGGGTGTGGGAATTCAGAAATATTTATTATCGTATTGATTAAATTTGTCATTATACTCTGGACTCCTTCAGCATTTCGTTTCAAATAAAAAAAGGGTCATATTTTTTATTAGCTGTGGAAGTCATAAATTAGACAAATACAAGGCAGTGTGTTATTCGCATTTTTTCCCCTTAGAAGTATTTCTCAATTACAGTAGATGGGATGGAGACAATAAAAGAAAATGAATGAATAGAGTTGCTTTATCTTTCCAATAATTTGACATACCTTTATTACTATATTACCCCATATTTCTTTGAATTCATAGAACGCAATACGTTTTCCTGTGGAGTATATCTTCAAAATAAAGATATCTTTATTCCGTTAGGTACATTGTTGGTTTTATTGAAAATATTATTCATTATAACTGTGATTTTTTGATTGGGTACTGCAACGTATATCAATGTATTACATCAGTGCTAACAGAAAAATCTTTCTAGCAAATTTCCCATGGTCTAATAATAATGACGATAATGATAATGATAATAGTATTAATAATAATAATATTAATAATAATAAATTTCATAATTCTAGGTCATTTTTTTTCAGAAGTCACAAAAAATTTCATTTTGCCTGTTTTTATTATTTTATTGTAAATGTAATTTTTAAAAATATATTTTGCAAAAAATATAAATTTCATTTTTATATATTTTTTTAATTCATATATATTTTACAAAATGCTTACAATAACGCGCATCTTACTTAAACTCAAAGTGGTAACCTATCCGAGTACTGACCATACCCAATCGTTTGCTACACTAATGCGCAGTTTATATATTTGAATGCACGCTATAAATTAAATGTTGTCCAATAGTACCCTTTTTAGGTACATAAATATGTATAAAAAAAATAAAATAAATGGAATACCTCAAATCTGGATGACAATCTCCGTTGGGATCGGGTTTGCTAGGATGCTTAGTGTAGTCGAATACTAGGACGTCGGAAGATGGAGTCTTAGTGGCGATGACGCAAGGATTTTGCGGCATGTATCGAGCTCTATTCACCTCTCCCTCGTGATTAATCTTAATTTCTATGTCAATTTTTCCAGACACCGAGCCGAACCCTCCAAATTCTGAAAGTCGATAAAGATTTATATATAAGCAATTTTGAAACGCTATACGACAATCGAATAACATTACCTCCTTTTTCATTATCGTAATGACTCGCATCGAACTGAGCGTCTTCGTTGGGCAGCTGAACGCTAGCGATCAGTAGATGATTTTGTTCATCGGACGTGTGAGTTCCCAAGATTAATCTGAATAACGCGGAACGGAGAGTTAATATTGTTTTTTATAGACGAGGTGTATATATCAAGTACCTGTGAACGGAATAATCTTTTCCTTCGGGTCTCGTGACGTCCGGCAACCACTGCGCAGTCAGCGACGGCCATTCTAAAGCGTGAGTCATCACCAGATCGTACAAGAAGGGAGTGTTCTTCTTCCATATTTTGTACTCCTCGTTGATGACCCTCTCCTCGACGGCGTCGTCGAACGTTTCTGAACAGACAGCGTACATTAAATATCGCTTTTACGAATCCGAATTAATGTGACCGAAATGACCTTTTTTATTTTGAATGTCTTTTGATATTTTGAAAATGTGGTCACCTTTTCGAAGAGGTTTTCCAATAAGAACACTATAAGGCGAGACAGAAAACGAGCAAATGAGCAAATGCGAGTATGCTGGAGAAAAATCGGACGCCGGTCGGTAGTTGGCAGGTGTCAAAAACCGCGGGAACGGAAGCAAAGCGGAGAGGGAGAGAGCGGAAAACTTCGCCAGATCTGTCGCCGGATCGTCAGGTCGTCGAGCGGTCGCCGATGACTTACCTCCGTCGCCTTTGTCCGCCATTATCGTTCGCCGACCGTCGCGCGCCAAAGTGGAAGCCGAAGCGCAACCAGAGACAACCGTCGCCGCCATAGACAATCCGAGACAGCCGGCGAACGACGAGCGACACCGAAGCGCCGCGAGTGAACCACCAAACTAGCCAGCACTCAAAAACATTTTTCAACAAAAACATATTTTTAATAATAACATTTAAAAAAAATATTATTCATTTCAGATTATTATTTACCTTCTCCACTATATTATCATACAAAATTCAAATTCAAATTACTTTTTTTTAATTAAATAAATGACAATGAATTCTAATTAGAGTTCTGTTCAAATTAGACCCATAAAACATTTTACTCTTTTAAAATATGCCAAAACTAGGCGGCACTCTGGTAACACTGATCTCGAAAGGAAAACTCTCTTAGGCCGGTTTCACACGTGCCGGATGGATTCACCCGCCACTGCCCATACAACACCGCCCCCACTACAAGGCGCCGGCCCGGTGCCGAGCAAATCCATCCGGCACGTGTGAAACCGGCCTTACGCTTTCACCGCGTTTGACGTTTCCAGACGTCATGACGAACAAGAAAAAAATACAAAATGATGTCCCTAATTTTAAAGATTATACTTTAATAAGCAACTATATAAAAACAGTCTCGAATATACATATCTGCAAAATATGTCATTTCATTATATATTTTTAACAGCGAAAAAATAAAAATTTGGCACGTCCTAGTAAAATTATACTCTTTTAACTTTTTCATACGTAGTAATATATTACGTACTTATCGTTATGCAATGTATAAATGTTACAAAATATTTATTTTTCATTGAAATTATATTCTACTAACGAAAATATAATTTAACTGACGCGCTAGTAAAGATATATGCTGTTCTAAAATGTATATAAAACTCAATTTGCCAGTTTCAAAACGTACACTTGCTTTTCAAACCCAAACCTAACCTAATGAAAGTGGAAATACTAAAAATAGTTTTAGAACTTGCATAAGTACAAAATACAGTCACTTTTGATATCACGTTATGTTTTAAAAATATTATTAATCGAATTTATCTAGCCTAACTTGATCTAAAGAAAATTAATTATAGTTTTAACTCGAAAATCAAAACCGAGCCTCTTGTCAGGGGAAAATAAGCACAGTACATCACATTACGCGTATTGCTCAATAGTTTGTTTGCACTAACCGGTATTACTAAGGACTTTATATATGAGTATCAACGTGTATTGAAACCAAATTTTGGTCCAAATATTGGAGGGCGCAAAAAATAATTACCATTTCTCAAAAGTAAAAAATCCCCGTCAAAAGCAATAAAATCGTGCCGGCACATTGAAGTGAGAACGATCATTATCAAACGTTCCCACTGCAATGGCGCCGACACGATTGTATTGCTTTTGACGTGAATTTTTGACTTCTGAGAAATGATAATTTTTTTGCGTCCTTTTATTGTCCAAAATTCGGTTTGAATACGCTTTGAACAATACTTTCATATCATAGTCCGCAGTAATATTGGTAAGATAGCTATCATATTTTTAAAACATAGTGTAAAGTGCAGACAAACTATAGCATTACTTAGTATAAAATTGAATAGTAGACGTTTGTCTATACTTATTTTTTCACTTATTATCCCGTGAGAGTTGAGTTGGCTTAGTTTGTATTTTGAAATTGCTCTATTACACTATTATGTTCTATCTTAATGTGTGTTCCATGAATCTAAATCGGTTTAAATATATCTAAATAGTCCGAAGTAGCAATGTCTAGCGAATACGCAGGATGCTGTAGAGCCCTATATACATGTTTATATATTTATTTAGATTTCCCTATAGTCAAAACTTAGCGGCACTCTTTTAACACTGGCGTGACGGATTCTCTCGACTGGCAACCTTCGGCGCGTTCGTGCGTGGTTGCGGGCCCGCGCACTCATTCACTCGTATAAACATGGGACTTTTTAAAAACGTCAATAAAAAACTACTGCGGCTCAATCTGTGTTTAACTGCCACCCGTCACCATCCCATCGCCAAAATGCTTTAAACCATCTCAAAGATTTTATCACGTGGCATTTTTGCCTTGCGAAGACGTACATTATCGTGCAGAGGAATCACTCGCTTTCGATTGACTAAACTCGATCGTTTATTTATTAATTTCTCGTTTAATCTTTTCAATTGTTGATAATAAACTTCTACAAAATAACTTTACAAAGTGTCGTTCTTAGTTTAGGAGTTAGAAGATATATTTACTTGATTATTAGAAAGCCATGTTTTTTTCGTGTCATATTATCGTATACTATCATCTTCTCGTTCCCTGTTATGATTTGAGACAAAAACGGAGCGCGTTTTTGGCTCGACGATAGCAGAATGCATGTGTCCAACCGCTTGTCTTTTAAATCCCTATTGCCCGATTCGAATCGTCGAAACCAAAACTGACATCTGTTTACTGTCGGACCTGCCCCATAAACTTCTGTAATGAGTTTACTGGCCATGGTAGCATTCAAGCTCCGATCCAAGTAAAGCAGCATACAATGCCCAACATTTTAGTTTTTGAAAGTGCGATTTAATTTTACACTTAACAATAAAATAAAATTAATTGAAGTCAAGGAACAGTATAGAAAAAATATTTGTCCAATATATAAATATGAGAGGTTTTATTTGTAAAACGTCATCGGTGTTCGGACATGGCCGACTTTTCGGCTACGAGAACGACGGAAAGAAACGTCAATCGTTCGCCGAGTAGGTTATGTCTACGTCGGCGCAAGCGGTCCGCCGGGCCAGAAGGCAGCGGATCTTGCAAGATCCCGCCGCCAGATTGTCCAAAATAACAGGCAGACCCGTTTCCGCCGAGTCTATTCCTAGTATGGCGCACTTTTTTATAATGACGAGTTCCTTTCTTATAACGTTTAATATTTTCGTTACAGTCGCTCCCAAAGAAGACTCTGTCTTCGATTCCGATCTCCAAAGATTGTGCGACTTGTCGCAGACGCCGATCGACGATGACTACGCTCCTGTTCGGGAAGAAGACAGACTGCTCGGCGGCGGTGGCGTCGGCGGCGTCGAAGTTCGACCCGACGCAGAAGACGACTCTCTCTTTACCAAATTGCTATCCACGAGAATACACATATTTTTCTATGCCATATTAGTGAACGTCGTTTTCATCAGCAACGACGTCATGGACAATTACATATTTTTACCCCTACTGCTATGGGAATTTGTAGAATTTTTCTACTTTCAAGCCCAAGAGCGGAAGACGTCGCCGACGATTTTGAGACTCGCCGTCGGCTTGGCTCCCGAAGTGTTAGAAAGTGTAGTGGCGATCATGAAAAGAACCAAAACTGTATTGCAAGACGCGTGTCTTTATATATTTGCCATTATAATGATGCAATTGTTGATAAATACCATCGGAGCTAGTCGATAATGTGTTACGAAAGTCGCTATCGGAACTTATTTTTCTCGTCATCGGTGCATTCTTATTTTACACTTATGTACATAAATGAACCTTCACTCCGACGCGGGAACGTGTTGTAACTGACACTTTCAGATATTATATTTATATTTTTTTCAACTCATAAAACATTCCCTGTTAATTGTAAAAAACGTTGGCGCTCCATACAATTCTATGATAAATTGATGGCAGCTCCACGGTGGCGAAAATCGGAAACGCCGATAA
Organism: Plectrocnemia conspersa; assembly: GCF_051122295.1. NCBI lineage: Eukaryota > Metazoa > Arthropoda > Insecta > Trichoptera > Polycentropodidae > Plectrocnemia > Plectrocnemia conspersa. The sequence goes on along the minus strand of NW_028277177.1, from coordinate 341,269 downwards.
TTATTTAAAAAATATTTAATTTCATTATATCTACAAATGTCTTTAAGCAAACATCAACAGATGTCGTTAGTTACACATTTTAATGTAATATTCCACTTGAGCAATTTTCAACCCTAAGTGTAGCTTCACACGTGGCGGATGGATTCGCCCGGCACCGTATAGTGGGGATGGTGTATGGGCTAGTACGACTACAACTGTCTGGCGCCAGGTACTGGGCTGAGTGTGGTGGGGGTAAATCTCAAACATGAACCGGGCCGTTGACAGTGATTGTGGTATTTTGTAGTACAATTATTAAATATATCCCTCGTGCTTAGGCAATAGCAGAAGAAATATACCTCGAAATTTTAATTATATTAATAGAATCTCTTTTTATTATCTTATTAGAATACATACAAAAATAAAATCCTAACGCAAAATGCGTGGAAGGACTTATGTGGATCTGTTAATCCTAAACGACTGGCATCAGTTGACGGGGTATAGGTCGGGCTAGGAAGAAGTCGGCCAGAGACCGGCCACGTGTGAAGAGTTTGTAAACGGTGCCGACCCAGTGCCGGGTGAATTCATCCGGCACGTGTGAAACTACACTTACATATATGAAACAACTGTGATATAAGGTTCAAAAGTTCAAGATCGTCATTTGTCCCTCTTGAATTTGACCTAAAAATGCATGTCATTTAATTAAATACTATGAATCTAAATCAAATGTAATTATTAAAAAAAGCTGAAAAGCTGAATCCCTGATTCTAAACCAGAAATTCTCAGGTTATTCTTCAGAAAAAATCTAAAAAAACATTCAAATCTATACTGAAAATATTTTTTTAAATATTTTTTCTGGCAGATATATATTCTTACCAGTGAAAGTATAATTTATCAGGCAAGTGCTAGTAAAATTATATGATTGCATCTTTTCCATACGTATATTTACATACTTATCATTATTTATTTACATGTGATGTCTTAATGGGACATTAAATGTGCATATTTCAGCGAAAATATACATATTACTACTAGATAAAATGAAATTTTTTTGATAGGCGCTAGTAAAATTATATGCTGCTTTAAAATGCATGAAACTCAATTTGACAGTTGCAGAATGTCCATTTGCTGTCCAACTCAAACCTAATCTAATGATAGTTTTAGAACTTTCACTATGTCAAGTCCAAAATACAATCTAAGACAACTCAACTCTCGGGAGAAAATAAGCGGAAGAAGTATAAACAAATGTCACATCTTCCATATTGCTCTCTAGTTCGTCGGCACTTCAATATTACAATATGTTTTAAAAATATGGTAGCTAACCTTGTCGATATTACTATTGGTCAAAATTCGGTTTAGATGTGCTTCATTCGATTTTCACTTGTAAGTTGTAATATTATTATAAAAAGTCTTAATGTGGACGCTAGATAACTATTAAAAATCATATTGTTTTATCAAGATGTGTAAATAATTAAGTTTGCTTTTATAAAAGAAAGTTATAGATTTTCAAACAAATAAAAAATGATAATTTAATCCGATGTGAATAGAAAGCGTTGAAAATATTTCGCGTAATATAACTCGATCTGCTATATTACAAATTAATGTAGCAGATCGAGCTTTCTTTATTTTAACATAACAGTGATGCTTGTCTAGTAGCTATTGTAAATCCTTTTCCACAAAAATGTCAGTTAACACGTTCTTGCCTTCCAACGTTTGTGTAAGTAAAGATAAAAATTTATCTCGATTTTACTTATTAATTATAATATAAATTAAACGGGAAATAAATGTCACTAAATATATTAATATTTTTGGGTAATTACAATTTTTATTTTTGAATGGTAGAACGCTGAACTAATAATATTTCCAGGATGATGGCGACAACAGTATCTTAGCAGGATATTTATCAATCAACACTGGGGATGAGCGATCTGTTCCTATCGCCACGTACTGTTAATCATAAATCAGTTACTTTTTTCTAGTGCTCTCTATATAATATTAATAATGAGAGATAGTAAGAAGAATTTCTCAAATTTATTAAAAACATTTATTATATATGTACGTACATAATATAAAAATTATTGTTAGATTTACAATAAATAAGCGCATAATTGTATAGTCTAATAAATAACATACAATTCTAAGTGGATAATTGCCCATCTAAATATTTTTATCAGGTGGCAATTTTCAAAATACTCGATTAATAAGACATGATTGAGAAATAAATTAATAGAGCGATAACGAGTTTTTACTGGCTTGTAATCGCTTTATATGTTATTTTTATACTAACTATTGCTAATATCAAATTTATACGGCTCGTATAAATATTTATTATAATAATCGATCGTTGATTAATTGGCGAGAAAAAAATGCCGCTAGCGACTCTATACCCTTCCTGATTTTTATTTATTTGTGGCAAAAACAAACATAAACTAGTCTCAAACTTATTTATACCGATCGAAACCTGCTATCATAAATTGAAATGCCCATCGATATACGCGTATAAATAAGTTATACTAATAAGGTTTCGAAACTAATAGCGGTTTCGCAATCTCGAGAGACAAATAATTAGGTTTAGAACATAATACTGATATTATTTGCCAGTAAACTAAATCGCTCATCACTCGTGTGAGATATCGATCGTTCGTCCGTACGCGTCGGGCGTAGACCAAAAGTAATATATCACTCAGCATTTCAGTATCGCAGAACGCTATGCCAAATATCATTTTTCACAAATGAATAAATTATAAATGGTTTTGGTACGATGTTTATTATGAATATATTTTTTATATTGAATAAAACTAAATGTTAACCCTATTGTTATGTTTTATTTACGTCGTCTCCAAGTTTGAAACGCTGACGATTTCGTCGAAGAGCTGCAGTAGGTCACATTGAAAGGCGCCGTACATGGCCAATTGGAGTGCTAGAAATTATTAAAAATAATTAAATAGTAGAACAAATATTAAAATAGTATATCGGAAGGCTCGATTTCTTTTAAAAAGCGGATCGTGTGTAATAATATGAATACCTTTTGTAATTGCTATAGTCTTCCACTCTTCTTTTTGTTCTTCGCTCAACAAATCCCATTTTTCTTTCATATACTCATCGAAATTAAGAATACCGTGTTCCCCCATCTTTTCGTATTCTGTTTGGCAAAATAGAATAAAAGGAGACATCCGTTCCTTCAGTCTTAAGTTAGTCAATTCCTAAAATTACAACTAAAAATAAACTTCACATTCCTATATTTTAATTAGACGTCGAAGCGAATCGTCAACTTACATGTTGCAATTTCTCCTTAGTGGCCAGTATGTGTTCTTCCGTCATCTGAATGTTCATTTTATCCCTGATCGAAAGTGATAAAATATACGTCTCTAACATTTTCGCGTATCCGATGATTTCCTTTTCGTGTCCTTTGAACTGTTCGCTCTTAATCGAAACGTATGTTTAAATTTTAACACGATCGATGATATAATTGCTCGATATACCTTGTTATTTTCCAGTTGCTGCAATAGTTTTGTCGCCAATTTTATTACAATAAAAATATTCGAGATGGGGATTTTATTCAGTAGACTCAGTAGATTTTTGAAGCTCATGTAAGCGGTTTTAAGAAGAGTCTCGGGTTTGTTGGAGTCCAACGTTTCCTCGGTCTTCTTAGACTTGATCTAAAAATACAATATAACGTGAATTTGCTTAATTTTTAGAACAGTCGTTAATTACTTAAGTTCAATATACCTTTAGTTTTAATCCCTCCCAGAGCTTTGCTGCCAAATTTTTTACCATAACTGCATTCGCTGTGGACGTTTTTCCTACTAATTTCATTTGATTCGTGAGTTTCGCCAAAGTGTCGTCCGACAGTTTTTTAGGTGCGTCCGGGCTACTGGAAGACTAGTTTCAAAATATTCAAGTTTTATTGTTAATCCGATCGACGTTATGGCGGTCTAGCATACCTTAAAGCTTAATCGCTCTCGGTCTTTGGCTGCCAATTTTGTTACGGTGTCTGCAATTGTACTTTTGTATTTCTCAACTAACGTCGACTTTGATTCATCCGAAAATATCATAATGATTTTGACATTGTTTCTCCTTATTTTCCCATGCGATCTGGAGTAGTTGAGAGACTGGCTCCATATCCACGGAGGAACTCTAATAATGTCGAACATTCAGGGAAAAAAATACAAAGTAAATTACTATAAATAGAAAACGCCACAGTACGCTCGGCTTCTCGGTGAAAAGTTTTTCATCGTTTTAATTTTTTTCAACTAATGATATATACCTTTTTGACTTTCTATTTATAAATAATTTTTAATTCATTTCGGGGAAACCAAAAGCTAATTAAATTTCATTCATTTATCCCTCATCTTAGTGTGTCTAAATTATGTACACAAATTTGAGTTAAGTCAGAGCGACAAACACTTTAAAAGTTTAAATAAAAATAGTTAAGAAAGTGTTTGTAAAATTGAATATAGTAACAGAAAAATTCGGCTTTATTGACGTTTACTATCATCCCTAATCTACACTCACCTGAGAACGTTTAGATGACGACCAGCCGACACTAGAGCCATTTTTATTTCGGGTCTAAAACGTGCACTTAAAATTAAACCGTTCAGACTTTATGTTGTTACTTTACAGGGTCAATCAACATAGATCTTCGACAGATTTAGTCGACATAAGACGCTTCGCAAGCAATCGTTAAATGCGTGTACATATAAGGAAAGGCAGGGCTACCAATATCAGTAAATATTGCAGCCTTATCGCGTTTGGAAACATTCCGATGTATTCGTACAATTTGTTTACCCTATTTATAAATACAAATTAATTTATAAGATACTTTTATAACAATATTTTTTCCTAAAAAATATATTAAATAAAAAACTGCTAGTTCAATCATATAAGCGATTGTCAAATAAAATTAATGCTATTTATAAATACATAATCCGATTTACAAAACTGGAATTATGTACTAAGACACCACTCCCGCTCACTTTTTATGGCGTACGCCGAGGTCTCCGCCTCTCCTAGCTAAATTTCTCAATACTTAATTGCTCAGGGGGCGTACTGTGAGGGGCGACAATTTGCGAAGTGGCTAAAATATTATCAAAATCTGGTCACCTTAATTTAGCAGTACCTGAGACTTGCATATTGGTGAATAGACGAGAATGACGTTTTCGCCGATCAGCACTCCTCTCGCGTTCAACGTAATTATTATAATAATACATCTCTATAATATAATTAATGTAAAGTCTTCCAATAAATATATATAATATAATTAATGTAAAGTCGCATTGCCACACGTTAAAATACATATGTTTGTCTGCTGTTACAACAACTCCTCGCAAACGGCGAATAGTAGCGACGTGACATTTTCACATGTCATTCTGGCTGCCATTTCTATGTCGACCGTGCTATTTTCAATTTTTAAGTTAATAGGTTGAAAGTTGCGCTAAACAGCAACGTGCTGACGACCAATTACGTGCTACTACAATACGTAAATACTGAAGACTTGTAGTGGGGGCCTATTTATCTATTTATTCATTATGGCCAAAACTTGGCGACACTCTTGTAACACTGACTCGACGGGCTCGGAAGGCAGCATATTATTTTAACGGACCTCGACGGGAAGACAGCGGCTGGTGGTGCCTCTTTTACCGTTCACATGTAAACTATATATTCATAAAATACTACTGCAGTGGCACCACCCATCCGCACAAAGATCAAAAGTATTGTATATTATTGAAAGTATATAAAGTTTACATATTTGTTATTGAAATATATGAGAGTGAACGGAGGAAGAGGCAATACCGGCCGTTGTCTTCCCGTCGAGGTCCCCAAAAAAAAATGTTGGCCAGTCAGTGATCGTTTCATTTAATGCTATGCATTTTTCTGGCCAAATTCAAGTGAGGGGGGCAAATGCTCCCACCAGCCCCCCCCCCCCCCTAAAAGACGTCCCTGTCGAACCAGACCAGCTTCTCATAGTTAAATATGAAGCGGTCGTGGGGTTACGCTTCTGTTTTGTAGTTATCGGCAGTCCGGTTGACGATCTGTGATAGGACGTTTGTACAGCGAACTGTACAAAGTGGCCCTTATGAAATCGTTCGGTACGTTCTTGACACGTCCTGACTGGGATCCTTCGACAGTCGTCGATATTAAACCTCGAGCGCGTGTCCTGGAGATGGTTGCTCGAACAGGAGGCGAGGTGTAGAATCCGTGTAGTCCAGTGAGTGTTGCAGTGTCAGAAGTCCGGAGTAGAATGCGTTTAGTGAGCCATTTGGTACCTCCTTATAATCCCGGTCGGGTGTGCAACAGTATCCCCACTCCGCGCGTTGCTTGCGGTGGCGGGGGTGCGGTGTGGTTGTACAACGCCGCATAGTTCGGGCGCACGGCTCAGCGGGACTTCATCACACATCATCATTACAATTACAATCCATTATAATTCATTATTGAGTGGACGTCCCGCGCCCGCTTGCTCCCGGAACAGACCAATGATGACGCCAGCCACCAAAACGCTGCCACAGATGTCGACCTTGGAGGATTTTCAACAAATTGTAGAACGCCTCCAGTCAACAATTCTGTCGCAGCAGAAGAAAATAGACCAACTGACCGCCACCATCACTACGCTTCAGCAACTGCCCAAACACGGCAGCCATAGAAAACGTAAAAAACTAATTACTACTTCGAACCGTTTTTCAGATCTCGAGGAAGAGGGATCCACCTCGTCCGGAATGGAGGAGGAATCCCAGTCGAAGACCGCCGCCCCTGCTATCGAAAAAACCTGCCAACCTGCCCAACGAAAGACCTCTGCCGCCCCGCCGACCCCACAAAAAACACAAACCGCCCGTCCAAGCCGCAGTCAGCCACAGCAGCAACCCAGGAAAAAAAAGCGCTAAGTATCACGCCAACACGATACACACAAACAGTCACCAATACAACACAGACGATCCCGCCAATAATTATCGCCGAGCCAACCCAGACGATCCCGCCAATAATTATCGCCCTAACAGAACAGGGCTTCGCAGTCTCCGAGGTCATTCGGATGACATCCAGAGCAACGAAAAAACCACTTCCGTTGGTCTTAGTTAAAATTTCCAAGAGTGATCAGCAAAAGGCACTTTTCCAGATCACTTCGCTCCTCCACCTAAAAATTACGGTGGAAAGTTTAAACAGCTCAGCCAAAGCTACCCAATGCCACCGCTGCCAAAGTTTCGGCCACTCCGCACTAAACTGCGCGATGACATACGCCTGCGTCAAGTGCGCCGGACCACATCCGACATTCAATTGCGTCAAAGACGCCAAATCGGCCCCACAATGCATAAATTGCGGTGGCGCACACCCAGCCAGTTACAGAGGCTGCCCCAAATGGCCAGTAAACAAAGCCCACTACGAACAAAAAACCCAGTTCACCAAACCAAATTCACCACCAGCCCGTCAGGTCTCACCACAAATACAATTCAGCCAAATTGCTAAGCCCCCGCCAGCACAAACCCAATTCAATCCGAAGTTAATTGCTCAAATAACGGCAGCGGTTCTTCAAACCCTCTCCGCTAACCCCAACCTTCTGAATAAGCGTAACCAAGGCGGGAAATTCACTGACACTGACATACTGGAACGCAAACGGACTAAACCACAAAATACTTGAACTCAGACATTTTGCACAAACATACAATACGGACTTAATCCTCGTGAACGAAACTCATTTACGAAACTCCAACTCCCCGAAAATCCCCAACTACATCCTCTACAAGGATGACAGGCTCCATGGCAGGGGAGGCGGCACCGCTATCTTCATTAAAAAATCAATCGCCCATATTAGAATCCCCACCCCCGATCTCCACCATACAGAAGCAACAATAATTCAAATTCCCACTGCACATTCTGGCAACTTCAAAATAGTTTCTCTTTATAGCCCACCAAACTCGTCAATAGATCCAAACGATCTAAACAAATTATTTTGCGACAATGACCCAACGATCGTTGCCGGCGATTACAACGCAAAACACCCTCACTGGAACTGCCCAAAAACTTCCCAAAAAGGCGCTGCCCTTTTCAACTATGCCATCAACGCCAACGTCAACATAATAGGCCCGCCTGAACCCACCTGCTACAGTAAAGTAGCCCGCCGTCCTTCTACTATAGACCTCTTAGTCCACAGTAACTTCCCGTGGTCAATAGACCTCCATTCAATAAACGAATTGTCTTCCGACCACAACCCTGTCTTGGTCGAACTCTCGAACCCATTCGAGAACTTCACATCTTCACAAGCTAGCTCCCCCACAGAATCCAAGTACATCAACTGGCTCAAATTTAAATATTATCTGGAAAATAACACAGTCATTCCACACTTCTTGAGAAATAACACCCAAATAGACTCAGCCATAGAATCCCTAACCGAGAGCTACACAGCAGCCCTAGATTTCGCCTCGACTCCAATAACAAACCCGGTAACACGCCCTCAGCTGGATCCGGAAACGCTCTCAGCCATCAGAACCAAAAACCATCACCGCAGACGCTGGAAACGCTACGGCGACCCAGCCGACAAAATCAATATGTCAAAATACCAGGCCATCGCCAGAGTTCCATGACAAAACGTGGGAATCGAAACTAAATTCACTATCAACCCAAAATAATTCACTATGGAAACTCGCAAAAACTCTCAAAAAACCGTTCCACTATACTCCGCCATTACATTCGTCCAACAACGGACTAGTCTTCGCATCAGCGGAGAAAACGGAATGCTTCGCTGACTCCCTAGAAGAACAATTCACCCCAAACACTCCAGATGGTGAAACCCATTCGTTCATAGAAACGGCCAATTCCACCGTTAGAGCAATTATATCTTCCACCCCAATAGACAAAATAAAACTAACTTCCCCGGACGAAATCAGAAATTTCATTCACTCTCTCCACCCGCGAAAAGCCCCCGGTCTCGATAACGTCCCAAATAAGGCACTAACTTACTCACCGAAAAAAACTATGGTAACCATTATTAACATTTTCAATGCTGCTCTGCGAAATAGATACTATCCCCCTGCCTGGAAGTCTGCAATAGTTGTAGTAATCCCAAAACCAAACAAAGACCCAATATTTCCTCAAAACTATAGACCAATTATCCTCCTCACAGCAGTCAATAAACTGTTTGAAAAAGTCATCCACAAAAGACTCACAAATCTGACTAACGAGCTGAACATCCTCCCGGATGAACAGCACGGTTTTAGAAACAAACACAACACGTTACATCAACTACTACGCGTCACCGACACAATATCCAACAAATTCGCTCATAAAGAATCAACAGTAGCCGTTTTCTTCGACATTGCCCAAGCTTTCGACAGAGTCTGGCACGAAGGCCTATTATTTAAATTACATACATTAAACTTCCCAACGTGCATAATCCAACTAATCGCTTCTTTTCTAAAATCCCGCACATTTCACGTACGCTTTGAGGGCTGTCTCTCATCATCCAGAAATATCAAAGCCGGAGTACCCCAGGGCTCCATCATTTCACCACTACTGTTCAATATTTTTACATCAGACATACCTAAACCAGCTAACCATCATTCCATACTAGCACTCTATGCGGACGACACTGCGCTCCTAAGCTCGTCCAAATCCATACCGTTAGCTCTTTCGCGCATTCAAATAGAAATTGACATACTAGAAAAATGGTACGCCAAGTGGCGTATTAAAATCAACCCAGTAAAAAGCCAAGGGTTAATTTTCACTAAGAAAAATCCGCCCCCCACACCCCAGCTAAAATTCAAAAACACCCCAATCCCTTGGACTACACATGTAAAATACTTGGGCCTAACTCTAGACAAAAAACTAACCTGGAAAACACACATCAAGAACGTAGTACTTAAAGCACGAGCCGCCCACTCAGCACTTTACCCCCTCATTGGTAGAAGAAGCTCCCTAAGTCTTAAAAATAAACTTCTTCTCTATAAAGCGATCATCAGACCCACTATAACATACGCCTCCCCCATATGGGGAACGGCCTCCCTCGCCAACTTAAAAACAATACAAGTATGTCAAAACAAAATTCTTCGCAACTGCGTCAACGCACCGTGGTTCATGCGCAACAACCAAATACATGACGACACTGACACCCCCTACATATTCGATCACATACATAAACTTGCTCAACAGTTTTACGACAACATCCCAAAAATTGACAACGACTCAATCAGATACTTAACAGAATACGACCCAAATACCATCCCTCACAAGCACAAACGCCCTATGTTCATCCTTAACCGACAAATACCAGCCATGCTGCCCCAACTTACCTCCAAACCAAACCCCATACAACAATAGCCTCATAAAATCTCAAGCCACTAATTTTCAGACAAGACAAAGGTGTAAAAAGATCATGAGATCTTGGGACACCAGAAACGACATGACCAATGACAATGAGCGGGACTTCACTTTCACTCATGCTGCGTCACGGACGGTCGTCTCGGGGTCCGCATCCCCACTCCGCGCGTAGCTCGCGGTGGGGGGGATGCGGTGTTATTGTACGACGCCGCTTAGTTCGGGCGCGCGGCTCAGCGGGACAATCGACTCCAAAGTCGATCATGACACCCACTCCGACAAAACTCGACAGTCTCAAGGACTTCCAGACGCTCATAAACCGCCTGGAAAAAACAATTGAAAGACAGGATCGCAAAATCAAAGAACTTTCCACCCAACTTGCCGCCGCCATCAAAGCAAGAGGACCAAGAAAACGGAAAAAACCAAAAAAGACCGACCTGACGCAAGAAGGAGAATCCTCAACTTCATCCGAAGAAATGGATCTTGAGGAATCACAACCGCCCGCCGAAACGCCACAACCGCCCGCCGAAACGCCAAGACCGCCCGCCGAAACACCAAGACCGCCCGCCGAAACGCCAAGACCGCCCGCCGAAACGCCAAGACCGACCGCCGTAACGCCAAGACAGCCCGCCTCAACATCGACGCCGCATGCCGCAACTCCTGTGACAGCAGCAACGCCACCCAAACAGCTAAGTCAATCACAGATTACACGCTATCCACCCACAAATCACACCACCCGGTCTCCAATCCCACCAATCATAATCTCATCCCCCACGCCCTACAAAAAAGTAGTGGAAACTATGAAAAAATCTATCACCCACTTCACGACTAAACAAACCAACAACGGCATTAATATCGCCGTCTCCACACCAGACGATTACAGAAAGGCGACCACGGCTCTTAAACTAGCCAAAATCCCCTTCTACACATATTCTCTCCCAGAGGACAAACCCCTAAAAGTTGTCCTCCGAGGAATCCCCACCTCTCTTTCCCCTGAGGAAATAAAAGAAGCCCTCACCGAACAGGGCTTCGCAATCGCTGAGGTCATCCGCATGTCCTCAAGAACGACAAAAATACAATACCCAATGGTACTAGTTAAGTTAACAAAATCTGACCAGCAAAAAGCTCTATTTCAACTGGATTCCCTCCTCCACCTGAAAATAACGGTGGAGAGCTTAAACCAGCCGACCAAAGCCGCTCAATGCCACCGTTGCCAACGGTTCGGCCACGCCGCACTGAATTGCGCAATGGAATACGCATGCGTCAAGTGCGCAGGCGACCACCCCACCTTCAACTGCACAAAGGACGCAAAGTCAGCGCCAAAGTGCATCAAATGCGGCGGAGCTCATCCGGCCAGCTACAAAGGCTGCCCGAAATGGCCGGCGCCCAAAAATCCCCCCAAATACGCCACTCCACCGCCAACCCCACTGCCAACCCCACCTCCACCGACTCGTCCAGTCACCCTACAGACGAAATATAGCCAGGTTTTAAAACCAAGTCCCCCCCCAACTTTCTCTCCCGAGCTAATAGCTCAGATCACCGCAATGGTCATTCAGACCCTGGCGACAAACCCCTCTTTCAATGGCAGTAAATAAAGCCAGCTCTCTCACCCTGGTATATTGGAACGCCAACGGCCTCACCCACCGAATTCTCGAACTCAGACAATTTATAAAAACGTACAATACTGACATACTACTAATTAACGAAACACATCTCCGCCAATCCAACGCACCTAACATCCCAAATTACATCCTATATAAAAATGACAGAATCCACAGCAGGGGCGGTGGAACCGCAATATTTATCAAAAAATCTATCACCCACAACAGAATCCCCACCCCCGACCTACTACAATCAGAAGCCACAATTTTACAAATACCCACCACTGACTCGGGCACCTTCAAACTAATAGCATATTATAGTCCACCCAACTCACCCATCGACTACGACGATCTAAATAAACTTTTTTGCGACAACACTCCCACAATCGTAGCCGGCGACTTCAACGCCAAGCATCCCTTCTGGAATTGCCCACGCGCCTCCCGCAAAGGTAACGACCTCTTCAACTACGCCTTCAACTCTAACGTTTGCGTAATCGGCCCTCCCGAACCCACTTGCTATAGCGCAATCGGACGTCGCCCATCCACTATAGACCTTCTAGCCCACAGCAACTTTCCATGGTCGATCGAACTCCACGCCATAAGCGACCTCTCTTCTGACCACAACTCGGTTCTGGTCAATCTCTCAAACCCTTTTGACACCACCCGGCCCCATACAGCTGAATCCCCCGGGATTTCAAAATTCACACACTGGCTAAAATTCAAATTTCACTTAGAAACAAACACAATAATCCCACACTTCTTAGCCACTAACGAACAAATAGACTCAGCAGTACAATCTCTTACAAACAACTACACAGCAGCATTAAACTTCGCGGCCACTCCAACTACCAATACAAGTACCCGCCCCCGCCTAGACCCTGAGACCAGACTGTTGATCTCCACCAAAAACCACTTTCGCAGACGCTGGCAACGCTACGGTGACCCAGCGGACAAAATAGAAATGAACAAACACCAAGCGATAGTCAGAAAAGCGCTTCGAGATTTCCACAACAAGCAATGGGACCAAAAAATCAATTCTCTGGCCACCCAAGATAATTCCCTATGGAAATTAGCTAAATCACTCAAAAAACCCTCCCCGTACACCCCACCACTGCATACCTCCAACAGGGGACTGGTATACACGTCCACGGAAAAAACAGAAGCCTTCGCAGACTCTCTTCAAGAGCAATTCACGCCCAACCCTGCCCGCAGAGGACACAACACATTCACAGACTCGGTAAACTCCACCGTGTGCTCAATTAACTCAAAAACTCCGTCGGACAAAATTAAATTAACAACTCCGGCTGAAATATACTGTTTCATCCAGAACCTCCGGCCCCACAAAGCCCCCGGATTAGATAACGTCCCCAACAAGGCTCTGACATATTCTCCCAAGAAAACAATCGTCACAATAACCAACATCTTCAACGCAGCTTTGCGCAATCGGTACTACCCCCCAGCTTGGAAATCTGCTATTGTAGTAATCCTCCCAAAGCCCAACAAAGACCCAAAATTTCCTCAAAACTACCGCCCCATCAGCCTTCTATCCTCTATCAACAAACTGTTCGAGCGAGTGATCCACAGACGTCTCTCCACACTGACACGCGAGCTGAAAGTTCTTCCGGACGAACAGCACGGGTTCAGAGAAAACCACAACACATTACACCAACTCTTGCGCGTAACCGACACCATAGCGAACAATTTCAACCACAAATCTTCCACAGTAGCCGTATTTTTTGACATATCCCAAGCCTTTGACAGGGTATGGCATGAAGGCCTCTTGTACAAACTCCACACATTTAACTTCCCCACTAGCATTATCCAGCTGATAGCTTCATTTTTAGATAGCCGCACATTTCAAGTGCGATTCGAGGGCTGCCTCTCGGCACCCAGACAAATCAAAGCAGGAGTACCTCAAGGCTCCATAATCTCGCCGCTACTGTTCAATATCTTCACGTCCGACGTCCCCAAGCCATCCAACCGTCACACCATACTTGCACTCTACGCGGACGACACTGCGCTTCTAAGCTCGTCCAAATCTATTCCTCTTGCCATTTCGCGTGCTCAGAAAGAAATAGACAAATTAGAATTATGGTAAGCCAAATGGCGCTTTAAAATTAATCCAGACAAAAGCCAAGGACTAATATTCACAAAAAAAAGTTGTACAAACCCACCCAGACTTAAAATTAGAAACACCCCAATTCCTTGGTCAACCCAAGTCAAATACCTCGGCCTCACCCTAGACAAAAAATTGACCTGGGGGCCCCACATAGCTAACACGGCAAGAAAAGCTACAGCCGCCTACGGAGCCCTATACCCACTCATAGGAAGACGTAGCGTCCTCAACCTAAAAAACAAACTATTGCTTTACAAAGCCATCATCAGACCCACTTTAACATACGCCTCCCCTATATGGGGTACAGCAGCCCTAACTCACATAAAAAAGATGCAAGTATGCCAAAACAAGATTTTACGCACAAGTGTAAAAGCGCCATGGTTCGTAAGGAACGAACAAATACATAACGACACAAACACGCCATACCTCTTTGACCACATTCTCAAACTAGATCAACAGTTCTACAGGCACATCCCTAAGATAGACAACAATTCCATTAAACACCTAGCGGACCTAGATCCAAACACCATCCCCCACAAACACAAACGCCCACAAGGTATCCTAACCCGCCAACTACCAACCACCTCCCCTCCCATTACCGCAAACCCAGCCCAACCCATATCTAAACAACAGATAAAACACAGATAATATATACATTATCTTTTCAGACAGACAAAGGTGTAAAAGGATCAACATCCACGGTACACCAAAAACGTCATGATCAAGGATCAAGGAGCGGGACAATCACTTTCACTTTATGCTGCGTCACGGACGGTCGTCTCGGGGTCCCCATAAATAGATCAATGTGCATTGCCAGCGTATTAGGGAGCTGGGTGGTGACAGGCTTGAATGGACGCATTGGTTCTAACGGGCATTAGAAGAGATTGCGATCGTGATTCTTGACAACATTTTGGCAGCCAAAATTGCAATTCCTCGATATTAGTTAAATTGTCAATATGATCACACGCTGAAGTACGCCCTTTAATAGTGTGGGAAAGCAGGGGACCCCTCTTGAGGCTAAAACCCAAATCCTTGAGAATAGTAATCTTTCGGGCGGCCGTCTGAGGTAGCAGCGCAAGGAACGACCTAACACAAACAAAGCATAGCAGAGTAACGCAAGCAGGGCCAAAGCCGAGGGCCGAGGCTACGACAAAGGCAGTATATACACCCCTCTTGGATCTTAGGAGGTAGTGCTGTTACTGGGTTGGTACGCAATGCGCGCAGGTCAGTCAACGAGAGCACTAAAGAATCGGCCCTAACGCTCGGGAGAAATACTAATGCAACTCCAATAAAATATTTAGCACTATGGGGGGTGAGGATCCCGCTCGTCATCAAAAGCAGGGTACCCGCCCATAAGGGCTGGACTCGTAACGGCAATGGCGCACGCAATGGATAGCACGTACAGTACGAACTCCTTTCGAGGAGCATTGATTCTCGGGGGGTAGACAGCAGAGGCAATGTTAGCATCCCTGTTGAAGTTGCTTGAGCTTTTCGAGACGCACGGGCGTTCCTGGCTCCCAATCATATATACTCGGAGTTTCAAGTTACAGTTACCAAAAAACCATCTGCAAAAACACTCCTAAAATGAAGGCGTTGGAACATAAGAATGGATAATAACCAAATATTTTCATATAAAAATATCTAAATAGGTTTTTCTATTAAGAGGGAGTATACAGTTGCTCGAGGATTCCAAATTCTAGAAAGCTACGAATTAAAGCGTCATTAAGAACACAGATATCTGACAGATCGTCCAAGTGAAACGCATTTCTCATAACAAAGCGGAGCATCTTAAAAGATTTTTCGCAGATGTTGTTCACGTGTAGAGTGAACCTCCACTTGTTCTCAAGTGATTTTGAGATTAATCGTAAAAGGTTTTGAAGTAGAATTATGTATGGACGTTACTTACACAATTATATTTTATTCTGTTTAAGTAGTACACAAGTAAAGGAACCTCGAATTTTTATTTAACTATAAATAACCTTAATAAAATATTGCTGCCTGCGGAAGAAGGTAGTCTATTTATTTATTTACCGGTGACCGGTGGTGCCTCGCTTGCCAATCACTCATTTATATCATTCATCCATCATGTAACTACTAATAAACAGTATAAACTTTAATAAAATACTACTGAAGCGGCTCAATCTGTGTGTCATTTGCACTCGTCATTATCCGTCCGCTAAAAGAAGAGATATTTACATATTTGCTAAAGCATTTTTTTTTAATGTAGTATTTTATTGATGATTAACGGTTGTTTACGTTGTAAAAGGGCGGACGCGAGACGACGCGTCCGAACGCTCGGAAGATTGCCAGTGTAGAAAAACCGTCACGCAGTGCTACTCAAGTGCCGACCAGTTTTGGCCATAACAAATCTAGGCTCACACAAGGTAAATCATAGATATAAAAAAAGAATAAAAAAACAAACGTAATGAACTATATTAAATATAGTTACGAAACATTATCGATAACCACTGGAAAGTCTTTAAGCAAATGGAAGAAATGTTGTACATAAATATCCACTTAAAAATAAATAAAATATAAAGTAGCGAAACGCCAATAGAATATAACAACAGAACGAGAAAAAACGCGTTTATGCTTTCAACTGTTCCGAAAAAAGTGACCACCGCCAGATGAGTGTGTTACAGTCAAATTTAAACTATGGTTATCACAGTTTATGAATAAAATAAATTATATTGTTTGAATATGGATTATTACCAAATTCATTTCGGCGTCAATCTTGCGACCGAGGGCTCTACGCTACGGTCTTGAAAATAATATTATGCATTTATGCGCGCAAACATATTAACAGTATCAATAATTTCGAAGCAATTTGCACTAGAACCGTTGGCCCGTATTTTAACAAAAAAATGAGTTGAAAAATTACCGCCGAGAAACTATGAAGCACATGCTGCCAGATTTACACAATTTAAGATTTATCGTTACGGCTTTAAAAATAAAATATTAATAAACGAAAATAAAGATTATATTTCTGCTCCAAAGCATCTACTTTCTCCATTCCTCGATGGTATATAACCTAGAATGCTACCACACTTCGATAGCCTTTTGTCATCACTTGGCCGCAGAACTGCTGTTTCGATTCCCGCTTAGAATATACGAGAGTTTATATCGATCGAAGCTAGACCCTTAGAAAAGCAGCTGTATTCACTTTGACCGTCCGATCTAGTCCACCTAAAGCAGTCATAATCTGTAGTTATTTAAATATACTCATCACTTCCTTTAAGATGTTAATAAAACAAAAATGGTTTTGAAAATGTTTTTAATGAATACATACATTTTTTATTTAAAAAACTGAATGTTAATCCGTTTTATTCTGTTCCATTCTCGTTATCCAAGTCCAAGTTGACGATGTCGTCGAATAGCTGCCACCAATCAGGTTGGAAGATGCCGATCATTATTAGTTTAAACGCTAGAAATTATTACAGAAAGTCGTTAAATTTGGTAATGATATTAGTAAAAAATAATTATTAAAAGCTTTTGGCTACTTTTAACTCCTTAATTACGATACTCGGTCAAACATTACTAAAAAGTAATACTTAAGTACAAATATCTTGATACGGAAACCTCTTAAAGAAATATTTAAATATAAATAAAAACAACTCTAAATGAAACAAAATTTGTTACTATGGAGTTGTTTATATTTAAAAATTATACATCGTAGTATTTGTGTTAAAATGCATACACATTTAAAATGAAGCTGTTAAAAAACTATATTATTTATGCAGTTACAATTGGAACAGTCAGTAAGGTGCTTTTTTAGTATTGCTTTAATGCGATTGATTTCACGTAATGCACGGGGTTGTCCAAATATTTCATTTAAGATTGGAGAGTACATATAAAGATTTTCACTGTAAATATCATATTTAGCTTTACACAATAACTTGAAAATCTCATAAATAAAAAAAAGCTTATTCAGATCTTTTGGCAATAACTAGCATATTTCGATTTTTAGTTGCTCTGCATATTTGATTTGATTCTTTTAAGAAAGCGAAATGATTTTTTTACAAGAATTAAATATTGGTTCAATTACATTTAGTCGCTAGAATATCACAGGCAATTAAATTCATCTTCATTTAATTTTTCTTAATCCTCGCTGTATTCCTAATCAATTATATATGGTTTGTGTACTGAAATAAACAGGAATTTTTTCGCTCGGTGGTTTTGTGATATAAAAACTCGATAAAAATTAAATCATATCAGAAGCGGTCGGTCCATTTTTTAAAATAATTAATGATGCACCAAAGAACATCAATACTCGTTAGAATTAAGTTTGTTGATGCTGTTTAATTCTTGCTCTATTAATTTTATTTATATAAATAAAATACTCAGTCGATTATGATTTTAGGGGAAAGAATGGATTAATTTTTGATAAAGACTTTTTAAACATCGAGTTAACTGCAAGAACACAATTTGTTCGCCCGATTGACTTGCCAGAAAATATAAGGTCACACACACGTTTACTGCCAAATGAAAACTGAACAACTAACATTGGCAACGAAGTTCGTCAGAAATTTCAAGGTACAAATTTAATACTTTTTATTCTAAATATGACAAAAAATATTCACTAAATGCATCTATTTTATGGTTGCAAGAATATTTTTTTGAAAAAATAAAGAGTGCAGGTATCAGATCTTTAGGTTATTCACTCCGAATTTGGATGGTATCTGTTTCTAATGTCGCTATGGCCCAAGCCGAGTGAGAAACTTCCGCACGTTCTTTCTTGTACTGTTGGCTTCTGTACTGCGCGGACGTGTCGGTATAAAGTTGCATAGAAGTAGAACTATTTTAAACGTTATATTTAATGGTGTCAACCCATTGTTTAAAATCAGAAAAGTCATGTAATTTTTGTTAAAAATTTGATTTACATGGTTTTAAAATTTCTTCCTCTTTGTATAAATTTAAAATATCTTTGTATAAAATGAAAAAATTGGAAGGGAACAATTTGTTAATTTTAACATGCAAAAACACAAGGTTAGAAAACAAACTATTTATTTATAAGGTCTTGATACACTCGACAAAAATATCAAAAATAGCAAAGGTAGTCATAAATGTATATTATGTTAAGTTGAAGAAACTCTTTAATCTAGTGAAAATCTTCTTACTGGACTCTTTGGGCTTTTCGTCGGCAGTTTCGATTTTTTTATCACAAGAATTCTCAGTGGAGGTATTATTAATATTTACATTTAGGTCACCCGTGGCCTGACTCCGCTCGGCGTTGACTTCTGATTTGGTACTTTTTAATATGAGATTTTTTCGCTTCGCATTCTTATCTACAGGCGTCGCGCTAATATTACTTTCCTTATAAGTATCGCTTAAATCAGCATCAATATTTACACTTTGAGACTCAGTATCTACAAATGTTCGCTCAGAGCCAGGACACCAAAATTCCTATGCGCTTTTGGGAGCTTTCTTAACGACAGGCGCAATGTCGATTCCTCTCTTTATCATCTGTTGCTGCCAGAGGGCGAAGTCTTCGCTGCAATCGAACAAAGATTATAATCGTTTCGGAACATAATGTGCATTTAAAGTACGTACAGATATTTTTTCATCAATTGTTCCGCTTTGACCTTCCACTCGTTCTTTTGCTCTTCGGCTAGTTTGCTCCATTTCTCTTTCATGTAGTCCTGGAATTTGATTATACCCAGTTCCCCTATTTTGTCCCTTTCGGTTTGACAAAACAGGAAATAAGACGACACCGGTCGTTTCGGTTTGCCTAATTCTTTCAAGTCCTGAAATTACGATCGAAAATCATTTAAATTTCTACACTCTGACGAAACTCGTTCACTTACTTTTTTTAATTTTCTCTTCCCTTTCGCGGCGAGCATCTTTTCTTGTAACTCTTGAATGTTGGCTTTGTCTTTGATGGTGAGCGATAAACAGTACGCCTCCATCGTCTTTTTGTACTGGATCATTTCCTTTTCGTACTCTTTGAACAGCTTGCTCTTAATCTAAACGAAAAGATGCCTTATACGATGCTTTATTTTTTGTACGAGCGTTGGATATACCTCAAAGTCGAGCTGTTCCCAGTGTTTGGCTGCCAATTTTGTAATCGTGACGACATTGGCAGATGGATTCTTTTCAACTAGCATCGGTCTCATTTGAGTCGTGAATCTTACGTAGGCGTTGAGGGGTTTCTTAGGTTTGTTCAAGCCTAAGATCTCTTCGGCCGATTTTGAGTAGTTAGAAGACTGGCTCCAAATCCACGGATAGACTCTAAGCGTTGAAAACATTCGTTAATAATCAAATTGAACAATATCAGGTTGGCCCATTAGTCTTTGCGTGTTTTTCCTTACGTTTGTTTCATAAATTAACAATAATTTCACTATTCTTTCGGTGTTTGTTAACCATAGTCGATATTTTCAATCCTAAATCAACAATGGTAGCGGATATAAAATAATGAGACAATAAATTTAGAAAGTGGCAAACGTAGAACATTGTTAGTGAGGATATCAATGCTGCCATCAAATATACAGAAGCGAGCGCAAAAGTTGAACGTGTCAATTTTCAGATACGGGTATCTCATAAATTGTCTCAATTAATAATTCTAGAACAAAAAGATTTAATTTGAAGTCAAATTGTAAAAGACAATGTTATACGTCTGGGCACAATTTATTATGAGTTATTGGATAATAGCCAGACTCGGACGATCAAGGAAGGAGACCTAGCCTAAGCTGGGTAATATCCGGTCGCCCAAAAGATTTTCTTGTAGGAAAAAACTATTTTTTATATATAATTTAGTAAAAGTTTTTACTCTAATAACGCAAAGACTGGAACATCCTGATATACTGCAAAAAATGTTAAACTATTTTCAAAGCTTTTGTGCAACAAAAACATAAGATTGAGGTTATGTGAAAGTTATGGCGTCGGTAACCTATACTATACTAACTTGAGGATGGTCGAGGGATTGCTCCGGAAAACCGAAACAACCGAAGCTAAAGCCATTTTTTGCTATTAGTCTACCTCCAGGTCGTGAACTTGCCGATTACGAAAACAAACTGAATTTGGCAGCTTCGAGCGGGCGCACGCTCAGCCGCAGTGTTGCCAGTGCTCAAAATGGACGCAGTTATTTAAAACCCCTATTTTTGTCTCTTATCTGTTAAGGGATCTGATTTTTTTTAAATATAGCACGTATATAAAAAACAAACTAACCGATACAAAAATTTATTACATTGTGTAAATTTATATTTTCTATTTGAATATATATTATTTTTCTCTTTTAAAAAATATATTATTAAGTTGATTTAGGTAAAAATTATATATTATATTTACGTTCAAACAATTGGCATTCCGGTTGTGCAAATTTGTGCAAAAAATTATTATAACTGTCGAGAGACCGAACTATTTTTAATCGAGCATAGGACAAAACCATGCTATACCTTTTTGTCATTGTTTATGCACGTACACAAACGCATTTTCTATGCGTACCTAATGACGTCAACCACGCGCGGCTTCTCAAACGTTCGCAATAAGACACATGTGATAAACAAAACATGATACACGTGTAATTTTATTACCAAAACAAAAGTTACCCGTACGTTTTCGTCCAATAGGAAGATCTTCGGAGCCAAAACTCTTCATGAATAAATTTTATATATGACTTTTGCGGTCTATGCAAATAAACGTTCTCCTGTCGTTAAATTACAGTTTTTTTTACTAAATCTACCGATAGGAGGCGTATAAAATACTTTCGACGGATTCGCCACTCAGAATATTTATACATTCATATATTATAGGCATTGAAAGCCATATTAGCAATAAGCTCCATAAATATCCTGAATGGCTACCGCCTTGTCGCCCTTATCATTTTGTCTCCTAGATCAACTCCGCCTTTTGTTCTATTATAAAAATGAATCACATTGTTTATGCCGCCTTCGCAATCTTTTTATTTTTGTTGCCTTCACCATCGCTATAAATATTGTTTAAATTAAAACTTGTTTATATTAAAATTAATTAACGAAGTAAAAATATTAAATATACTTGTTAAGTCGAAAAATAATTAAGAAGCGCATGTATATTCTGCGCTTCGACGTAACTTTTCAGACGACAAGCAAACAAATACTGACGCACAATTGAAACGCCATCTGACGTGTGTGTCAGAACAAGTCACAGCGTGAAGGACCTGTGCATCTCGCTCGCACGCGTACAAGCGAATCCGTGCAAGAGAAAAGGTGATATACTTACTCACTCATCTCTCTTGCGAAATTCTCTGACAAAACGGTATAACATGGGCGCGTGAAAGTTAAGCTGATTTAAGTACAAATTATATATTATATTTACGTTACAACAATTGACATTCCGCTCGTACAAATTCATTTAATAAAAATACACGAAGGATTTCTTGTGCCGCGGTCGTTTCGATTCGAAAATAAAACCAAATTTATCGATTTAAATTGAAAAGCTGCCTTTCTCTGGACTTCAGCGTTTCAACGCCATAATATTAGAGGTGCACACATTTTTTTTCATATACTTAATATAAACTGTTTTTTTACAATTATATGACGGTCAAACAGACGAATATCTAGAAGGGGGTAGCAGATATTTGTCCGGGAGGGGGAAGGGCAAATTTGGTGTAGAGATTTTTTTTAAATAAGTTCTACAGTTTGTCTGCACTGCAATTTTAGATTTAGATTTTTTTTATTAAACTGCTCGTATTATCGGTTAATTTATTTTGTAATAAACTTTCATTTACTTTAGCTTTATCATTCCAGTAGATTGTAGAGATACTGCAAAGCGCTAAAAAACTGTTTTTAAAAGTTTTCACCAGAAAGGTTTATAACTCTTGTCCAGCGTGTAATTTTAATGAATGTATTCAAAATTGTTTAACTGATAGTTTTTGACATTTTTGTAATATTATGTAGAAGGCGAGAAGCGCGTCCCTTTTATGAAGTTCGCAATTAGCAGCCCGTCCTTCCATTAAAAAAATATTAAATTTATAATATATTATACATTTAATGTGTGTTAAATGACAGCACGTGGGGTGGCAAATTAATGCAATGTATAGACTTATGCTTGCACTACACTCTCTGGAAGTTGTCCGAACCGAATAGCGGCCTCATTACCACAAATTTCATATGCCGTCCGGACGGCGGGCGTGAATGACGTATGCACGGCGGCTGCTGTCATGTACAGCTGGCATATTTGCGCGCAATCGAAAAATGTGCCAAATAATCGCAATTTTTAAATTGTCTTATTATTAAAATTACGCTACTGATAATTATAAAAGTTTGTGTGGGCACTCACTAATACAGTATCAGTGAAAACTTTTCGGTCGTAAATATTCAATTTACGCAAAATCTTTGTCGGCTTTTGCAAAATGTCATAAGGCATAAAAATGATACTTTAGAATACGAACACCACATCTTTAACTATCCTAGAATTTGTCGCCATCGATTCTAAATCAGAATTCGTTATGGTGTGACATTTATATAAACCTAAGGATATTCGAAACGATTTTTTAACAAAATCAAGTACCACTAATTATTTTTAAATTATTTAATTTTATATAAAAAAAATATAATAACGATATCTGTTAAAAGAATATACTATCAAAAATATAATTAATCCCTTTTGTTGCCCTAAAATATTCAAAGATGTCAGTAAGAGTCTGTTGAAGTCCCCAATAAGCATGCGGTATTATAACTTGACCATGTGACCACGATGTAGCGCTCGACGTGCGTGTTAACCATAGGACGCCTACGCGCATACTGAAATTGAACCGAGCTACTCGTTCTATCTCAGTTTGCGAAACACCATATCATTATCTCTCTCACTCTCGTCACTTAACAAGAGAGGGAAGTATCTCACCGCTCGCGCTCGAAAGAGCAGCTCCGACTTCGGTCCTTTTGCCGACAATGTTTGGAATCGCTCGAAGCTGGCCAAGTCGACTGAATTACCTCCACTTTACCTCCCACTCTCGGTAACCTCGTTCCGAGAGATTTTAAACCGAACTCGACCGAAGTAACCCACTATATTCTCCATCCTTGGCCAACCTTGGCCAACTTCCAGAGAGTGTAGTGCAGGCATTAGAGTTTTCAGTGCTTTAATTGTTGAAAAGTGTTTTGAAAAATCATGTTCAGATGAGTTTTTAAACAAATAATTGTCGATTCAACAGTCAATTGGCCTCTGAAATTGACAGTAAAATCAGTTTTAACATCTTGTGAGTTTCAAAAATAGGCATTCATTATTAGTGTTGTGATGAGTCTATTTTCGATCTAAAATAAAAATACAAGATTAAAGTTTTTTACATAACTGGCATCGAAATAAGCTCGCTGGAATTAAGATTTTCCCAAATCAACTATCATAAAATATATTTTGAATTTCTTTATAATATATAATATATTATATAACTTAAGAGAGATGTCTAAAACTGAGCTTTTTAATCATTGCAAGGACGTGGAACATATTTTAATAAAAAAATTATCTACTCAAGTAATGTTATAATAAACGTCTTAAAAAACAATATAATTCTAATAAGACATTTCAGATTTACTCTAAACTAAAACATTGCACGCGTATTGTGGATTTACATGCCGAACGTGACCCGGTTGTACGATGGGTCACGTAAACCGCCGAATCGACTTGTCTACTGCGGTTATCCTTGATGTTTCTCGTGGTTTATTGTTATTGCTATTACGGTATCGAAGACAGAGGCTTCGAATAGCAGATGATTGAATCTAGGCGATTAAATGTTGTTTTAATTTTTATGTGTGGCAACTTTTCAGCGCGCGCCGTTTCAATTTTACGTTTCGCAACTTCGATGTTTATTTTAATAATAATGACATCTATATAATTGGCTCCAAATTTAAACGGTGATTGTACGCGTATATATTATATTATAAACAATCGCGCAATATGCCCGCAAATTGCATTTTTTCGATCGTATTCGTGAATCAATGACATATTTGTATTAAAAAGCAATTTTAATTAATAATAAAGGTCACAGGAAACGGCGTTGAAACTGAATTTAAACAATGTACTTAAATATTTTTAATGGCGTTGCAAGGCAAAAGTAGAATTGTTTACAATTATATCATTTATTTTCAGGAAGAAAATTTGCATTATTTATTATCGTGCAAATATTTAAAGGATTTTATAAATTAAATAAAGTTTGATATTATCAAAATGCAAACAAATTTATTTGCAATATTGATTTTAATTGTTACGTGGCTTAACTTACTTTGTAGCCAAAATATACACCGAAAAATTGGTAACGCTTTATATTATAAATATATGTATAAATTACTACATATATAGAGAAATGTAGATATGACGGTGGTGATTGGAGAATCATCGCTGGCGTGTCAAGTTGTATTATTGTCAGATGTGATTTTGTGGAGCAGCTGGGATCTGTCTCGTGATGATGCTGGATGATTTACTGTTGTGTTTCGAGAACGGGGGGTGGGATTTTTCCAGTCAGTGGTTGCTTTTTATATATCCATTTCATTAGGATACATGCATTTTTCTGTTCCTATTTAACCCACATCAAAAGCAAATCGTGCCGTCACCGTCTCAATGGGAACGCTCGGTTATCTCACATTCATATTAGACTGTATCACACTAGAAACAAATATATTTAAGCTTATCTTTCTTTTTTGAAAGTGAAATCGCTGAATTGAATATTGAAACATTGCACGTATTTGCGCAACATAAGAAAGTGCTACTTCAGACCATATTTTATGTAGGGCGTATTCCCAAAATAGCATCTAAATATGCATTGATGCACCTAAAACGATCAGTGGGACAAAGGCGTAGTCAGAGATGCAAAAGTATCGGTTTCAAACACCCACGACAAATTCGAGCGTGGGAAAATCAGAGCGAAAGTTATGCACAAGTATAGAAAATACAAAAATGACCGCACGAAAGTCTATCGAGTCGTAAAAAGTATATTGATATATAATTATTAAGTATGTTTTTTTTTCATCTAGTTGTGCAAATGTTTGCCGATCGCTGCTGAATTTCTCAAGCGCATTTATGTAGCAATATCACTTTCACTCGTACAATAAACACTCTGGACCGCAAAGGGTTACGTTATTTAATAATAATACAGTTTTTACTGCCGTAATGGGTGGCAGTTCTGGCTGCGGAATAACAATTGCTCTAGTTCTAAAGTCATGTATCGATAATAAAATCCATCGCGTTGTATTATATAATATACGCTTTGTTGCTAATAAAATTTATAATATGAAATCGTATGGAGCTCAAGGAGTTATGATATTAATAAATACAACGTACATTCCTATGTAAGACTCGGATATTCTCTTGCAATATGCACAAGTGGCAGTTCTCAAAAGTATTATAGTAGATAGTCGTTCGTTACTAACGAGTGATCAGGGATTATTTGTAATTACAAATTTATTACAGAGAATTCTCCACAATAATATGTGAAAGCAACATTTGTAGTTTGTTGTCTTAAATACCCCAGGTACTGAGAGACATCATTAAGTACGGCAATTTGCGTTCTAAGACTTCCACTGTGTCAATGTGGAACGGACGTCATTCCATTGATGGCAATCAAGATCTTAAATATGAGCAAATCTTATCCTGCGATTAATCCGATCGTCGTGGAAAAAGGTTAAGAGACAATGGAGACGAATCGGCTAAATTTTGTCTTGCAGTTATATTGCGGTGATTATGATTATGCATAAACATTTAGCATTTACGAAAAACAAAGCATTGTTTGACACGCGTAGGATCCTGTGAAAAACCACCGACGCAGAAAATTGTCGCGAATCACAGATTAACGTTCAGAAAAAAACGCTATCGAAACGAGTTTAATTTGCATATTTAACAGTAATAATTTACTTCTCTAAATACATATATAATTTTATGAATTACAGTATAACAAACGTTCCCTTTACTGTTTGTTCTAAAAATCACGCACGTGTGTTACCGTAATGCAGCCGACCGGATACTTTTGATTATTTTGTGTTATTATTGTGGTTTCAATTATGGAATGTATTAATATACATATATATTTAATCAATTGTATTATAAATGATTTAGTAAAAATACAATTAGAAATGAATGAAGAATATAATTAAGAATTCAATCGATAAAATATTCTTCTTTAGGGGGCGTAGCCCTAGGGGTGGTTGACCTCGTGGCCAATGAGGCTCTTCGGTGAATCCTATTAGATTGTTTATTAAGTCATAATTACAATTTTGACTATGGACGATTACGGCGTGACGTTTCTCGCGATGAAGGTGTACGTGGCGCAGGTGGTGATGGCCATAGATGATGCTCAGGGTTCTTAGGCTGCGTGCGGCGAGTGTCAGGTGTGATCTTCAGATTTGTCGGTGAGGGCGCGTGGCTGCTGGTAGATCTTGGGTCTCTGGTCGTCTGCGTCGCTGGCTCTGCTGTCTGGTGACGTCTCTTGTCTCGTATCTCGGACCTTCTGCCTTGCGCCGTCTGCCTTCTCCTCGTCGGGGTCCGGACTTATATCCTTTAGCTGGCCAATCGAGATTGTGCATCGATCTCCTAGCTAATCGCTGCAGTGGTTTCTTAGAATTCGTGAAATCGGATGTGTATTTCCGAAAGCGAGCTTTTTGCTTGGCTCCAGACTTTCGAATTCTTCGGAAAGGGTTTGCATTGTGGTGATTGATTGCGTCCGTACAAAAGGGATTCTCTTAACGACGCGTGTTGTGTGTGATCAAAAGAAATTCTTCTTGTGCCATGATGTTTGTCTCATTGTTAATGAATGAACGTATTTGATTACGGTCATTAACAATGAGACAATCGCCCTTTTAAATGTGCCTATATGTGTGGTTGCCACACTTCTAATCTTTTTTTTACTCCTAATAAGTGATTTTTGTAGCTATTTTTTTCTCATTCTCTTAGTTAGTAAAAACAAGAGAAAAATAATAACACGTTGGATTAGAGTAACATTCAGGTTTTAGTAGTAAAATTATTTGAGCCACCATCCATTGGGTTTGAAAGTAGCCTGATTGCTGCGTCATAAATCTTATGGTTTTTATTGGTAGTTCCTTCATAATTCTTTCATTTATCAAGTCATATCCCGGTGTCTTTTTAGTGCACAGTTTATTAATACTAATAGATTGAATCTCTTTAATAGTGAAGTTCCTAATTGCCAAGTCAAGTTGAAGAGGTGAGTTAAGTAGCCCTCTGTTTGCTTTTCCATATCAGTTAAGTCATTGCACTGAGAGAATGGTTTATATGTTTCTTCTAGGTGTTCAGCAAATGCTTTAACTTTTTCCTTGTTTCCTCTAGTCTGAGTCTAGCCTATTTTCCGTTAAATAGTCTGAACCGTGGTTATAATTGTTGAAGCTTTTTAATTAAATTCATAACTTTTCATAAATAGTAATCTGTAGCTTCTGTTAAACTCTTTACATATTCTTGGATTGATTTCCCCCCCGTTTTTTTAGGGATTTCAGTTCTTTTAGTTTTGTTTTAATAAATTATATTGCCATTTTTTCCTTAAATTCATTTTCTTTCCAATTTTGCAACTTTACAACTTTTTTGAGCAGTTTAATTTTTTGTTAGATTCGTAATTTAGGGTTAAATATTTTTGTTAAAATACGCTTTGAAGTTTTTGACATAATATTACAGCTAATTTAATCATTTAACATCTGTCTGAACATTTCATTGTGCAGAATCTGTGCGTTGTGTTTTTTATTTATGATATAATTTAATGTGATTAGAAATGGAGAATAATCAGACAATAGGTAAAAATTCAAATTGAAAAATATGGAATTCTAGACTAAATTCAATTAAATCTAATTGATTATTGATTTCATGTTATTGATTTATTGGTCAAAGTATATACAAACCGAATTTTGGTCAATAGGAAGGCGCAAAAACAATTATCATTTCTCAGAAGGCAAAAATTCACGTCAAAAACAATAAAATCGTGTCGGCGCCGTCGCAGTGGGAACGTTCGGTAACGAACGTTCCCACTGCGACGGCGACGACACGATTTTATTGCTTTTGACGTGGATTTTTGACTTCTGTGAAGTGATAATTGTTTTTCGCGCCCTCCTATTGGTCAAAATTTGGTTTAGATGTTCTTCAATCGATACTCTTTATATGTACGCTAGATAACCGAACATTTCCACTGCGACGGCACGATTTTAAAGCTTTTGACGCTGATTTTTAACAGAGACGATATTTGTGGAAGAGAGCAGGTAGAGAGGTTTGACCCCCCTCCTCTAATTTAGTCAGAAAAATGCATATAATTTAATGAAATATCATGAATCTTATTAAAATCGAAATATAAAAAAAACGACCTCTGACTAGTAAACTTTTGCTCTCCCCCCTCCCAAGAAAACGCTGAAATAACGTCCCTGACGATAGATATACTTGTCGGCTTTTAGGGTGGAAGTATGTGATTGCGAACTCCACTAACGATGTTCGGCGTTGAAATCACTTCCGGGAGAAATTTCTGTGTATTTTTTGACAAGTATTTTTTGACAAAATAACTTTTTAAGATTAAGTGAGTTATGTTTAGTAAAAATATTTTTAGTTCTTGAGTTCTTTGCCCTAATCCGTTGGCGTTCCAAGTTGCGATATTTGTAATTTTGGTCATTAGCTAATTTTTGTGAATTGAAATAGAATTATTTAAGTGTTTTTATTAGATTATTTTATTCGTGTTAGATTTTTATTTTCTTTAGCATTATCATTCTAGTAGTAGGGGGGGGGGGATGGAAATTTTGTTTAGTGAAACTAAATTTGTTTTTTTTGTCTCAATATTTTTTTGTTCATTTTTAGTGGAGAAAAGATTTTCTTTTGGGGTTCTTTGTAAACGATGCAGCTTTTGTAAATAGCGCAATGGTTTTTATCGCAATTGGAGCATCTCACATATTTGTTATATACTTTTATTGGACAATCTTACGTTTTGTTATATACTTTTATTGGACAATCTTACACAGCGCCGGCCCGGTGCCGGGCAAATCCATCCGGCACGTGTGAAACCGGCCTTAATGCTTCGACTCGAGTTTCTTTATGTCCATATTTTGAGATTACTTTGACGTCAGTTGTTGCATGGATTCTCTCTTATTGATTAACTTGTGTTTTTTGTCCTTTAATACTTCCAGAATAGAGATGTATTTTTCTGAGCTATTCATTGAACCTTGATTTGCTCTCTATTTATTTGTCTGATTAAGATTTGATTTGTCTGATTTGTCCTTTTTCTATATTTTCAAATAAAGCTGTAACTGGCATGATATTTTGCAATCTGTCGACGAATATTGAAAGTGGTTTCATTATCATTGTTTTTAATATATTCGGGAGATTTTTTTCTTGTTTTTTTTTCAGACAGTACATACTTTGAATCAGTTGCTTATTAGTGCTCAGAGCAGTGGCGTAGCCTAGGAGAGGGCGGGCAGCCCCGGGCGGCACTTGCTTGGGGGCGGCATATTCGCGATGGGATCGTCTAGTGTGGCTCTTAATCCTGAATGCACTAAAACATACATAAATTCACGAATAACAAAAGCTTAATAATAACCAATTTATTATTTTAAAAAATGCTGATTTTATGACCCTGCAAAAAATGTATGGGGGGGGGGGCGGCAATTTTAAGGATCGCCCTGGGCGGCACATACCCTAGCTACGCCACTGGCTCAGAGCCAGTAGTAGTATTTGATAGTAGTTTTATTTTATTTATGGGGCTGGTGGGTTTTATTTTTCTTGAAGTTGATTTACATTTTTTTTACTGTATAATATACTTTATGATGTATTATAATGTTGTAAATTGACGCCGTCGAGATATGGGTTATTTTACATTGTCGATGGCATATTTGCATGGTTCCTTAGCTTTATAATCGCTTTCGGTTTTTGACATGATTGTATTTATATATTGTTTTATTGTCACAATTCAAGTCTTTGGTGGTTTAATGACTACACGATCACAAATTTCTCACTCGTGTTTACGAGTGAGAAATTTTCGTAATTATTTTTTATTGTATTTAGTATTGTAACTTAAATTTTATGATATATTATTATAACAACATATATCGATTTAGCGACGTAATATTTTATAAAAACAGCCTATTAGAGAATTTTCTTTTAGCTAAACCGCAATTTTAGAATATTCTGTTTAAAACGATATGAAGGCAATTTTAAAATGAAAGTTCATATGACTGATATAAACAATAATAATAATATTATTTGAAATTTGTGAGTTTATTAGTAATTCGACCATGAAAGCTTTTAATACATATAAATACATTTTAATTATTTAATATATCTAAAAGTTGAATAGCAGTTTAATGGTTTATTTACATGAAATTATTTTAATTAAATTTAATATTATTATCGTTGAAAAATCAACTTAAATTACAATAAAGAAGTAATAATTAACCATATTTCATTTTCTATAATACACTTTAAAAGTAATAATATACGCCTAAGCATTAACGAACTGCTCTAATAATTGGGCATGAAAAATACGTCCATTTATATACAATACGTAAGAATGATTTGTATCATATAAAATGACAGTATGTTATTATATAATATATTAATAAATTTATTACCATCATAGTCAACATTAAGCTATCATGTATAAACACATTCTATATAATAAAATAAAAGTAAAAAAATATAGGCGAACCATTTACATATTTAAACTAATACTATGAAATATTTTTTTTATTAAAACATTATTTTTTAATAATAAAATGTGTATTATATTTAACAAAATACACCGACTAAATTCACATTTAACTTGATTAAACAGTTATTAGGATTAGGTGCATTTCTTAAAAAATATTTATTGTGTATTGATGTAATATATATGATTTATAAAAATTAATATTTAAAAAATACCAATGCATCTAGTGTTTCATATTTCATAAAACTTATGAACATATGAATTTGCTTATCGTAAAAACACGTGAAAGGGCTCACCCGTCCCAATGTATTGTTGACAGAAAAAATGTGTTTCTACTATGAGTCAAATGATTGACAGATACTTTATGAAGTGCCGATCATTGTCAACTCTCGCGGATTATAAACTTGAATATATCATTAATTTTAAATGAAAATTTTATTATCTTCTATTTATGCAGCACCTAATTGTACAAGCAGAATTTGCTCTTTTCATATTTCCAAAAGTGAGGAACAAATATTTTTTGTTACTTATAAATCGATAATAAATATTAATTACCTAATCAAATAATTTATTCTGTGTAATTGATATCAAAATTGCATTGGAGTATTAAAAAAAATCTGTTCACATCTCTTACTAGAGAGCTATCCATTAACAGATGGATAACAAGCGATCATAAATTATTGACGGTACATAATAACAATATACTTGAATGCCATTTTTCTATGTACCACTGTTTGTCGAGTATGCCGTGTCTATTTAAGCAAATACTTCTATTTTTTTTGTTAAGTTGTAAATGTTTGAGGATGCGAAACGAAATGTTTCATTAAACTTACGTTGTAAAACAATACTATCGGAATGTTAAATAGTGATTTCCTGACCTTTTTCGATACACTGCTCTCATTACCCATTTAATATATGAATGAGTTTTTCATAATAGAAGAATAGCCAGAGCATTTTCAGCTTTAAAATTGTGTGTGATATATATTTCAAACGGAGAAATCAAGTATTATATTGTAAATAAAATGATCAGGTACCTGTTAAAAATAAATATTTTAAAAACGTGCGGGTACCCGGTTCTGGTTGTATATTCAATGCATAAAAATATATTTTCAGATACTTAATTGAATTTGCACTTGAGAGCTTCTTGATTCAATATTTAAAATGCTGAAAGCACCGCTGACCGTTTCGAGCGCTGAGACAAATATTTGCGGAATTTCCACAGTGAAAATTAATTTTCCATACGAGGTCAGCGGTGGCCAACCTGTCACTGCGGCCCGGTCGTCGAAGGCTTTCACCTGTTCGCTCCCCTCTTCGCCTACACACAGGTGCGCCTTCGAAGCACCTAGCGCTGTCAGTTTAGCCGGTACGCTCCGAGTGCTAGCACGCGTTTCGTAAAAGTTCACGGTTTCTTCGTTCGTAATAAACACATAAATGGAAATAATCGACGCCTGGTGATTTATCGAGTGTCGTGTAAATCGAACTTAACAAAAATGGCAGAAGAAGCGACCGCCTCGGGAAACGAGTCCTGCTCGACCGAAAACGTCACGATAATAGCCGAAACCTTCAGCGAGATGGCTCCTAGCACCACTCTATCCTCGGTGCAATCGGAAGTGTCCACGGAGCAGCTGATATGCAAAACGCCCCAATCGCCAAAGAGCAGGCCTAAGCAACGCATAGACACGAAATCGGCGTCGGTCGAAAGTCCGACTTTGGAAAAAGCTAGATCGACCCCCGAAACTTGCTCCAAGTCCATCTTGACTTCTTTGCACAGCGACGCGTCTATCAGAGATTCGGGAAAGAGATCGAAGATCATATTGTATCTGGGGATGGCGCAGTTGACGGTCGGAGTAGCGCTGATCGTAACAGGAGGGTTGGTCATAATCCACGGGTCCGCTTTGGGGAGGACAGGAGCCGGTCTGTGGTCCGGTTGTTTGGCCGTGGCCACTGGCGTTTTGGGAATCCTGGCCGGTATCAACGATTGCTACGGCCTTTACGAAAGGAGAACCAGGTAATAATTATTACCCAGACGAGAGTTGCGCAAGTGATTAGAGTACGAAATTGCGGCCGGTTGACTTGTCGCGAATGTTGTTTGTGCTTTCGCAACGTTCTAGATGTTAGATCTATATACAAAATTTGGGGATAGACCGAGAAACGATTTTAACGACCGTTTTCATTCAATATGTTTCAAGCTTTATCGCACGGTTACAATGTATCTACCATTATAAGCTTTGTATTAAAAAAATATCCCCTGTAAATCGATTTATTTTTATAACCATAGTAAATATATATTTCAATTTAGCTTTAAAACATCAAAAATAACTGTAGAGAATTCAGTAACATTTTTTTATTTCACTTCCTAGATTTTTTCTTATTATAATCATAAATTGCTAGAGGGGGAGTACTGTGAGGACCAACACGCAAATTACCAAAATTGTAATGACTACTAATATCGGGTTCAATGCCATTATAATTCATATTTAAAATAAATTCGCATAGCAAGAAATCAATGATTATACTTAAATTAACTAAATTATATAGAACACTTATTTCGGGTTCAATTTGTTTATAATTAATCGAATTAAATTAAAACTATTTGAAAATAAGTAAATAAATAGGCGGTCAAAAAAGTTGTTCATTTCTTTTAGAAGACGGAGCAAGCTCAGCTAAATATAACTTTTTACTATAAACATAGTACAGAACTTCAATAGTTCATATAGTATTATTTTCATAATATTGTAACATTAAAATATTATTATTTTTTTATTTTTTAACACTAAAAATTATGTGACTCAATTTATATGTAAAATAATTAAAAATCATTTTACTTATATCATTATTTATTTTAAATTAAATATTGTATATAATTAAACGATCAGATTTTTTAGAGTAAAAGATTTTTTTTTACTGAAAAAATACTCAGTATTTTTTTAAATGATCGTTTCTGTTATTGTAGTGGTGCATACTAATAAGTCGTTTCTTAAAAATTTCATCAACTATAAAGCTTTACTATAGAGAGTCGCGATCGCGTCCCTTATTCTGACAGCTTTTTAACTAGCTTGTCCAGCATAAAGATGTTTTTGGCTATGAGGAGCTGGAAAAAATTATGTGCGATGGAGCTCATCTATTTTACCGTACTATAATATTTTTTTTATTATTATTTAGTAGTATAAATTTTCTTTATATGATAACTATAATAACACATTGGGAAAACCTGTTCAAATTAGTATTAAAAAAAAATAAAAATATACTTATGCCGCAAAAATACATATATAATATATATGTAAAATTATTAAAACGCAATTTTAATCGTATTGTTATGATTTATTACAGTTAAATAACGTATTTAATTTAAAGGCAATTTTTGCAATATATATGAGATAATTATGCAGTAATTTTTTACTTTTTAAGTAAAAAAATGCTCAGTGTTTATTTAAATGATATTTTTTGTTATTTTAAAACATTTAGGTCGTTTCTAATAAATGTTAACTATATAGTAGCTTTGAAGTGCTATAGAAAGTCATGATTGCGACCTTAATTCTTTACCGTCGTTATCAGGACGTCAGCGCTTAAAAACACTTCTATTGTAAAAGTCATCCGGCTTTTCAATGAGCTTGCCAAACACAAGGATGTTTTTGGCAATAGCTATGAGGAGCTGGATAAATTTTGTGGTAATGTGCCTATCTATTTTAGGTGTGCATCATTTTCTGTTTTTTAATATCTAATGGTTTAATTATTGTTTGTATAATGTATAGCAATCATGCCGCATTGGGTAAACCTGTAATAATGATCAGATTTTTATTAAAAAATAAAATATAGCAATTATCTTATTTAAATCTGAAATTAAATACTGATTTTATATATAATATCTAATATCAAACAATGGCGGTTTAAAAATCAAAAATTTAAGCAACGTCAGTTATCCTTAAAAAAATTCTAAACTTGAAAAAATCCTGATTATAATATAATGTTTAAAGCTTACCATTAAATGATTTTAAAAGTTAAATACAATAAATTATAAAAATGTCTATTTAATTATTTTTTTAAAGCGAAATGTTGTAAGTAATTATAAGTAAATTTATTTGAGTGCTTAATTTATATATTTAATTGTAATTAAATTGAGTGTTTTTTGGTACTTATTAATTAGCACGGCGCAACGCTCAAAAACCTCCAGTTTTACTCATCACTGCGTTCTGTATTTAACTGTGTAAACGTAGGTTTATTGTTTTTTTTTATTATAAAAAATTATTGTTTTTGTCCTCTAGGGTTTTTTAATGAAATTATGATTTTTTAAATAAGTTTATAGATCAGACTGAGAAACGTACTTAAGTTAGATTTTTATAAGGACTAATTTTTTATATTTAAAAGCCAGTTGAGCATTACAAAAAACTATAAAAAATAAATTTATATATGCTAGATCCCTATTTTCAATTTTCTCCTCTTTTGCTATAATTGTAACTCTTTTGTGGTATAAGAAAGATTTTTTTTTATATACTATAGTTATATTCGAAATCAGGGTAAATATTAATATGGTTAATATTTATACTATAATTTACACGCAAAATTTAATAATTTATTGTAAAAGAATAAAATAAAAATTATAAGATAAATGCAAAAGTGTATAAATTAAATCATTAATTAATAAAATGCATTGTGAATTTGCAGATATTAGCAATTATCAATATAATTTTATGATAAATATTAAATAAAAAAATCATTTCCCTGTTTTTTATTTACAATATCGAATTTTAATAGCAAGTTTATTCGTGAATAATCACTGTAATAACCTATAATTGCATCCGGCGCAAATCGCAGATTTTCATGTTGAATAAAAGATGCAATATTTGCATAAATTTTGTGTCAAAATTATCAAAAGTACACTTAATTAAATAAAAATGTATATGCTTCCTATCGCAATATAATATTTAAATTTATTAATCAAACTCTCGAGGTCGAATACATAATGAAACCATACACATTTAACAGTTAAATAAATGGAACATCAGTGATAATGAAATATACTGATGCTTACTATAAATGGCGTTCCTTAATCTAAGAGATATTTTTGTGACTTATTGTCATGTTTATTTTTATTGATGTATTATTTTGTGTATTGCAGTCGAATGGGAAGCCTCTTCCTCACACTTTTCCTGGCTCTGAGTCTAATCGCCTTAGCAGCTGGAAATTTAGCAGCAGTTTTGGCCGGGACGGGACTCTTGAGGGACGTAAGACGTCCAGCGCCTTCGTCGGGTGCTTCTCAATCAGAACAGGTATTTAAAAAAATAGTCGTAAGCGTTCGCCTCTGTTTAACATCAAACAGTGTTACTTTAACACATATTACCCATCGCAGCAAATTAACACATACGCGGAAATATAACACGAAACGCATGTATCTAGTTATATTAGTAAATCTGTGTAAATTTAAAATCGTTGCCCATCGAAACATGATGTAATTTAAATTTTCTAAAAATTATTGACATAGACCGTAAATCTTCTTCGGCGATTGACTGTCAAAATTTTATTGCACCCTGTGACGCGTGAAGCCGAATTTCTTCACATTTCGTTAAAGTGAAATTTATTTTAAATTACATACGCGTAGAAAATTATATTTTTAGTGGAAAAAGAATCGTGTCAATCGATTCATACACGTTTGTTTTGATGCGAAAGAACGCTTTCTATAGTCAAATTTTCGTTTTCGTCTGATTGACGATCGTACATTTTAGACTAATAATAACAAAAATTAGCATAAAAATGGCGTTAATGAACACGAAAAGCACAACAATCGACCATAAGCGAGATTAACGTATCGTTAGTTTAATAAAGACAAACGCAACGGCGCACGTCAAACCTGAACGATATATTTTTATTATCGTATTTATATATATATATACTATTAGGATAATACGGTAAATATATCGATAAAAACAACCATAGATACAATAATTACAATAGCGCTTAGTATTTAATTAAATATAAATGAGAGTTTATTTACTATAAATAGTTAAAAAAAATATTTATATTATATATGTATATGAATGAAAACCAAATATAAGAAAAACGTTGATTTAAAATAAAGAGACAGTAATAAAAAATAAATAATAAATGTCGATTAATAATCACCATAATATATACTATTTTTTTGTATATTTTTTAATTTAATCATATTCTATAATGTAGTATTTTTTTGCAGAATAAGCAATTTCTTATGTATAGAGTCGATTATTATTATATTATTCTTTATAGTTGTTTTTTTATTTTTATGACTAAATTTACCACTAAACTTGATTATATATTTTGCCTCAAAGAACCTCTAATCTAATTAATATATAAGAAATGTAGTTTATCTAGTTTTGCGTAGCTTTCTTTTGTAAATCAAATGAGACAAACGCAACTGCGTTCGTCAAACCTGAACGAAATAAAATGTGTATTGCAGTATTTTAAATATTAGGAAACTACAAATAATGTTACAATTCCGGTATTAACTATAGACATAAAACGTTCAGTAACTGGACGAAATCTGGCGGTGCAAATGTTTATTTTTATATCATAACAATTTAATTATTGGTCGTTCTATGGATCGTTTCTGTTGATTTTGCATAGCTTTATTTTGTGTGCTATGCGGAACTCTCTCGTATTTGAATTCGAAAACAAAGCGAAGTTTTGGATAAAATGACGGTAGTGTGTTTAGTGTGTTTAAAAATGATTCACCATGACAAAATTCTGGCTTATATATCCTTGAGAATTGGAGAGAAGTGCAACGTATCTTTCAGTCGTCGATCCTTTGACTAATACCAATGATTTGGGGTGAAATCAAACACATTGTTATTGTCTATCTAATACAGATATTAATTGACTATCCGAGGATGCCGCGTTTGGTACTTGTTTGACCCTCACTATTACTTAAGTAAAGTCTGCGATTTTTATGCTTTAAAATATTAATGGACGACCGTACTGACACGCAAAATCGCGTGTTTATGCCGACTTTGAAAAATCAACAAATACAATTTTAGTATTTTAATGATTATGGGCAATCGCATTTAAATCATATTAATATTTTTACTTTATAGGAACGGATATCAATAAATTTTCTCTTTGCAGCTATTATTAGTAGAGATATTGTTTAGTATTAGGATGCACAGTTGTTAATATTTGCTTACTAAAGTTTGCATAAAAAAACGTGTAAATTTATGTGCAAGTGTTTATTGAATTATGCTGTGTTCCGAAGCGCTTGGTACCGACTGCCGCCAAAACTCAGATTTCGCTGCTTGAACTCCGCCGTAAAGCGGTATTCGTAAAAATACAGAAGCATCTGGTGTCCATAATTTTGTGACTGCGACATAAATATTTTTTACAAAAAAAGGATTTTAAGATATTTTAATTTTTCTAGAATTTAGATATTGAGGATTTAATATTATGTAATTCTTGCAGTTATTTCTTAAAAAAATATTTAGACGCCTAAAATTATTTGTTTAAATAAAAAAAATTATATAATAGTTTTATGTGACAAATTTGAAATTAAATTTTAGGTAAAAGTAAAATTCGATACCATATTTTTATCTATATTTACATTTTTAATTAGTGATATATTAGATATTAAATCTACCTTCAAGTATAATTTTATATTAAGGATCTACAAAAAAGCAATGAATTGTCATTTACCTTCAGGTACATATATTATATTTTTCAACCCTCTGGAACAAAATTTATGATTTTTTTGCTCAAAAATTCTATTTATAGCTTAAAGTAGAAAAACTGTAATTTTTCATTTATACGAAAAAATCATATTTATTTTTTAATATTGTTTATTATTTTAAATATTGTAATCTAATTTTGTGATATTCTTAGTACGTGTTTTTATACTATTTTTTATTCGATTTTATCGTTTTTAGAACTATAATATTTTTTACTTAAATATTTAATATACTATGTCTTGATTTTAATGAAGTTTATGAATTATTTAATTGGATAGTTTATAAAATAGTGTGAGTTAAGTTTTAATTTTATAAATGCAAACCTTATTACTTATACAATTATTGCTGCAATTAATTATTCTTTTTTTTGGCAATCCTATATATTTTTTGCGCAAAGTTATTTATAGTTTTTGTTTTTAACTGGTGTAGAAATAGACATTACGGACTTTTCAAAGGGATTTTAAAAATCAGGAGATATTTTTAAGAAGGTGAAGTAACTACAAAAAAATATAAAGTTAATATTTATAAAAAAAAATGCTTAATCCAAGCGGAATAATGAATCTACGTGAATTGCATTTGATAGCGAAACTAATTACGAGAGTACGCAATAAAATAATATAGAGAATTTTCTGTAGCGAATTTTATAACATAAATTTTTCTAAAATCTCTATTTTAAATCAACTAAAAAATATTTCTTATAAAAATGTATTTTTTATGTTATATATTTAAACGATGAGAAGCAATGGCGGATTAAGCACTCGGGAGACCTGAAACGCCACAATTTTTTTAGAGATTTTCATATTACCTATATAAAAAAGTCTTTATTTCTAATTTCTTCTAATCATAAATATTTCATTATTAACGTTAAATGCGTTTCAATAAAAGCATTAATTAAAAAATTGCAATAATTGTACATTCAACCAAAATATAGGGAATTCAATAACAATGCATGTGAAAATAATAACATATTAAATGTAAAAATTTAGACTAAAGAGGAACTTTTGTCGCTTTTTATTTATAGAATTTATCGATAATATAATACATTTATAATCTACCGTTTAAACAATGCCATCGATAAAGTATTTAAATGCAATTGACTTATCGAATTCCATTATTAGTTTTTAACTATTTTAATACAGAATTGTCAAAAAGATCTTGAAAATAGTTCCTATATTCAGAAATGTAAAATCGAAATTTATTTCGAAATCGCAATATTTGTAAAATATATATACAAAAAATATAGTTTTCTTAAAACGTTTTTTTAACGTGGATTCTACATTGAATTTTGCCAGAAAAAAAACATGCCATTTAATGACATACTAGGAATCTTAATGAAATCGAAATATTAAAAATACGACCACTGACTGGCCAACTTTTGCTCTTCTGGAAAAAGCTAAAATGACGTTCAAACTTTAGCTTGAACGAGTGATTCGAGTTCTTTAAATCAGCGCCTACATGATTTTCTGTCGATGTTAGCTTAATTGTAAGCAGTGCTGTAGCTAGAGTAGTTTTTTTCACAATTATTAAGCAAGTTTATTATGTAAAAAATTCTTAAATGGTATTGCCATACATTTTCAATAAAGAAAAAAATCGAATTAATTGTTAAAATATTTATTTTATTTATTTAAATATTCATATAAAGACAAAAGAGTAATAAAAATAAATAAAAAACAAATGCATTGAATTATTTCAAATATACATAGTTACCAAACATTATCCATAACCACTGGGAAGTCTTTAAGCAGATGGAAAAAAATGTGTACATAAATATCTACTTAAAAATACCGCAAAATAAATAGTACATAAAATAGTGAAACACAAGTAAGCAAATAATTTAAGATTAACATTAACTAATTATAAAAAATAACATGAATATACAATTTTTTCCGATATGGATGACGCAAACTAAACAATCTCATAACCGAAATATTTTTTTTATGTTAATTTTAACGCTCATAAGAGTTAAATTACAAAGACGAATAGGTTCCATTGAAGCTCGCAAATATGTCAAAGTATGCTTTAACTTTTTGAATGATCGCTCACAATTTGCAATCGATCTGCATATGACACAATAAATTCCAAAATGAGTTTTCTGTAATACTGTATCACGAATTTATATAAATTTTAACCCGTTAAATTTAAGATGTATAACTTGTTTCTGTCACAAGTCTGTATGCATGCACAAACCTGTACTAAGGAAATTCATAGTTAAGTTTATTTCAACATAAAAAAATTGGAAATATGTGGGTTATATTTAAATTGTATATACATATAAAAAAAGATTAATTAGTTAATGTTAATATTTATATAAATAAATTATATTATATTTATAGCTAAAATTTAATACAATGCTTTGAAGCACGCCAAATCTAAACGACCCACAATTTTGTGAAACGCTGATATGTATAATGTTACTCACAATATTGGAATTATTGTACAAAAAATCTTCTTATGAGTCACAAGTTATGAGGATTACTAATATAATATATGGCTTATATTCTATCTTGAAGGTTAGTGATTGAAAATCAGATAAAACCGATTCGATTAAAAAATAAGTGGTATATGATTGCCGTGTTAATAAGACGTTGTCTTACAATGCCTTTAAAATATTTATTGTCGTTTTCGTGTTGTTTGTAGAGAATTACTCAAGATTACGGTATTTAATCACATTATGCAATTCAGTGGCAAACGCTTTTAGAAAACGCTAATTAGTGATACGCAATCGGCATGCGATGAGCAACGAACTTTGTCATCGTCACAGTTCAGGAATGACACGCTCCGTTGTGCCTAGTATTGCGAGGACTAACAAAAAAAGACCTGGAGGAGCTTATGGCGTTTACAGTTGTTTTTAAAGACCAGCCACAACAATGCGGCTACTCCGACAAAGTACGATAAGCATAACTCCCTCATATATTTTTATTTAGCAATAATCAGCATATATCAAATTATCTTTTTAATAAAATAATCATATTTTAAGTATAAGTTACAGAATATTAAATTATTAAAAAAATAATTTCTAATAATATACTAACCGTTAAAACTATTAGGTTTATTTCCTTCTTAAATTAAAGCTCATATATTTTATTCTTTCTATCTATCATTTAATTTTTTATGCAAATTATATAAAATAAGTAAAAATAAACAGATTTTTTTATTACGAATTTCAAGTTGAAAATATATAACAATTACACAATAATATTTTTGTATATCAAATATACCTGTATATATTGTACAATAGATTTACTGTCAATATGCAAATCAAAAATAATCAAATCTAGCTAACTTAATTCCCTTTTAGGCAAAGTTAATTCATATTTATAAAAATAAATAGTAGAGTACCTTTTTTATATGATCTCATCTTTAACCATCAGAAATAAAATCATGCAAAATTATATTTTTATGACATCACCGATTAAATCAGTCATTTTAAAACTAAATTATTATCGTTGATAATGTGATTGTTAAATTTATTGTTTCATAGTATGTCTGCACCTGGTTTAGTTTGTTTTAAAAATATCATAGCTATCCTTACCGATCTTACTACGGACTTCTGATATGAAAGTAATGATCAAAGTGTATGCAAATCGAATTTTGGTCAATAGGAGGGCGCAAAAAACAATTATCACTTCGCAGAAGTCAAAAATTCACGTCAAAAGCAATAAAATCGCGTCAGCGCCGTCGCAGTGGGAACGCTCGGTAACGAGCGTTTTCACTGCGACTGCGCTGACGTGATTTTATTGCTTTTGACGTGGATTTTTGACTTCTGAGAAGTGATAATTGTTTTTTCTCTCTCCTATTGGTCAAAATTCGGTTTATATGTTCCTCATTTAATTTGGAATATTATTATAGAAATCTAGATTACCAAGCGTGCCCACTAACACGGCGACGGCACTATATTAATGCTTTTGGCGTAGATTTTTGACTTCTGAGAAGTGATAATTGTTTTTTGCGCTTTCCTATCGGTCAAAATTTGGTTTAAATGTTCCTCATTTAATTTGTAATATTATTATTACGAAAGCTAGATTACCGACCGTACGCGTTACTACGGCGACGGAACTATTTTATTGCTTTTGACGTTGATTTTTGACTTCTGAGAATTAATAATTGTTTTTTTTGCGCTCTCCTATTGGTCGTAATTTGGTTTATATGTTCCTCATTAAATTTGGAATATCATTATGGAAATCTAGATTAGCAAGCGTACCTACTACCACGGCGGCGGCACTATTTTACTGCTTTTGGCGTGGATTTTTGACTTCTGAGAAGTGATAATTGTTTTTTACGCTTTCCTATCGCTCAAAATTTGGTTTAAATATTCCTTATTTAATTTGAAATATTATTATTACGAACTCTAGATTATCGACCGTACGCATTATTACGGCGAAGGCACTATTTTATTGCTTTTGACGTGAATTTTTGACTTCTGAGAAGCGATAATTGTTTTTTGCGCTCTCCTATTGCTCAAAATTTGGTTTATATTTTCCTCATTTAATTTGGAATATTATTATGGAAGTCTAGATTACCAAGCGAACCCACTACCACGACGACGGCACTATTTTATTGCTTTTGACGTAGATTTTTGCC
This sequence comes from Plectrocnemia conspersa, assembly GCF_051122295.1. Taxonomy (NCBI): domain Eukaryota; kingdom Metazoa; phylum Arthropoda; class Insecta; order Trichoptera; family Polycentropodidae; genus Plectrocnemia; species Plectrocnemia conspersa. Next base: position 297,427 of record NW_028277177.1, on the reverse strand, counting down.
TTCTGAGAAGGGATAATTGTTTTTTATACTCCCATATTGGGATTCATTTGGGATTCACACTTATTGTAAATTGTAATATTGGAAAAAAAGTCTTAATGTTAAAATTCGGTTTAGATATGTTTCATTCGATTCTCATTTATTGTAAGGCGTAATATTGTCATAAAAGTTATATATAACTGAGCGTTCCCACTGCGCCGACACAGTTTAATTGCTTTTGACGTGGATTTTTGACTTCTGAGAGGAGATTATTGCGCTTTCCTATTGGTCTAAATTGGGTTTAGATATGCTTCATTCGATTCTCACATATTTAGTTTGTCGTAATATTGTTATAAAAAGTCTTAATATAATCGTTAGATAAACGAGCGTTCCCACTGCGATAGCGACGATCCAATTTTTTTGCTTTTGACAAAACAGGGATGGAATTTTTCCTTCCGTTTGAATTTGGCTATAAAAATAAATAGCATTTAATAAAATACTTAATGAAATTGAAATATTAAAAAAATGAGCACTAAGCAATTTTAGCCCTTTCTTGGAAAAATCTAAAATGACGTCACTGCTCTCTTTATAAATATGATTTAAAGTTTAAACCATATCGAATTATACTTGTTTGATCAACAGCATGGTTTTTGTATGAGGAACATCTACTGGACATCACCCCTCCGCCAGCTTTTCTACTATCGCTCAGAGTATAATGATACTCACCCGCCATAGCTTGTCGCGCTATATGTAATATTAACTAATAAATTATTATTAGTTTTCAACAGCATTTTCCTGGCTGCGAAAGCATATATATTCTTAAAAATTGAATCATATTTTCGTAAATATTTTACGTTTTCTCGTCACTGCTTTCTTTATAAATATGCTTTAAAGCTTAAACCATTACGATTGATACTTGTTTGATCAACAGCATGGTTTTTGTGTTTCACAAAATTGAAACGAGATCTGTTTTCAATTTTGTGACAAAAAATTTCGATGTAGGCAATCAAGTATAAAATATGACAAATTACATAATATAAATATTATACATAGAATCTAAATATAGACATAGTCAATTATCACACGACTACAATCGTAATTATACAGAAACGATTTCCATTCATCGGTTGTTGATATTGGCGTTTTTCTTTTCGATTTTCCCGTAAATTATCAATTGCAATCAGCCTTGATTTGCGCGTGAGAGAATCAGTTTTTCCGGTAAGCGTTTCAACGAGCCATTCGTGCGACTTATTAATTGCACGCGTGAAAAAAGTACTGGAAACAGATGGCGTGGGCTCGATGACTTTTCTCTGAGAATCGCGTGCTAAAATGTATTATTTTTTTACTTTCAGGATGAATACGAAGAGAAATTTTGGCCGCCCATACTGGCCAACGTCGGATTGCTACTGTCTTCTTCTCTCCACTGCCTCTTCGCACTTATCAGTGTCTATCACACGGCGAAGAGGGTTTGCTCCTGCTTCAGACCCAGAGAGCCTTTCAACCATAACCAGTTCGATCCTAACTTCGTCAACGTCCAACATCCGTATTCGGTCATGAGCGTTTCTGAAAAAGTTCACGACAAAGAATCCAAGTATCACACGGAGAGTCCCATCAACAACATGAAGGATTTGAACAAGATTCTGGAGAGCAAGTTGGCCGGTTCCGACGCGGATATGGTGGACGGTCCGGAAGAGAGGAAGCTGTCGCAGGAAGTCGCTCGCGATTCACACGCGGTCGGATCGTATTTCGGAAGTGCAAACAGTAAAGATAAGTTAGTGTGCAGTTGGCTGGGAGGTCAGCCCGGCGTTCCGGTCAAACCTCAAAAAGTTTCCAAGAGCGGTGTCAAGAAGAACAAGATGAAACAAGGACCAGTTTTGCTATATCCTGCTAACGCCGGAAATACTGTGAGTACTTTTTTTATATTCACGAATGCCCATTTTTTTTAGAATAACGAGATTAATGAAATTCTTCTGATGTACTAGAGTGCGCGTGATGTCGGTTTCGTGAATCATATTTTTGGAGTGCATCGACATTTTTAAGTATAACTGTGCCGTAAAGTGTTATACACACTTGAGCGCTTTATATTTTTAAAGCATATTTTATTTATTTTACGTTTGAGTATATGTAAATCAAATACATATGCTCTTTCTTTTTTAGTTATTTCAAGTAGAGTTTTAAAATTTACCAATCGTTTAAAATTAAGCATAATTTACCGTATATTTTGTATATGCGATCGACTTATACATATATGTTAACATTTAATCTTAAATAATGAGACTTTGCAATAAATTGATATTGAAAAATTTTCTTTAATTTCTTTCAACAATAATTGCATTTGATTGATTTTAACCAAATGTAATAAGTATTGAACCTTAATATTTCAGTATTTGTTTTGTATTTGCAACGTTTATAACCTTAATATTTCAGTATTTGCTTGCGGCTTTATTGTCACTAATATTGCAAAAAAAGCTCTTGCTAAGTGCCAAACACTTTTTTTATTAAGATAAATAACTTTTTACGTTGTCTTTAGCAAATTTATTCTGAAGCCACCGCAGGTTTTTTTCGATGGCAATTTTGATTTTAGTGCATTTAACGTTTACATTAATATATATTATTAATAAAAAATACAAATTCAGTTAGCTAAATAATTAAATATATATTTTATAATTACAATAAAAATTAAATTGTGTACTTAATATTAAATCACTATTATTATGCGAAAAAAATAAATTATTAAATTAACTAATTCAAGTCTCAGCAAATATCTTGGCTAAAAAAGGCTAGAATGATCTAAGCAAATTAGGTTCCGTTGCATATTTGCATCAACTGTAGAATTGTTGCGAGATATGACCGTATGCGGTGCTCCCATTGCTTCATACTTCACTGTAACATTATACAATTATAATTCGATAGCATCTCCAGAGTCCCGTGTAATGCTTTTTGCGATATTTCGTCGTCATTTTATAATCCATTAATATATATCACATTACTGTCAGAGCTTAAAAAAAATATATTTGACTTTTAATGTTGGGATTTTAAGGCAGAGTGGAGTATGATTTTTTTGTTATTGAATTAGACAAGAACATTATGTTTATTGAGTGATTTAGGTTAGCTGGTAAATAGTTGGAGTTGTTTTTTCGTTCCACGAACGAATTCTGTAATTTCGGTCATAGTAGACACGGCATATATATATTCTAATCACAAGTGTTTTTGAAAGCATAAAAGCATTTTTGTTGTTGAGAAAAAGCATCTCATTGTCTCGCATTTTTAAATAAAATATAGGTGTGTAAAGAACCACGGATTTTGGAGCGGCACTAGTATAAAAACGACTACCTGTGTTGCTCAAATATACAAATTGTTTTATTTTCGCAAATTTTTTTCGAATATATTACGAATATTCGAGCAATTATTTGAATATTAATATAGTTAAAATTCGAGCGAATAATTCAAATATATGATTAAGTTACAAGGCAAGGTAAAAAAAACGATTCATTTTTATACGTCTGAAAATTAATTTTTTTAGGGGTGTAGCCCTAGAGGTGGTTTAACTCGCGGCCAATGAGACTCTTGTGTGAATCTAGATGTTATATTTACATTCGAATATGAACGATTAACGGTGTGACGTTTCTCCCAACTGCGGTGAAGGTGGCGCAGGTGGTGATGCCGGTAGATGATTCTCAGGTTTCTTGTGGCTTCGTGCGGCGAGCGTCAGGTGTGACTCTTCGAGCGGCTGGTGGTTCGGTAGTTTCAGGAGTGATCTTATGGTCTGTCGGTGAGGGCGCGTGGCTGCTGGTAGATCTTCTCTCTTTCTGGATGAGTGGATCGTCTGCGTCGCTGGCTCTCTGCTGTCTCCGGCCGCCTGCCTCAGACCGTCTGCCCTCTCCTCATCGGAGTCCGGACCTATATCCTTTAGGGGTTGCATACTTGCTAACCAATCGCGATTGTGCATCGATCTCCTAGCCAATCGCTGCAGTCGCTTCGTAGAACTTGAGAAATCGGATGTGCTTTTTCGAAAGCGAGTTTTTTTGCTTGTCAAGACTTTCGAATTCTTCGGAAAGGGTTCGAAATGTGGTGATTTATTGCGTCCATAGCAGTTTTGTCACAAAGAAATTTTCTTAACGACTCGTGTTGTGTGGTCAAAAGAAGTCCCTCTTGTGCCATGATATTTGTCTCATTGTTAATGAATGATTGTTTTTGACAATTGCTCTTTTTTGTAGGAGGATCTATTTGTGTGGTTGCCACATTTTATTGTATTTTATGCAATTAATAACAGGTGACTCAATAAAAAGTCGTTGGCGGTTAAAGGGTTAAAATTATATTTAATTGCCATGTACGCCGATTGTAGCAAACGCCGGAAGCTTTCTTTGTGTAGATGTTATCTAACATACAGTTTTAATTTTGCTAGCATGATTCCGTTTGTCCTTGAAAATGAACGACCTTGGGCCGGTCTAATTGCGGCGATCATCTCGCGTGCATAATGTAGCGGCATTTCGGTACATATCACGCGACTGCGGTCCATAAAATTTCTCATCCAAAGCTCGGACCGTTTCCGAGCCCATATACCCACTTGGCCATTGAACTGATGCAGGAAATCTAACTTGCAAATCTAACGTCGATTTTTCCGATCGGAACCGTTTTTCGGCACTGTTTTCGGTCACGTAAAATATGTGCACCGAGAATCGGCGTAATGGTCAAAAAAATAGTTGCACGTTCGAGATTATAAAGGCAAAGCTGAGAATGGTTTTTTTGGGCGCATGATTTCAAAGTATTAGATTTCTAGAACGCGACGCTATGGGAAACTATAGAGTTTTTAGAACAGTAATTTTAATAAAAAGTGGATGCACTTATTCGTAAAAACACTGTTCCAAAAAAGCTAGACCATTAAAATATATTTTATTGTGTAACTATTGTCATTAGTTTATGTAGTTTAGATTTATCACTAAAAAAAGCGAGTCGATAGATAGACAAGGATGCCATTTCAGTGTTTTGCATTTTCATTTCATCAAGATTCATAATATTTCATTAAGAGGCATTAATTTTTTGGCCAAATTCAAGGTCTGGAAAGCCTGGTTATCTAGCGTTCTTATTAAGATGAAATAAACATAATTACACGTTTTCTAGCATTCGGGTGTTATCTCACCCAGATGAATAATTTATTATTTTATAACATACATAAAAAGTTGAAAATTTTTAGGTCGTATACATTAGGTTCAGATTACTCGTCGTCGGGCGGAATGGCGATGATGCGTATAAATATGCAATTAGCGTAACGGTCCCTCGTTTAATCCGAATTCCATAAAAATAAGTTATCCACAAACCGATCGAGTGACCCTCGGAAGAGGTCACGCTTCGGAGACAACCCCCTGAGAGAACGCTTCCGTTCTTAGTCTCGCTCCTTAGACGCGGAGGTCGTTATCCTCGGTTTTGGGGTTTAGGTAATTCTAGTTGCTCTCGCAACGCCGCGGCGTCTACATAATTTAAAATGTAGGGTCACACATCGGTGTTGTCATTAGCACGGAACAAATTTGTATTCCACGACTCGCGCAGCCAGCGGACCGTGCGGCCCGCGGAACGGGGTTACCGGGTGCGCGTTTTTCATTTAGAATCCAGCAAAAAGTCCGATCCACTTACTGCAGTGTGTTATTGCTTATTGTATTGTTTCGCTTTGGTCGCGTATAATACAAAAATGCGATACATCCTGGATTTTTTTGTCGTCGGATCAATTGAGTTACTTTAACAATAGATTTGCTGTATTTTTTTGATATAAATATTTTTTATTTACTATATTTGTTAACGTAGTTATGGATATACTTGCTCTAAATATTTTGTGCTTGAATGTTGATTTTTTTATGGGCGCTTCCTTGATTAATTTATTCATTAATATAGTTATAATAGTTTTATACAATAATTTGGATATTTCAAAAGTAATATTGTTTTATTATTATTACAGTAAAATTTTGTGGATTTTAAAATATAGCACTTAAAGAGCTTCACGATTTTTTAATGTTGAGATAAGTTTTATGCCTGAACTACACTCTCTGGAAGTTGGCCAAGGTTGGCCAAGGACGGAAAATATAGTGGGTTACTTCGGTCAAATTCGGTTCTGCCCGCGTCCGAGTTGTCGGCATTATTTTTCAAGTCAAAGGGATCGAAGCCGGAGCTGCTCTTTTGAGCGAGAGAGATAATAATATGGTGTTTCGCAAACTGAGATAGAACGAGTAGCTCGGTTCAATTTCAGTATGCTCGTAGGCGTCCTGTGGTTAACACACACGTCGAGCATTGCATCGTAATCACGTTGTCAAGATATAATACCACATGCTCATCGGGGACTTCAACAGACTCTTACTTACATCTTTGAATATTTTAGGGCACCAAAAGGGATTAATTATATTTTTGGTAGTATATTCTACTAACAGATATCGTTATTATATTTTTTTTCATATAAAATTAAATATTTAAAAAATAATTAGTGGTACTTGATTTTGTTAAAAAAAAATCGTTTCGAATATCCTTATGTATTTTCCTAGATCGGTTTATATAAATGTCACTCCATAACGAATTCTTATTTAGAATCGATGGCGACAAATTCTAGAATAGTCACAGCTGTGGTGTTCGTATTCTGAAGTATCATTTTTATGCCTTATGGCATTTTGCAAAAGCCGACAAAGATTTTGCGTAAATTGAATATTTACGACCAAAAAGTTTTCATTGATATTGTATTGGTGAGTGCCCACACAAACTTTTATAATTATCAGTAGCGTAATTTTAATAATATGACAATTTAAAAATTGCGATTATTTGGCACTTTTTTCGATCGCGTGCAAATATGCCGGCTGTACATGACAGAAGCCGCCGTCCGGACGGCATATGAAATTCGCGACTGTGTGGTCGCTTACTCGAAGTCGTAGATCTCAGCCGACTTCAGTTGTAACTTCGATTCGGACAACTTTCAGAGAGTGTAGTGCAGGCATTCGGCTCAGTCAATGTTTTTGTGCCGTGTCTGGACTTCTTACCGTGGGGACTTTTTAACGTGAAGAATTTTTACCATGCGAACTTCTTACATGAAATCAGAGCATATCTTGCAGGCTTGTCGAGGTGGGATAAATTCTCTGGGAAAAACTATAGCAAGAATATATATATAAAATAAAAGTAAAAACCGACCTTAAATAATGAATCTTAACTAAAATATAGTTGTTTTAGATTTACCTATATACTGATTTATTTCAGATATAAGTTTCTTTAGCCTTCAAAAGCACCTATTTTCTAGTTAGTACTTTTAGTATAATCATTATTATTTAAAGGGGCAGATTGTAGTTTTTTGACGTGGCTCCGTTTGTATTAAAATTTGTTTACAAATTATTGTTGAATTTATTGCTTTTTAACGTTTGAAAAATATTAGACATGGGTGAAAATATTCAACGAATGTAAATTAGTAGCAGTAAATTTAAGTATTTGATCTGAATTTTATTGCTTTTGACGTGAATTTTTGACTTCTGAGAAGTGATAATTGTTTTTGCACTCTCCTATTGACCAAAATTCGGTTTGAATACTCTTTGATCAATACCGAAACTGAATGCATTATTTATTTATTTTGCTGCATTTAATCCAGTTGTCAAATTACACATATAGCATTTATATAATTTATCTAGTGCTGTTGTTATTTATTCGTTATTTGTTTGTTTGTTTCTTTTTTTAATCAAATTCCTAAATTTATTGCTACTAATTTACATTCGTTGAATATCTGCTCCTATGTCTAATATTTTTTAAAGGTTCAAAAATAAATAAAGTCAACAAAGTTTAACACAAACGGTGCCGCGTCAAAAAATACAATCTGTCTTTTTAAATAATAATGCTTATTGTCGAAGTAGTTTTTAGAAAGTGGGTGCTTTTGAAGGCAACGTTCCGCTCCTTTTATTTATTGTATGTATAAAAAAAGGGCTAAAGTAATTTTTGTATACCTGAATATGTATATCTCAAAAAAAAGTTTAGTTCAGATTGGTTTTTATATGAGCCCCTGATATGAATGTCTTTCATAAATTCAATTTAAAATATCGTACAAATTTCTTTACAAAATAAATATAATATACAAATACACCTCTTAATGTAACATTTCAATTAAACATTTTGTATTTTTATTATATTAAATTCCCAAACGTCTGAACAAATCACAACTGAGTTGTGAGATATTCAGATATTCAGGCACATGTGAATTTTAGTAGCAAAATATTGCATATGAATCATACGTAAATAAAAAAATATAAAAGCTACATGTTATTTAATTGCAAAGTAATAAAATAAAGTAGTAGGTACATCGATAATGCTATATTTTTTTATTGTTTATTATTCATTTTAATTGATCAATACAAAAAATAAGTTAAATAGTAGAAAAAATATTTTTTTGATAAAGAGGTTCGAACCTATATTTTTCATGTATATTTCCCTTCAAAACTTCTCGTTATGAAAAGTTAATTACACACGACAAACACAAGTTACGTTACCACATGTATAATTACAATATTATGATAGAATGAGCTAACCGTCGGATCGGATTATCACAATGAGCATTTCGCCAGTTCACACGCGCCGCGGTTAACCGACGAATTTCATTCATTCCTTCGTGTCTCGTGTCGCAATCTGATCGACGATCGGAAAAATTACTATAATAATAACGCGCGTCTATAATAATCGCATCTATACTATACATAAATATAGAATGTGTCGAATAAAACTGGTTTGCGCAGTGAAAGTGAACGCTGTTGCTCTCTAGCGTTCACATGTGTACTACGGGCGACTTTTAACCGCGTAGTTTAACTCTACTTTTCTAGATTCCGAATCGATTGGAATAATTGCGCAGACCTATTTAATAATTAATACGGCAATTCCAATCGATTAATTTGATATGAGAAATGACGGTTTAAAAGGAGCATGTTTCAATTTTTAATGCGGTTTATTAATTTTTTAACTCGTATAGTTAAAGTTTACTTTATTTTTAAATTAGTTAATAAAATATTATTATATTATATTACATATTTTATTGATTTGAAAATATTTGTTTAGTTAAAAATAAGGATAAATTATTCAGTACTGCGGTATTAAGTTGTTCACATTTCGTTTATTGAATGTTTCTCAATGTTATTTATTAAAAGGTCACGAATCACTGGCTCTATTGTAGTCAAAATATGAATATATCATGTCTATTACTGTCGAAATGTCATAAGATATGAAATTGTTTTTTATGTATTTGTAAATAAACAGTTTTGCGCAAGTGAATTTACGATACCGTCGAATGGTATATAAAATCTTAAATCGCGGTGATAATATAAAAAAATATTTTATTGCTTATAAATTATTTATTTGTATAACCTGGCGTCACTTAAGATCAATTTAGAGAGCCTAATATTCATTAACATTAATTTTAAACATGGTTAGAGGGTTTAATATGACGATGAAAGTACGCGTTAATTTTCTACACTTGTCGAGTGAATAATATTTTCGCTTGAAAAATATGTGTTAAGATTTTTATAGTAGTATTATTCTAATAACATGTGGCTTACAAATCATTATTATGTGGTTCACAATATTATTATCTAAATATATATTGTAAATATTGTATTTATTGTAATGCCTGCTTACACTCTCTTGACGTTAGCCAAGGTTGGCCAAGGACGGAGAATATAATGGGTTACTCCGGTAGATTTCGGTTCTTCCCGCTCTAAGATCTCTAGGAAGTTGTCCGAGGTTACTGAGAACGGGAGGTAAAGTGGGGGTAATTCAGGTGCCTTGGCCAGCTTCGAGCGCTTCCGAACATTGTCGGCAAAAGGACCGAAGTCGGAGCTGCTCTTTCGAGCGCGAGCGGTGAGATACTTCGCCTTTTGCCCTCTCGCATGTTAAGTGACGAGAGTGAGAGAGATAATGATGATATGGCAAGCTGAGATAGAACGAGTCCCTCGGTTCAATTTCAGTATGCGCTGCATCGTAGTCACGTGTTCAAGTGCTTATCGGGAACTTCAACAGACTCTTACTGACATCTTTGAATATTTTAGGGCACCAAAAGGGATTAATTATATTTTTGATAGTATATTCTTTTAACAGATATCGTTATTATATTTGTTTTCATATGAAATTAAATAATTAAAAAATAATTAGTGGTACTTGATTTTGTTAAAAAAATCGTTTAAAATATCCTTATGTATTTTCCTAGATCGGTTTATATTAATGTCACACCATAGCGAATTCTTATTTAGAATCGATGGCGACAAATTCTAGGATAGTCACAGATGTGGTGTTCGTATTCTGAAGTATCATTTTTATGCCTTATGGCATTTTGCAAAAGCCGACAAAGATTTTGCGTAAATTGAATATTTACGACCGAAAAGTTTTCACTGATATTGTATTGGTGAGTGCCCACACAAACTTTTATAATTATCGGTGGCGTAATTTTAATAATATGACAATTTAAAATTGCGATTATTTGGCACATTTTACGTTCGCGCGCAAGTATGTCGGCTGTACGTGACAGAAGCCGCCGTCCGGGCGGCATATGAAATTTGCGACAGTGTGGTCGCTTATACGAAGTCGTAGGTCTTGGCTGACTTCAGTTGTAACTTCGGTTCGGTCAACTTTCAGAGAATTTATTGCAGGCATAACGATTCATATAAATGATAGACGGATTATCTATACTAATTTTTTTGTCAATTAATAAAATGGTCGCAGAAAGTATTTCTATGCGACATATTTTTTTATCAAAACGACTTATACGAGGCAGTTTCGAAAACGTTTAACTCTAATCAGCCGCAGTTAGAGAGAAAATTAGAGCTGAATAGAAAACATTATAACAAGAAAATTGCATCAGAAATGCGAGTTTCGTCCGAGGGATAAAATTGAAAGTATCTCCGGCTGAAAGTGCATTTTTAAACCAGTATAATCAACGAGATATTTTCGAAAAGTTATTCAACTTAAATGTATAGATGAGCATACAATGACGACTCGATGAGTTGCGAAATTCTTTTTATTCGTCGTAAAAGAAAGAGGAAATTGGCTGTTGATTCGTCTCGTGTGTGCGTCGGTCGTAAAGAGTGAAAGCAAACGTTCGAACACGTTTTTGTGTCTAATATCAAACATTATATGACCGCGTGCTTTGATTGGTTAAATTTTCTAAGAAACGAGCAGTCAATTTAGATTGGATGTTGTGTGAAAATGTGTGAATTGGCAGTTTTCCAAGTAAAACTACTCATTTGCAATTTGACCGACAGTGTAGATATCTAAATTTTCTACACTAATCGATGCTATAAAGTTGAATATCTCAATCAACGAAAAGCAGTCTTAACGGTTTAATTTGTGTATTTATTTAATTGTATCATATAGGAAATTTTATTTTTTAGAACAAAAATATATTTGTAAATCATTTCTAATATTTTTAAAAGTGAAAATGTAAAAAAGGTTTTATTTAACAGTTACTGTTTTTCGCTACTGAATCAATGACTTTATCATCGCATTAAGATAAACGTATATTTTTAATTGTTTAATTTTTTTCATATCTTTTGTAGTTAATTGTAATTTAAACATGTGTTAAAGCAGTAATACGCCATTGCATACATTATTAATCCGGTTTTTTGTCTCAGCTATAATTGCATTAGTTAAAAAGCTATTTTTTTTTCTTAAAGAGAAATCGATGATTTTGAACTTGACAGTAGAATAAATTAGACGATTACATTTGACGGTCAAATTGTCACCGTCGGCTCTTTTCAATTAAACGGCAAAACGCATTTTAACCGAAAACGTGTCGTATTCCGATAATTAAATGCGACGAATCCGTTATATTATAAACGATACAACGAAAAACTGTCACGGTGACCGCATTTTCAATCCGATGATGACCTTTGACATCGTTTTTTTTCACAATATAAAGACTATTCTTTAACTAAGCCGTACCGATCGAAAAAATCAGGTTCTGCGATTTAAAGCTTCTTATGTCGATGAATCATATACACTATGGATAAAAAATACATAAAATGATGAAACCGTTATCAGCATTATAAATACGAGAAAAACAAATTTCTGCAGACGAACGATAAAAAATGAGGTCGTAGAAAAATATTATATTATATAAAAATATAGTTAGCTAATCTTTCTAAAACAATATTTAAAATCAACTCACATTAGATTAATTATATTCTGGTTCAAATATTTAAATAGTTATTAGTTCAATAATAGTGTTAATAAAACATCTCGAAACAAAGACTAATTAAACGCCAACCTATATTCATGTTCGTTTATAATAGCAGTAAAAAAACCCAGTGCCATAATAATTTAATTTTTAAAAATTACTGTTATAAGCTTGCCACATTTTAGATTGCTATTATAAGATTTTTTTAGTAAATCTCAGCAGTAAAGAGTCAAAAAGCTGCAATCATTGTCTCCGGCAGAGTGATTCAATCGTCAAATCGCACTTTGAACGATGCTTATCTTTCGGGTCTTTTTATTAAATTACCGCAATTTTCTCGGCTGTTTTTTACAAATACACAGTCTGACGATTCGAGGTCGCTTTTATTAACAAAAATTGTTTGTCAAACCAAACAATCCAGTCACGATTTTACGATACGTTACAAACGATATAAATGTGCGTTTCGTTAGAGCGCAGTTAAATAAATAATGTATAATAGATATTCAATAGAATTTTTTCTATAAAACACTATAGGATATTAGGTAGTTTATTATGCTATATTATGTATGTTACGGTGGAATTTTATAATATATGAGGCAGTTAAATAATGCCGTTTTGATGTCAATGTGAAAATTATGCTTGACATGGTTAGGTTTTATATATAGTTTTAAATTATATTATATATAAATGTTATGTATCATTTTATATTCACAACAATAATTTTTATTTATGTTGAATTTATATAAAATATATGTTACATTTAGTGTGAAATAAATATTTTTCGATATATTCACTCAAAATATTTTTAATTGCAATATTTTTCGAAACCAAAAAACTGTCGTTTGGAACTTTTTCGATCTGATACTTTATGAGACCAATGTAGTCTTTCGCAACTAATTTCGTCGTGAAAGATTATGAATGGACCTTTTATTCACATGGTTTAATTTATTAGTAGTAGTAAACATAATTTTTCGTATATCTTTTTGTTAAATATATTTTGAAACAAAAAATTCAACGTATTTCCTTATAGATGCATAGTAAGACGTGCTTTTTCGATTAAAATTACAAAATAATAATACGATCTGTCCAGGGACGTCATTTGGGGGGCAATAAAATGCATGGAATTTAATGAAATAATATGAATTTTAATGAAATCAAAACTTTTGCTTCCTCCCTCCTGGAAAAATATGAAATGAAATTCTCAGAAAAATATGAGAAAAAATTAGCTTCGAATCTATTCCGAAAATATTTTTTTAATTATATCATTTCAGTGAAATTATAATCATACATTTTCACTGGTAGATATGTAAATATTTTTACTAGTGAAAATTAAATTTATCTGGCAGGTTAGTTATATACACATACATTGACATACTTATCATTATTTATTTACATGCGACATATAAATGTTACAGTGAATATGTATTTTTCAGAGAAGTATGTGGTACTCCCATTGCTTTGCATATTTCTGTGATGCTACGCAGTTATAATTCGATAGCGTCTTCAGTGTGTAATGCTTTTTGCGATATTTTGTTCTCATTTTATAGCCTATGTATATTTATCATGTCTTTATCTTAGGTAATTTAAAGCAGAGTGGATTGTGAAATATTTCGTTATCGAATTATGTAGATATATTATGTTTATTGTACGATGCAGTTAAAGGCTCATCTGGAAAAAACTATAAAGCTTGTAAAGTGGGGGCTTTATCTGATTATTTATCGTAATATTCACTAACATATACTTTATGGGAAACATCTCAATCTATTATTTGTTATTGAACTAGTTATATTACCTATGAACTTTTTTCGCTCTCGTAAGCTTAATCTATTTTTGGCCAGAAAAATGCATGTCATGTAATAAAATAATATGAAATTTATTAAAATTGTAATAATAAAAAACGACCATTGACTGGGCAATTTTAGCTTCACCCCCCCCCGCAAAAAAAGCTGAAATAATATCCCTAATTCTAAACCAGAAATTCTCGGGTTATCCCTCAAAGATAATATAAAAAATATCAGTCACGAATCATATCGGAATATGTTTTCACTGGTAGATTTATATGTTTACTAGTAAAAATATAATTTATCTGACATACGTAGTAGTATATACATTTACAAACTTATCATTATTTATTTACTGCCAATTATAAACGTTACACAGTGAATGTGTATTTTTCAGAGAAGTTATATTTTCACTAGTGAAGTCCAAATACATTTTTACTAGTAACTATATATTTCTATTAGCGAAAATATAATTTAATTGAAAGGCGCTAGTAAAATATATACTGCTTTAAAATATCTATGAAACACAATTTGACAGTTGCGAATTTTCATGCACGATTTTATTGCTTTTGTTGTGAATTTTTGACTTCTGAGAAGTGATAATTGTTTTTGGCGCTCTCCTATTGGTGTGCTTCCTTTATTCGATTCGTATTTATTTTTAGTCGTATTATTGTTATAAAAAGTCTTTACAACCAAGTGTTTTCACTGTGACGGCGATAGGTTTTATTGCTTTTACTATGTGGATTTTAAAGTGATATCATTTGGAAGGGGTAGGGTAGGGGGGGTATTTTCATTTTCCTTGAATTTGGCCAGAAAAATGCATGTCATTTAACGAAATACATCAAAATATTAAAAAAACGATCCCTCCCTTAGAAAAAGCTGAATTGACGCACCTGAATCTTTCTACTCTACTTCGCTGTAATTAATTAATAGAGATTCTTATATTTGTCTAAGATATTTGTCAGATTTGCAGCGCTCATCAGACACAATTCCTCAAAGTCTCAAAACATTCCGATCGCTCTTTTAGCACACTTGTTTTAAGAAAGGCAACCAGTCACGACTTATCAGCTCAAGGTCGCATAGCGTACGAAACGGCGACTGGGACCTTATCACAGCATCCGACCTTGGAGATTCCCATCTTCTCGTCCGGGGTGTGGCCATTTTCACCGAGAACTTGGCCTCGGGCTCTCATCCCGGACGGACCGGTCGAGTCGAGAGAATTTCGAAGAGAAAGTGCTCCCTGCGACTCTCGAAGGTGAGAGTGTAAGCCAGAAGACTTCCATCGAAACCTGAACGCGCTCGTCGAGGTCGACGACACTAATTTCTTTTCAAAATATTGATTTGTTGGGTGTCGTCGGTGGTCTTTCCTTTCGCCCACGACTAGCTTAACAATCTGCGAGAAAGGATTTTACGAGTTCGTCCCAATTCGCAATGAAACTGTTACGATTAGTCTAGATTTAGACAAATGGAATATTTAAAAACTTCCATTTTAACAACAACTTAATAATTAACGAAATATATTATCATCTTATAACTTTATAAACTGATTTTTTGGTGTAGCTATTTATTTAAAATGAATTATCGTTGCTATATGAATCACAAAATGTTTTTAACTCCTACACGTTACTGTCATCGATAAGTAATTAATAGTAAGTGAAAGTACAGTATTTTTTTATTGTGAAATTAAATCTTTAATAATGTATCTTTCATAAAAAAATCTGATGGAAACACCAATGTTTCGGTAATGATAATCTAAGTATTTTTGCTTACGAAATTGTTTTATACAACAAAATTATTTAATCTAATACAACTGTAGTACTTTCTAAAAGTTTCGCCTACATGGAATGCCTTTAAAGGCATGCCGAAAATGGGAGAATACTTTGTAGGCATTTGATGTGTTTCAGAAAAGTATATAATAAACAACTATACATATATATTTTTTGGGTATATTTGTAAAATATATTACACAAATTATGAATGCCACTTTTAAAAATAAATAACTTCAATCAATATATTAGGGGTACCAAAAAGAAAGGACGTTTTTATACTGAATAACTTTGACTGTCAGTTGTGACTTATTTGTCGTTCGCGTCGCATGTCTTTTTTTTTAGTAGTGTTTGGATTAACATCTGGAGAGTGCGTTTACGAACACAACAACAACAAAAACACCCCAAGTTTCAATGAAAAATTTCGTTGCATTGTATATGTATCTAACTATCTATGTACATATGTGTAATGTTAAAATACAACTTGTTTGTAGTGTGTATAGAAGTTACCTGGAGTGTAAGGTTCCTGTTAAGGCGTGTAGGGCACCTATTAAGGTTGCTTCGGATTTTTACGGACACGAATTTTGCAGACATAAACTTTCCGGACACTGATTTTTTCAGATACTGATTATTCCGGACACTAATTTTTCCAGACAGAATTTTTGCGAACACAAATTTTGCGGACAAAAACTTTCCGGACACTGATTTTTCCGGATAAGATTTTTGCGGACACTGATAATTTCGGACAGAAATATATTTTTTATATAATATACGTGAAATGTTAAAATAAAACTTGTGGGTGCTCGGATTTTTCCGGACACGAATTTTGCAGACATAAACTTTCCGGACACAGATTTTTTCAGATACTGTTTATTCCGGACACTAATTTTGCTAGATAGAATTTTTGCGAACGCGAATTTTGCGGACAGGAACTTTCCGGACACAAATTTTTCCGGACAAGATTTTTGCGGACAGGATTTTTGCGGACAAATTTATTCCGGACAAAACTTTTTTTTAATATTATATAAAAAAAAAAGAATGTGAAAATTTGGAATTTTTAACTATAGATGTAGCAATCTACAATACTTAAATCCAATCCAAATCCAATGAATATTCTTACTTCGTGAAAAAGCAAGAAAACGACAATTTAGAGCTCATCTTAATTACTTTTTTCCATCACTGAAAAGGTAATTTTTATCTAAATCCATTCAAAAGGATCGTTATAAAATATAATAGTAGTTACATTTAATAAAATTTAACTCTCGCGTAACTTCAATATTTTTTTCTATTGTCTTGTCTAAATGGTATATTTCCGTTACTATATAGTTTTACTTGACATTTATGATGTTAACTTTTTATGAAATTAATCTTTCTATTATCATATCTAAAAATATCATAACAATAAATATATTGTTCATTTATACGGATTGTAAATAAACAATTAAAAAAAAAAATAAGAACTAATAATAGATAGATTCCTAGCTAAGCAGAATTTGACTTTATGTGTTCACGACAAGTTAACTGGAAACATAGATTTTATCAGAATTTAGTCCAATTGTTGAAAAAATACGATCCTTTATTGTTACGCGAATGTGTTCTGAAAATCAATCTGGAAAAGAATTTTGCAAAATCATATATAATGTTAGGAGTAATTAATACAAAGTAGGGATTATACTGATAATAATACGACTAGATAGCTAAAGGGATTGTCGGGTTTATCAACTGAACCACTAATCTGTCTATAATTAGACGAAAGGATTAACACATATCATCATAAAAAAGGCCAGTTCGACTCGCGATAAAACACTTGATGATTTATTTCATATATCAATTACTATAACAATGATATTTCAAGTTAAATATCATTGTTATAGTAATTTGCTTTATATATTGAAATACAATAAATAATAAATATATTAATATATTAAATAAAGGAAATAGGCCATTTTGTAAAAATGTTTGAAGTTACGCAAGGGATTAATTTTACTATTAGGTTTTATAAAGATCGTTTTGAACGGATATACACAAAAATTACGTTTTCAATACTGGAAAAAAATAATCAAGAAGAGCTCAGGATTATCGTTTTTTAAGATATAAGTGAAAATATTTATTCATTGGAGTTGCTTGCTACATTGAATTCGGTAGCTAAAAAATAAACGATCCAAATGTTTATCTTATTTGTTTTAATAGAATATTAAAAATATTTTTTTGTCCGGAATAATCCTGTCTGGAAAAATCGTTGTCGGGATAAATCACTGAATCTTGTCAAGACATGATATTTAAATTTATAATAAAATATAAAGTAAAACGTATTGGATATTGGATTAAGCACCTAGCCGTTCTTAGCAATTAAAACGAAAAAGCAAATCGTTCAATCCACTCGACTCGAGGCAATTTATATATTTTAATAACGCGAATAAATAATCACGCATATCTATACAAGGTTGTTTCCCGTCCCGTACGATTTATGACGGGAAAAGCTCCATTTGGCCAAATCGACCGACTTGGTGGTCACATCTTTACGTCTTAATTGCCCGCATTTAATGAGGCGGATTTTGGATTTTGACAAACGGCAAATTGCTCGTAACAAAACAATCGTATGTCTGAGTCTCAAAAAAAAAAAATTAGTGAATATCTTAGAAGGGAAAGTGACCGTCACCCGTGTGCGATTTTTGTACCTTTTCCGTGACTAACGACGCAAAATTGTTACACCCTTTCTTTGTTGTCGTTTTTTAAATTCTATAGAAATATTTTAATTTCATTTGGTCGTATGTGACTTTCTCGGAGAAGTAATGAAAATTGCATTATCATAACCGACCTTGGTGACCTTCTCCAATTTGTACCTTATTGGTTATAACGACCGGCGTTGTTTATTATCAATATTAACGCTTTATGATGATACCGGACACGAATGGAAAGTTGTTTGTTATTTTAAAAATGTAAATAAGTAAAAAATGTTTGCTTATCGAGAGAAATCGACCGTTCGCTCAGATATTAAAAACTATTGTGTCTATAATAAGATGTATCATAAATTTTATTATTCGTAATTATTATTTTATTATTAATTATGAAATTTAGTTATTTTATAGAATATATTATATATTGTATTTAAGTCATTAACAAGTAACTCTGACGTTTTTTTATTTAAAATTAATAACATTTTTAATCAGTACGATAAATTATTAGTAAAAGTCTTAAGTTGGAATCCCATATAAACTTTATGCCTGCACTACACTCTCTGGAAGTTGGCCAAGGTTGGCCAAGGACGGAGAATATAGTGGGCTACTTCGGTCGAGTTCAGTTCTGCCCGCTCTAAAATCTCTCGGAAGTTGTCAGAGGTTTCCGAGAAATGGGATGGCCGGGCGAATCTGGCCGAAACGTAGGGACCATGATTCCACACGGAATCAAAAAAGTACGCGGAGTAATCCGACTCCTAGAAATATTAACTAAATATTTCTCCGCGAAAACGCATTCAACCACATATATATATATATATATATATATATATATATATATATATATATATATATATATATATATATATATATATATATATATATATATATATATATATATATATATATATATATATATGTGTGTGGGCAAAGCCCAGCATGTGGCTTTGCCCACACCGGATGTTCATATTCTCAATTTTCCCCTGAGGATGGCTGGGCGAATCTGGCCGAAACGTAGGGACCATGATTCCACACGGAATCAAAAAAGTACGCGGAGTAATCCGACTCCTAGAAATATTAACCAAATATTTCTCCGCGAAAACGCATTCAACCACACATATATATATATATATATATATATATATATATATATATATATATATATATATATATATATATATATATATATATATATATATATATATATATATATATAATTTTTGTAAGCATTTTCTACAGTCCAACTTTGTCCCCTTTTGGTTTTCGAAATTTAATTTATTATTTATAAAAACCATGGTCTTTAAAAAAATTTTGTGATTGTCGAAATTCCAGCAAGGAACTCCGATTTCCAAGTGAAAATTGTGCAGCTGTGGTTTTTCAGTAATCGACTTTTATTTTTTAATTATTTTAATTCATATAAAAATAATGTTTAATTTAAATCTATATAAGGTAGCGGTAATATTTTTGGAGCATTTCGATACATATTCGTAAATTAAAGTAACATTGTAGTTATATTAATTTAAAAAAATATTTTTTTCCTTAAAAATTTGCATATTTTTAATGCCTAATTAAAATATTTCGCATAAAATATGTTTTCAGAAAATATGTCGCAACAGTGGCTAATTTTTATATTTATTCGTAGCATTGAAAGGGTTAACTAGTATCTATGAGTATTTATTTTATAAATTTTATTACGATGTAAAAAATATATAAAGTGCTTTTTTTGTTATGAGGCCGGGAATCATTATTTTTTCATGGGCAGGTTTCGCTCTCGGCGGCCCTGATCAGATATATGATATTTAAATGTCAAATACGTATGGTTAAATTGTTTTTAATGCTACTGAACTAGATATGCGAACAATGGGAGATCTTTTACTCCAATTGGTTTGCTCAGACAGATGCCAAGCGACCATTGATATTTAGAAATCGCCGGAAGCGACTATGCGTCGTCGCTTATTCCCCGCAAAAATCAGCTATGATTACCCATCTGTCGGACAACTTGCATTTTCACTGCGAACGAACCGATTAATTGACTGCCCAAAACCACTTTCGTTCGCCGGCACAAGAAGAATCTCTTCAGACGTTCTCTTCTGAAGCGTTTTTTAAACCTCGGGGTGACCGGTCGCCGTCAATGTCAATCGTAGTCCGATTGTAGGCCAGACGACTCCGAGAAAGTAATCGGACTGGTTCTGGACCACAGCCATAAATTGTCGACAGTGTGCTTTCATAGTTGACTCGTTTGAATGCGCGGATTTAACCTTAACCTTGCTTTGAAACTTCAAAATAACTATTTATTTCATTATATTTTTCAATGCATTTTGTGTATTATGCTTGTGTTAATAAATCCGTGAACTTTATGCTCTTCTATTTAAGAGTGACATGTACTTTTTATGACTGACAAGTATTATTATTTTTATGTTTAAATTTCTGGTAGATGATTTAAAGGAATAAGTTGAGTTTCTAATGTTAACACACATTTAAACATTATATAGTCTATCTAATTAGTTTGCTATACTTTAATAGATTCTTTCAATAATAAATATTGGAGGTTTGTGGTGCAAAAACTATTTTTTAAGTAATTGGATAATGTAACGCAATTAATGATAAAAATTAGAAACTTAAATAATATATCTTATCTCATTCTAAAATTAATATAAATCACAATGTTCTATAAAAACACATTTTTTTTTAATATAGTAGTGTGTAATTTTGACCTAAAAATGATCGATATTTATTGCAAAACTTAAGCACTATGTCTCAACTTGTATGTTTTTATGTTAACAATTTCAGTTTAAGTATTTCGTTATTAGCTCGAGCTACTTCCGTAAAAGTAAACCAACAATAATTTTAAGTCAGTTGTGGGTTTTAAATAATTTATCTATTAATATTTATAAATATACAATAATAAAATCTAAATATATTTGACAAATTTTACGTAGCATTAGAGTTATTAAAAACTTTATAAATATTTTTCTCAAAAAAAATATTTGTTATGTGAAGGTCGAAAATTATTATTTTAATATAAAACATATAATGATAAATTTCAGAAAGTATATAATATTTTAATTTTTTCTAATGTTGAAATAATTAACAATTAAAATAACGCTCAAATGTACAGAGCAAAATGTTTGAACATATTTAAATTCTTTTGAAAAAGCACAATAAGCTGAGTCGAGTAGATGCATTAGATTATTTTATCAAAAAATGTTATCTTTGTGTTATATTAAGTACCATATAAATAAAATAAGTAATTGCAAACTTATTTACGTTAAGCACGTGTATAGCTACTTTGGTATCCGTTGCGTGCACCACTGCCGTTACCAGTACGAGTCCAACCCTATGGGCGGGCACCCAGCTTTTGACGGCCGGATGAGCGGGACCCACCCCCCCCCGTAGTATTTCTCCAATCTTTAGTGCTCTCGTTGGTTGGCCTGCATTGCTTTGCAATTGCGTATCATCCTAGTAACAGCACCACCCCCCCAAGATCCCAGAAGCGTGTATATGCTGCCTCAGTCGCAAACTCGGCCCTCGGATACCTACAGTAAAATACTAAAATATCACTTGAAACTGACCAAAACTGATAAATCTTTACTACAAGACATAAAACATGAAATGTTTATATCGCCTTTGTATTTAAAAAAAATCTACAACCATTGCAATGATAATAAAGAATATTAATTTATATATAACTTGTTATACACCTTCCCCTAGATTAGTTTTATTGCATACTTTAACAGTATACACAATCATTATTTATAGAACGAATCATAACATTATAAGCTCGGTTTTAATCGACGCAATGCCCATGCAAGGCCGACTTGTTCGGATTGATTTGTGCCATATCAAAAAATTATCAATGAAAAAAACTTGAATGTTAATATAATAGTCGAATGATATAGTTATTACGGTTTATGATTGCTATTCTAAAAATTCTAACACACGTGATGTTGCAAAAAATCAACATAATAACACATATCAAAAATGATAATAATAGAAAAAACAAGGACATATCATTATAACGAATCGACACAACTCACGTTCGGTAGATAGTATCTATCGCCGTTTCGACAGCGGTTCTCAATTGGTGGAATGCGTCTGTTTACCCAGCGCTAACAACACCTTCTCCGGTTTCGTACCTCAGAGGCATTTTCGCGACCCGTGCCCCACATTTTAAAGGTCGCTTGTCGTTTGAATAATGTTCATTTCAGCCGGCGCAGTACGTAACTTGGATTGTTGCTAACATTACGTCGATTTGTGTAATTTGAGTAAACATCTTCGGGTAAGAGTTGTTAAAGACAATTAATCGATGACACCTCTGTACTTGTTTTTATTTTATTTGCGTAAAATTTTACGATCGATCTTAACATAAATTTATGTTAAAAGTTAGGTTCACTATTTTTTATTTATTTATTAATATAGAATAATATGCGACAGTCCTTGAAAAAATCATTGTAGTGCATCTTAAAATACACGAGTCTCTCTAGCCTCTGATCATATCGTGGCACAGGTCTCATTCGATTGCTCTCTTTGCTCCCTTCTAGTGTTTGAGTTTCCGAGCTAGTCCAGTGATGCTTTCGAATGTCTAGTATTTTTATACGTTTCCTCGAAAGCTTGGGGACAGGGACGTCCGGAGGGGGGGGGGGGTGGTAGAATTTAGCCATTAGGTAATCGTTCTTTAATATTTCAATTTAATTAATATTTATTTTATTAATTTATGTAGCTAATATAGCTAAATATTTATACACTTAATTTAATCGAAACATACATATGAAACATTATAGAAACCTTAACAGAATATATAAAAACTTATTATTATATTTAATAATTTATTTCTTACTAGTGAAATAGTTAAACGATCTTTTTTAAAAAATAAATTGACGGCTACTACACGATTTTATTGCTTTTGACGTGAATTTTTGACTTCTGGAAAATGATAATTGTTTTTGCGCCCTATTATTGACCAAAATTCGATTTGAATATACTTTAACCAATACTCTTATATTATAAGTTGTAGTATTATCTGTAGGATAGCTCATATAATATTTTTAAAACAAAATATGGAGCAATATGTGAGATCCGACGTTTCTACTTATTTTAACTGACAGATGAGTTGGCTCCGTTTGACTATAATTAGTTTTAGAACTTTTATTAGGGCAAGCTGGATTTGGTTAATTTGTGTAGGTTAGATTTGGGTTTGAACAGCAAATGGACGTTTCGCAACTGGCAAATTAAACTTCACAGAGAAGCATAAAATTTTACCAGCGACTATCAGTTGTATTTTCCCTAGTAAATATGTATGTTAATCTATAGCTAAAAGTGTATTTGGACTTCATTAGCGAAAATATAATTTTACTGAAAAATTCACATTTATATATCGCATGTAAATAAATAAATAAAATATTACTACGTATAAAATAGTAGAAGTCATATACTTTTACTAGCCAGATAAATTATAGTTTCACTAGTAAAAATATATATCTATCGGTGAAAATGAATTCAGAAATTATTTCACTGGAGTGACATATTTAAAAAAATATTGACTGGATAGATCGAGATCGTTGCATCGAAGATTTTATTTGAATTTCTGATGAATCAGAAGTTTGCAAAAGCAAAAGTTTGCCAGTCAGTTAATATTTTGATTTTATTAAAATTTATTGTATTTCATGAAATGACATATATTTTTGTAGCCAATATCAAGGGAAGGAAAATGCGTCCCTGTCTTCTACTGTAAAATTCAGAATCTAAATCTCTAGTCAAAATCGCGAGTAAAGGGACTGTAGATTAATAAAAAAAAAACACCTTTATGCATTAAGAAATAAATAATAATATTAAGTCTTTTTTTATTTTCTGTTTATATTATATATGTTTAGTTAAAATTTGTTGATCTAAAAATTAGCTATAAAGCTTAATAAATAATTTAAAAAAATTAATTGCGTTGTATTATTGACAAAAGTCGATAAATGTAAGATAACATTAACTTATGTTTCACAAAAAAATAATAAACTTTGCAATATAAAATAGCTTTGATTTAAATATAGATACAGTGGCGTTTTATTAATTTAGCAATTAGGGAAGTCATTGAGGAAAAGGTTCTTCAATTAAAAAAAAGATGTTGATATATTTTCGCTACGCAGCTAGTACCATGTATATTTTTTTATAATTGTACACGTTTTTTATTGAACGTATTAAAATTTCCGCTAGTACTACTAATTAAAAAAAAGTTGGAGAGAGCTAAGGCAAAAGTTTTTTTAATGTATTTCATTAAATGACATGCATTTATTTACCAACTTCAAAAAGGGGGGGAGGTGTGCCTCATTCAGCCTCTCCCTTTCCCGTATGACGTTTAACAACTTATTAACGTACAAGTGTTCTAATAAAGCAAGAGTCAAGATTCTCGTTAGCGATTACAAGCTCAATGTAAACTTTTACAAATCGGTGCAAATATTGGTTTTGTTACTGATGTCGCTGAATTATAATTCACCAATTGACAGCATTCCGATTCGCGAGCGAGCTAATGACAAAACGAGCGTAATTTACAGGTGTTTCGTGTTGAAATTTGAGGTTAACTTTTGTGATTTTAAATCCATTAGGTATACGGAGCATACGTGACCCACTTTGCCGAAATATGTTGATCGTCAATAATCGACTATACATTTTGCACAATTCTCACACCATCAACATCAAATATATAAAAAACGTGTTTTTTGTTCATAATTGAAAATTAATTAGTAGCGTTTTGCATTGTGAGGTGCGATTAATTTTCGCACGCTTGTTTTTACAAAACGTTTGTCGTCCAAGGTGTTTGTTCTGTGAAAAATTCCACTTTGTCGCAAGAGCGCTTATTTTAAACAACGCCAAAAATAATAATATTAAAAAACCGGTATGTCTGCGGTGGGTCATATTTAGGTGAATATCATTACGGTGTTTTGTAAGGAGACGAAGCTTATATTAAAAGCGATCTTTTGACCTTTCTCGTCGCGTGAACTTTTTTTTTATTGCTTTGTTTAGATGTTTAGTATCACGTATGCGAAAATTATGCACGCGGAACTTTGCTATTGAATTCTTTAAGAATTATAAGCTTTAAAATTAAATACAAAAATATATAAATTCACGTTATTGTATACATATAGGTATATTAAAAGCAATATTAGAATCTTGCGTAAGAGAAACGTTTTGAAATAACGCACCGACACCTGTTACCCTTGAGGTGCGCACACTCTATCTCGGGCATAAATCGCGATTGGGAAAAAATTGTTATTATCTTTGATAGATTCTCAGACGTCTCGGAATTCCGTCACGCATTATTTAGACAAAACTAGGATGCATTTTTACGATCGAGAACTCGCTATGATCTAGCCGCCTTCCTCTCTTCGGTTACTTTCGCTTGCACAGCTGCTACCTCAGTTCAAACATAGCTCTCACAAAGGCACGATAACAATGCAGTTTATAAATAAATTGCGTAGCTTTCCAATCCCGCGCGTATGTATCGACGCGTTCTTAGGAAGTAAACGAAGCTTACGTGCGTAAAATCTGATCAAATATATGTAACGAAACAAATTCCAAGAGTCCAACGTTACGTTATTACAAAATAATAATATATAGAGAAATGTAGATGCCGCTATCAGGCGGTGGAGTTGAAATGGTAGGTCTTGAAAGTCGGAGACTCTTCGCTGATGTTGGGCGATCCATTGGTGCTTCGTGTTGTGACTGCTTGGCGCGTCTCATATGAGACCAAGTGTCACATGTTCTATAATGCTGGTTTGAAACAGCTCTTGCGAATCGCAGAATAGGATGTTTGCGGACCAATTGAATCACTTCTTAGACACACACCCACGAAATGTGTTTAAGCATTAAAAATTAAACGGTCCATATAGTCTCTACAGCGATAGTTAAGCAAGGGATATTAAACACATTGTCTATCGCGCATCCTTTCCACACAAAGAGTAGTTTTTCCGGTACTTAAGAGTTTATTATAGTTAACGTCACGGAACGGATATAAAATTATTAACAAT
This sequence comes from Plectrocnemia conspersa, assembly GCF_051122295.1. Taxonomy (NCBI): domain Eukaryota; kingdom Metazoa; phylum Arthropoda; class Insecta; order Trichoptera; family Polycentropodidae; genus Plectrocnemia; species Plectrocnemia conspersa. Next base: position 271,054 of record NW_028277177.1, on the reverse strand, counting down.
TATTAACGCTTTTTTTAGTCCCGTGATCTCTCTTCCATTGTTCATTACTTTCAAGACAATATAACATTTATTTTCATTTGTTCGAAATTTTTTCTTCGATTATTTTAGCGGTACTTAAAAGTGATTAACGTCCCGGACGTATTTTACTTGATTTACTTCTCTTAACCTTTTCACCGCAGCTGCTGATATTTTTGCGCGATTTCGAATTTTTTTAATATGTGGTTGCCACTTATTCGTGTCATATTTTAAAACATATTGTAGTTCAATAAATTCAAGTGATTTACATCCTTAAATTATACTAAATAACCGTGGTGGCAAATCCGCGGTGAAAGGGTTAAAAATATTTTTTTCATATTTTCGTCAAATTACCCTTTTTTGAATGGTAATCAAATTTGTAAAGTATTAAAAAAATTTTGGGAAATATATTGTGTATTAAAAAATGGTATATTCAACACTTATGTGTACTTTATTTGTGTTAACACAGTCAGTTCGAGAGCTATCCATTTCATTATTATTCATAATTGAGAAAGAGATGGCAAGTTTGGATTTACGCCCTTACTATTAGCACATGATACGAGACATACTTAAATAGTTTTAGAACTTTCACAAAGTCAAGTTGGGTTTGGTTAATTCCTGTAGGTTAGATTTGGGTTTGAACAGTAAATGGGCGTTTTGCAACTATTAAATTAAGTTTCAGACATTTTAGAGTAACATATAATTTCACTAGCGACTATCAGTTAAAATATATTTTAAGTTGATATTTTGCTGTAGCAAACCGTATTGTTCGCATTTTTTCAAACAAAAATTTTGGCTTAGTATTTTTATTCGCTTTCTCAACTCACTGGTTATATATTAAAATTAACACCATAATGTACATAAAAATAAATAATAATAACAGCACTATCACTTCAAGATTTAAACTTGAAATTTACAAGTCTAATCTCGTCAAGATACCGAAGAGTGGAAGGGGACGACATAGTTGCTGTTTCTACTGTCAATCATCTCTACTACGTCAAAACGCATTCACTCGCTGATATTACGTTGTGTGGATACATAGTTCTCGATGCTTATAAATGTGATTTTAAATGAGAATATCAAACAAGTTTCTCGGAATGTTAAGCCTTTTTTGAAACATTGTTAAAGATGTATTATAGTATTTCAAACCGATAAGCAATCCTGTAGCGTTCGTTTCTATCTAGCGACATTCACGATAACGCACAACTGCCATAAACGTATTTAAGGTTAACATACGTTGGCAATTTTATACGGTTTGTTTACCACATACCGAAACGCGTCCATACAAATAGTTTGTTTATCGCGATGACGCGAAGAATGTCGACTATTCGAATCATCCACTATAGCTCGGCCCATCTAGAATTTTAACGCGCATCAGAATGTGACAAAAAAACTTTTAGGGTCCTTTGTAAGGATACCGTCCTTTCGCCCACCTGTCGTCCGAGCTCGAGACGGTCACGATCGAAAGTCAGAGGTGCGTGACCTTTTTAATACACGCGCGATTGCAAAGCGCCGGGGTGCATTGCACATTACCAGAAATTGAGCAATGCAGTTATACATAACACCATGACGATTCGCAAAACTGCAACACCGACATGGAAGTGATTTCGTGTCGATTTTAATAATACGGGTTTGAAATATAATCGCGCGTCGATGTCTATTGTACAAGTACGTAAAAACCTAGTCTTTGCGTTTCAAAATTGCATGGTTATTACAAATGTATGTATAATGAAAAGATATAAGCATGTTAAATTGTATGTGCATTATTGCCAATGAGTTAATTACGTTAATTCTCGACATAAATATATGATACACTGCTATAGAGTTGCTTGGTTTTTTTTTTGGTAGATACATTTTTGCTTAGATACATTTGAAAATCATTTATAGGATCGATTGATGTATATGTTAAGATGCATAGTGTACATTTAATTATGTGGTTTGGATAAAATTATTATTGTTTAATATTGAAAGATTAAATAAAAATGAATTCATTCATATCATTCGCTGATATGCGCTGATTTTAATCATATTACTAGTTTTATAATTTTATTACATTTATTAAATTAAATACCATTAGCATACTTTTTTTTAATATTTGTTGCAAAACATTGTAGCCAAGATTGATATCTAATACGCAAAAAAATATTGAACGTGTTTTTAATAAAATAGCTACAGTAGACTTCATTCGAATTTTTCAAGTATTCGAAAATCGTATTGTAAATGATAAAATATTTTTAACGAATATAAGAATATATTTATAAAGGTTTAAGTAATCGAAAAATAGAGCTAGAATAATAAATATAGGTTTATATAAATATATAACCAATAAAAATAATCTAGACTATGTATTTTGATTTTAAAAATAATTAAGCATTAATTTTTTTATTTTAAATAAATACGAAAAAAGTTTTAAAAATACTGCGCAACATTTTATTTATTTATTATATTCCATAATAATATTCCAAATTAAATGAGGAGCATATAAACCGAATTTAGACCAATAGGAGAGCGTAAAAAACCATTATCACTTCTCAGAAGTAAAAAATCCACGTCAAAAGCAATAAAATCATGCCATCGCCGTCGCAGTGGGAACGCTCGTTACCGAGCGTTCCCACTGCGACGGCACTGACACGATTTTATTGCTTTTGCCGTGAATTTTTTACTTCTGAGAAGTGATAATTGTTTTTCGCCCTCCTATTGACCAAAATTCGTTTGAATATACTTTAACCAATACTTTCATATCAGAAGACCGTAGTAATATCGGTTACGTTTAAAATTTAATATTAAATGAGATAGAAATAGAATAAACTAAAAGTGGGTGATGAAAAATTGTGTCGTTTTGTCTATGCCTTAATGTGACGTAATGGAAAATAAATTAATTATAATTCACTGAAAGCATATTGCCTGCACTGCACTCTCTGGAAGTTGGCCAAGGTTGGCTAAGGACGGAGAATATAGTGGGTTACTTCGGTCGAGTTCGGTTCTGCCCGCTCTAAAATCTCTCGGAAGTTATCCGAGGTTACCGAGAACGGGAGGTAAAGTGGAGGTAATTCAGTCAACTTGGCCAGCTTCGAGCACTTCCGAACATTGTCGGCAAACGGACCGAAGTCAGAGCTGCTCTTTCGAGCGCAAGTGGTAAGATACTTCCCCTATCGCTCTCTCGCGTGTTAAGTGACGACAGGGAGAAAGATAATGATATGGTGTTTCGCAAACTGAGATAGAACGAGTAACTCGGTTCAATTTCTGTATGCGCGTAGGCGTCCTATGGTCAACACGCATGACGAACGCTGCATCGTAGTCACGTGGTCAAGTTATAATACCACATGCTTATCGGGGACTTCAACAGACTCTTACTGACATCTTTGAATATTTTACGGCACCAAAAGGGATTAATTATATTTTTGATAGTATATTCTTCTAACAGATATCGTTATTATATATTTTTTCATATAGAATTAAATAATTAAAAAATAATTAGTGGTACTTGATTTTGCTAAAAAAAATCGTTTCGAATATCCTTATGTATTTTCCTAGATTAGTTTATATAAATGTCACACCATAACGAATTCTTATTTAGAATCGATGGCGACAAATTCTAGGATAGTCACAGATGTGGTGTTCGTATTCTGAGGTATCATTTTATGCCTTATGGCATTTTGCAAAAGCCGACAAAGATTTTGCGTAAATTGAATATTTACGACCGAAAAGTTTTTACTGATATTGTATTGGTGAGTGCTCACACAAACTTTTATGATTATCAGTAGCGTAATTTTTATAATATGACAATTTAAAAATTGCGATTATTTGGCACATTTTTCGATCGCGTGCAAATATGCCAGCTGTACGTGATAGCAGCCGCCGTGCGGACGTTATTCACGCCCGCCGTCCGGACGGCATATGAAATTTGTGTGGTCGCTTACTCGAATTCGTTGGTCTCGGCCAACTTCAGTTGTAACTTAGGTTCGGACAACTTCCAGAGAGTGTAGTGCAGGCATATGAATTCACTGAAACGCCAGTGATAATATATCCTCACTAGTAATACACATTGACTGTAACATATATTCCTAATATATGTACCGTTATTGTTGATCATTGTCATTACGAACAAAGCGCGTGGAAAAAATCGATCGGACCGAAACGACGCATTTCATCATCTTATTTCATCTCCGATTGTGAAAAATTGATCAATTGAACTTCCGCAACAGCAGAATCGAATTGGCGACGCACGAGTAGCGTTCAGTAATGTTATATTTTATTTTAGGCGCTGTGTTTTTATATCGAATTCCTTTTTGCGGCAGTTGAAAAGCGAGCGAAAATAATTTCTTACAACGCCTTGTTTTTGCACTCTAAACAAAGAGAAATATTATAATGCAGCGTGCGAGTGAAATGTCCCTCGTTACGTGTAAAAGTATTTTTTAATTATTCTTATAAAGAATAGCTTGAAAAAGCATAACTCAGTTCATATTGCATTAAAAGTTATAATGGCGGCTTTATGAAACATAATTCTTGCCGTCATTACGTCTCTACAACGTAGACGTTTTCTATGACTAGTAGATACAGACACGAACGCCAATTTTCCTCCTCGGCCTTTTGATTATTATTGAAGATGGTTATTAAATTATATAATTGCGCGACGTTACGCAATCGGCGCAAATTGTTTACATGCCGACTCGTACTTTTGCCATTACCGTATATAATCGGTCGCAGATATCCACTGCGCCCCTGTTATTGCTAATAAAAAAGCTTCTCAAGTTTTGGACCATTGCTGCCAGGATCATATGAATCACTACTATCGGCAACTCTAAGTTTGGGGCAGTGTTTCGATATCGTCAAAAATATTTTCTTGTGTATCTGGAGGGGAAGGAACGGGTATTCCATGTCCATGTGAGACAGGTCGTATTTCTGACGGAATATTAGAATGAGATTTTTTTCTTCAGATTTAAACCTCGCACATTATTAAAGAAAAAGTAACAGTAATCACTATGATTTTTCAAAGCATGGGTTAACAAAGCAAAGAGATTGATTTTTACCATGAAAGCACTGCCTCAGTTCTTCAAACTTTATGGAGGCCCATTCTTGTCCTGATTATAAATAGCAATAATACCGGTATTACCGAGAGAAAATGTAGTAAATACCGGTATTACCGGTATTGACATTTTTATTTATTGCCCTCAAAAATAGTTACAGTATGAATCACCATGTTTATTGATTAGTAAAACCAAAGCATTACAACCATTGTTTCGGGGTATTTATTTTATTATTAAAAAAAGTATTTTTTGCTGTTGATAAAAACAAATTTTAAAAATATTTTCGAAAATTCAAGCTCCAAATTTTTTTTTTTTATTGGAAAAATAAATCTAGGACAACATAATTTTTGATCAACCGCTTCTGGATGATTATAGTGAAGAAACTGTATTTTATTATTATTATTTTTTAATAATTAGTAGCTGTAAAAAATACACAAATCACTATTTACATTCAAAATAACTTTTACATCGCAGGCCTGTGTAATTTATGATAATTCAGAGGTTCACTTCAAAATATATACATATGTATATATGCGTTATATAAAATAAATATTAAAAATATCAAAACATTATTTCTTGCCGAAATTTGCCATTTATTATTTATTTTACGGTAAGCTTTTTTTGTATATTTGTAGCAAAAAATGTCAATTCACAGTTTGTTATGGCAACACAATTTTTGACAGCTGACGGGCGTTGGGCATAACAATAAAATTTTCGGCCTAGCAAAAAATCTGTTTGCAATATTCATTGCACCATTAACTCGAGTTATAAAAAAATCGGCATGGGTGTAAAATTGTCCAAAATTATTCGAATCTGCTGTACAAAACCGTAATAAGGTATTCGAGCAATTTGTTGCTCGATGGTATCGCTGAAAAATCCCGTTCTTCTCCCCTCCATCGGCAGAGACGATCTTAGCACAATGAGCGCTTTAATTATATTACTGCGCGCTTGTGTCATTTTGATGTCGCTCTTTTTCACACGCGCGCTTCATATGGGTCATTAGCAGATCTTTGTTTATGGCTGCGTTTCCGGTAGCTCGGAAATGCCATTTTTGCTAAATCGCTATTCTCACAGACGTGCGAAATATGTATCACGCGTGCGTGCGATATCAGAATCTGAAGGTTATGCTCGATTGTTTTGGAATGTTAAGGTCGTTTTGTATAACGATCCGAACGGTTGATTGTTACAAAAAAAAATGATAAACATTTTGACGTTTTATTGTATTTTTAAGGTCAAGATTAACGACGCCATAGGAAACGAAAACATTTAATTGTATTCTATAATACAGATATTACATATATTGTAACAATAATTGATCTGATGGGGGGGGGGGGGGGTAAAAGTTGGCCAGTCAATGGTCGTTTTTTAAATATTTCGATTTAATTACTATTATATTGTATTTTATTAAATGACATACATTTTTATGGCTACATTTAGAAGGTAGTGTCCCCACCTGCTCCATTCCATTATATTAAAACTATATATATAGAACATATAAACCGAATTTTGACCAATAGGAGAGCGCAAAAAATAATTATTATTTCTCAGATGTCAAAAATTCACATTTTTATATTCATATTTCGATTTCAATAGTAATACATCTGTCTGCACTAATTATTCAGCTTATTTTCCTTTGAGAGATGAATAAGTGTAGTTTGTATTTGGACTTTACCTAATGAAAGTTCTAAAACTATAATTTGTTTTAGAACTTTTTTTATGTTAGGTTTGGGTTTGAACAAAAAATGAACGTTTCGCAACTGTCTAATAGGATTTCATAAATATTTAAGAGCTGCTTATAATTTTACTAGAGCCTATCAATTAAATTATATTTTCGCTTCACTAGTGAAAATAAAATTTCATTGAAAAATATACATTTATTGTAAAATTTATTAATCGCATGTAAATAACTAATGAATATATAAATGCATATGATACTACGTATTAAAGTAGCATATAATTTCACTGGCGACAATCTGTGAAATTATATTTTCGCTAGTAGAAATATATATCTACTGTTGAAAATGTATTTTCACTAGTGAAAACATAACTTCATTTACATTTATTCATCGCACGTAAATAAATAATGATTAAGTATATAAATGTATATATTATAACGTATGGAAAAGCTAAAATTTTATTTTTTGATAGGTTTAAGACAGGTTTAATACTCAAAAACTCACCCACCCTTTCTTATGCAACAATATAATGTTGTAAAACATTTAAAAATATTTATACAATTTAATTTAAAAAAAATATTATTAATTTTGTCATTACCGTAATATTTTCCTGAGGCAACGAAAAATATAGTATTATTATATGCACAATTTTTTCGCTAATCTTAATCCTACTATTCTAGATTTCCAAGAGATTCTCCATATACCTACATTAAACGAGTTAGGAGAGAGTCGATCTTGTCCGACTTCTCCCGAGCTAACGTTAGCAATGAAATATAATACTTATAAAACCATTGGCAATTCAGCGCCTTATCATTTTTAATTCGCTATCGTGTACTAGTGAGTTATTATGATAGTAAGGTAGGCAAAACCTAATTTGTTTCTTTTCATGATTGAATATTTAAGGAAGCGGTGAATATATTAATATATTAATATAAAAGAGGGAATCTATAAATAATGTAAAGCTTGCAATTATTTAATAGAACGTATAAAGGTCAGTTAGACAGATCGCATTAAGGTGAACGGCTTGTCGCTATCCACTCTTCTCGGAAACTTGTCGATGATGGCTTTTTTACTGTGGTGTCGATAGACTAACGACGTCGACGAGTTACTCGAAGAAGCGCTGAAAAAGTATTCATTCATTTGAAGGGGAATTTGGCCAAAAAATGTATGTTATTTAGTGAAATACTATGAATCCTTTAATATACTTGTATATTGTTTGAATATTTTAAATATATTATTACCAATTTCGGCGCCCCTCAATCTTGCACCTGGGGGCATATGCCCTCTGTCATACCTCTACGCTACGGCCCTGGATATGAGAGTATTGGTTAAAGTATATTCAAACCGAACTTTAGTCAATAGGAGGGCGCAAAAACAATTATCACTTCTCAGAAGTCAAAAATTCACGTCAAAAGCAATTTGGTTTAGATATGCTTCATTCGATTCACATATTTAGTATGTCGTAATATTGTTATAAAAGTCTTAATATAATCGTTAGATAAACGAGCGTTCCCACTGCAATGGCGACGGCCCGACACTTTTGACATGGATTCTAAACAGGGAGGGAATTTTCCCTTCCCTTTGAATTTGGCTATAAAAATAAATAGCATTTAATAAAATACCTTGATTCTTAATGAAATCGAAATGTAAAAAAAATACCACTAAGCAATTTTAGCCCTTTCCTGGAAAAATCTAAAATGACGTCACTGCTCTTTTTATAAATATGCTTTAAAGTTTAAACCATATCGAATGATACTTGTTTGGTCAACAGCATGGTTTTTGTGTGTGGAACATCCACTGGACATCATTCCTCCGCCAACTTCTCTACTATCGCTCAGAGTATAACGATACTCACCCACAATAGCTTGTCGCAATATATGTAATATTAACTAATAAATTATTATTAGTTTTGAACGAAATTTTCCTGGCTGCGAAGTCATATTTATTCTTAAAAATTGAATCATATTTTCGTAAATATTTTACGTTTTCTCGTATTTGATTTTGATTTTCGGATTTCTTCATTTTTGATTTATTTGTGATTTATGTCTTGAATGTGATTATTGTGTACCACATTTTTTAAGTTTTGATGCTTTCAACAGTTTTTTTTTATCTATTTATTGAACTGTGACTTGTTTTATTAATTTTTTAACTTTTTTTTATTGATATTGTGACAGGTGTTCTCAATGTTTTTATATTAAAATTATTAAATATTTTTTTTAAATTATTATTTGAGTATACAATATAAATTAATGACATTAAAACAATATATTTTTCTACCGACTTTACTGCAACGGCACGATTTTATTGCCTGCCAAATTGTACTGCCAAAAATCAAAACAAATCGTCATCTCTGACGATTTGTTTTGATACCAAACAATTTAATCGCCATTAGCCCACTTGCATGTTGATCCGAGGTGTGCGCGAAGAATGCTAAAACAATGAACGTTGCATATTACGTATCATTAATGCGTCGTTTCGATGTCATAATATAAGACATTGTTGAATATATCAAATTTGCGACAGTAAGAGTGTCACGATCGCAGACGTTGCGACGCTTTGCGCCATAAATATACAAACAATTTGAGAATTAAGCTGTGTATATTTTTAAGATAATATTTTTTTTGAATATATCATGAAATCTTATAATTTAAAATTTCATTTTCATAAAAAGCGATACGATTTATGAAGTATAATATTGAACATGTAAAGTTTCATTTTAAAGCGTGCGCGTCCGGAAGCGGAAGCAGCTCAGAACAATTATATAATATATAAGATCGCCTCAATCTGAAATCGAAGACGATCGAATTAAACGCGTGTTTCAACATTTGCACAAATATGCTTGTGCATCCAAGCGATTTCATAATTTTGTTTTGATTGACAAAAGTGCGCTAAACCCAGACTGCAAAAATACGTTGTCGCAAATGGACGTCGACACCAAAGTTGTAACTTTTCTTTGAAATTTTATTATAAAATGAAATATTGGTAGTTTTATTTTTTTTAAATATCTACCGAAGGTCAATTTTTGTCCCAATACCGGTATTACCAGTATCGTTACTACTGGTATTTCAGTTCATATTGCCACCGCTGCATATATACCCCAATGTTTTTTACATTTGTATCCTGTCTGGGAAATTGGAATTAGAGGTTATCGTTAACATATTTCCGGGCGATCATTAAAGATTAGATTTTTTTTAACTCACGGGGGAATTTAAGCGATGATTAAATATGACAATAAAAATTATAGTATCGCATGATTCAATATAAACGTCAATTTTAATCTTAATTAATGATAGTGATTCAATTGTATTTACTCCGCCATACGAATACAATTCAATTGCGATCTGGCCTTAAAGAAAATAATTGTGATCATTAAACGCGAAACAATATGTTTGATTACTTTTTTTTCGGTCGAGTTATTAATAAACTTATTTTTGTGTACCTGCGATAGAATTTAATAGCTAATGTCTAAAGAGAAAAAAAACATAGTCATCTTTGTCTTCCAAATCCATTAAGAAAACGCGAAAGGCTTAATTGCACATTTTCCTTTGTCGGAAGACGAAAAAAACGAAACACTTTCTACATAAAAACGAAAAAAACAGAGCTTCCGGATAATTGATCGTGCCCGATGTGTGATTGCGTTTCGAATCCGCAATGTGTTACTCGTAGAAACCGCGACTACTTTTAGATCATTTGCGATTATTCGGATCGTCTTCTGCGAATCGGAACCGATCGATTTCCTATCCGCCGTATTTTCTCGCGTGTGAACTCTCGCTTTTAAAAATCGTTGTATATTTTTAAATTGCGATCTGTGACATGCGGTAAAAAAATTCACAAGTCACGTGTAGGGTCCATCTTGCGAAGAAAGTCCCAGATTATCTACACTTCGATCGTTACTCGCTAGCTATCGGTACCTCACTATCGTGAGGTACCGATAGCTAGCGAGTGTGCAAATACCGGACCCTCAACTTTTTGGGTTTTAAATATAATTTTTGCTTCGTTCTGATTTTTTTAAATATTTTTTAAAATTTAATGGTTCAAATTGGACATTACTATTTAGGATTTTCAATGATGGACAAAATAGTTCAATCTATAAAAAAGTACTTAACATTTTCAATTCATTTGAAGATAGGTTTACAACTTGACTAAATATTTCCAGAAGAAAACATTTTATATTATTTATTAGATTTACAACGTTAGATTTTATCGTTATATTGAAACTTAGATATTTAATGATAAATCTAAATATTGTATATCATTTATGAATAGGTTTAAAACTTGGCTAGATAATAATAAATTAAAAACTGTACTATGAAATTTCAATACAGCGAAGCTCACGGAACCAATGAATAACTTTTGGTATACTGAAAATTCGTTATATTGAACGTAAGAAAGATGATATATTTTATTTTTAATTATCACATTACTACAACATCAAAATAACCTCTTATAAGGTTGACAGATAGTTTTTTGCCCATTTTTAAGGATACTGTATGAAACAATAAAATTTGTGAAAAAAATGTTTTATAAAAAAAGTTTGAGGGTCAGCGAAACACCTGTAATGTCGCTTTTGAACACATCTGTCACACACCACGTCAAGAACGAACTGAATTTGGAGAAATATTGTGTAAAGTTGCAACGTCATTCTTAAATTCGAATCAAAATATTTCGTTATACTGAGATCAGTTCTTCGTTATAATCTTCGTTATAATGAAAACATTTTGTATGCAAGTTTTTCGGGGACAAATTAAAGATTCGTTATACTGGGAATTTTGTTATTTCGATATTCGTTACAAAGAGATTTCGTTGTAATATTTTTTAAAATAGGTTTGTAACTTTACTAAATATTATTAAAACAAAAAATATCAAAATGTTTTCAACATAAAAAATAATATTAAAACGTAACATTTTGTATCATTTAAAAGTAGGTTTACAGTTTAATAAATAATAATAATAATAAATAGCATCGGTTACACATCCGCTCAAAAATATAACTGATATGAAAAAATATTTTGTTACACCTTACTAACGCTACAACACAATCGATCATATATAGTTAGTGCAATGTGAGTGATTATAAGTCATTGATTGTGTTTTAGCGTATTTTATGTATTTGAGTGCCAGTTTTAACGCTGCATAACACAATTATATCATAAATTTAAATTTTCGTAATAAAAAAGTTTTTTGGTGACACCATAAGTTACTTTATAATTTAAAAAAAATATTTCTATGTTTTATGTGTAAATATAAAAGTCAGTTTTTAATTACATTTACTAATGAGAAAGAAACAATAAACTAAAGATATCAAGCACCTAATCTGTTACTTTAGACCAAAAGTGCGTTTTAAAAATATTAATAATTTTGAAACCTTTGTCTTTTTTGATTAAAAAATATTTTGATTTACATCTTTTTTAAAGTAAATGTTTTTCTGCGCAGCATTATATATTTTAATAATTAATGAGTGTAAAAAGTTTTCACTATATTTAAAATTAATAATGAACTAATGATATTTAAAATCTATAATAAATGATTGATATTTAAAATCCATAATAAAATTCAAAATATTTTTAATGTTGAAAAAAATATTTTGAATAAATCTTGAAATTTTATTCTGAAACTTTTAATTTAAAAAATATTTAAATTAGCGTTATACATTTTTGTGTAGTTTACTTTCAAAGGCGTCAGTAAGAGGGATTTTTGCAATACTGTGCGCTTAGTAGTTGGTTGGTAATGAATAGTACTTATTTTGAAACTTTGCCCCTTTTTGCTTAAAATATTTTTTAAAGCAAAGTTTTAAAAATTCTCTAAAAACTAAAACTTTAAATTGCCAACGTTCGCCAAAATTTAGGTACATCTTTTTTCTGTATAGAGAAGCTAATACATATCCACATTATTTATATTATATTTTAAATCTATAAACTAAAAAAATATTTTAAAAAACATTTTTTTTTGTATTTGATGATTTTTATACATATTTTAATAAATTTTATACAATTTAAATCGTTAAAATAAATTTCGCTCGTTAAAATCAATTTAGTTCGTTCTCAAGCGCGGGACTTCCCAAATTTGCTTTGACAGTTCTTCTGTCACATCTGGCAAGAAATATGTTATAATCGCGGCATTTTTGTTACAAAGTGACAAATGAAGATGATTCAAGTGATGCAGCATTTGAAATTATAGACAAAACTATAAATTGCGGGTGTGCCAGTAAGTGTTTAGTTATAAATGAATAATATAATACGGTTATTCTAACAAAATTACTATTGACTTTCCAGGATCTAATATTAAAAGACAAACAGCGGTGATTTGGCAATTAAAGGTATACATACCGAAGTTAATTAAACATATTACAATGCTAGTAATAATAAAAAATATATGACATATTGTGACAATTTTGTAGAAGATGAAAAGATGCCAATTTACGTGTTTAATCCTCTACAGTACATCCATCAATTGTGTTCTTTGGTTGTCGTTTAAATTTAATTTATGGATTATATTAGTAGTAATAATGTGTTCAATATTTACTCTTGATAGGAGTCTTATTGTTTTTTAATTATTTTTCAGAAGCAATGATGGAACAATTTGATGACCTATATGGCTACAACGTAGAATTGGTATATATAAACAAAGAGTTAATCTTCTCATGTTGAAGTCACTGTCAGCAAGTATTATCTTTTTATAAAGAACATACTACATAAGTTTGATGTAACTGAATATCTTAAATTTGGCTATTCAGAAAGAGGAATGATGGCACAGAACAAAAATTGTACATATTTTGTCACATCGGAATTAAAAATAACCCACTCTTAGATATTTTGGCTATCGATTATTCCAGGTATGCAATCACATATTTATAATCATTGTGAAATGTCGTTTATTAGATAACATCCAAGAAACTACACATTTATAAGCTGTCCGACAGCGCCGATTTGATCGACATTAACTTTCAATCCTCACATACTAAGGATATATTACACGTTCATGTTTAAAACATAACTGGTTAATTTAAAATTCTTAAAATCTAACGTATATGTGTATTAAATCGGAAAGCAATGATAATGTTTATGTAATATAAAAGAAAAACTCACTTTCCGGCCTCGGAGCCCGGCGACGGGATTTCAAAATTTGAAGATTTCATTACAAAGATTGTTTTATGATTGTTTATCTAATTTAATCAATGTATTCTTCTTATCCTAAACACATTATGTATATATTTAATTTTCATAGTTATAACACACCTAGTTAATTTGCAATCCGATTATTTATAAAAGCAAAAACTCACTTTTAGGCCTCGGAGCCCGTCGCCGGGAATTCAAAATTTGAAAATTTCATTACGAAGATTATTTTATGATTGTTTATCTAGTTTAATCAATGTATTCTTCTAATCCTCAACACATTATGTATATATTTCATTTTTATTCAGTCAAATGACGAATTAATGAAAATTATTGTCGCGTAGCAAAATTTTATTATTAAATAATAATTATTTAAAAGTGTTGTCACGGTACTGTCTATTTGAATTTGAATGCTTATTTTTCATTGGTCGAAGCTATTTGAATATTTGAATGCTTATTTTTGATTGGTCGAAACAACAGAACGCATTGCCGGCGGCTCGAAAATCAATCGGAACAAATTCAATTTTAATTTTTATTATTATTTATTATTATAATTAAATATACTTCCTTTGTTTACGTGTGTTGTTACACACTGTTAATACAAAGCGATACGATTTACAGAGTAGATAATTGAACGGAGAATGTTTAGTTTAAAGTTATGCTCGTCCGGAAGCGGAAGCGGCTTAGAACAATTATATATAAGATATGTGCTTGGTTATATATCAAAGCATTAACGACGTAATAAATTTATCAGTCATTACGCGCAACATGATAATTATTTGAGATAAGACCTTATTATTAATCATAGAGACCTTCTACGATCGAGATCTGTTTTTCTTGTCTTATTTCTCTCTATGCTCGCCGAAGAACCAGATTCCGCGCACTAAAAGCGTAATCAAAGTCGCAAATGATGATGGTGGTGCAAATTTACCGGAAAACGTAATTCTGCTTAGAACGCTCTATAAATCACGCCGACATCTTCTTCGCCGAGCTGAAATGCGTTTTCTTCACAATGGACGATAACCGGTATTTAAAGTTTTGCCCGCGCAATGCATCCGAAGCCTTAACTACTGGGATAATCTCACCTAGGTGCAGAAAGATGCGATTTTGTACAGAAACTGTAGCAAATTGTGCGTCTAGTGATCTAGAACTGCATTGCCCGAGATCACGCAACGTTAACTTTAAATGCGAATACATATCAGGGAGGTAATTTAGAGGGGAGGGGCAGATGGAGGCATTGGCCTCCAATTAAATATGACAAAAAAACATGCAGTCATTTAATGATATAATAATACTATGAATCTTAAGATCGAAATATTAAAAAAAATCCAATACTGACTCGCCAACTTTTGCCCCTCCCCTCAAAAAAATCTGAGAAGGGGTCCCTCATTTTAAAACAAAAATACCCAGGCACTCATTCAAAGAAAATATAAGAAAAACAGTTTTTAATCTATCCCAAAAATTTTTTTTTTAATATTTCATCGAATCATATCAGAATATATTTTCACAGGTAGAAATATATTTTTACAGGTTAAAGCATATAAATTTGGCAGATGCTAGTAAATTTATATGCTTTCAACTTTTGAGGAGCATTTGTCTCCTCCCCTTTTTGAATATTTAATGTCTAGAAAAAAGAAATACTATGAATCCTGCTGACTTTGCCCCATTTACCCCCTCCCCCTTGAAAAAAGTTGAAATGACGTCACTTATTTTAAACAAAAAATATTCGGATTATCCCTCAAAAAAATGTCATTTCAGTAAAATCATATCGGAATACGTTTTCACTGGTAGATATATATTTTTACCAGTAAAAATATAATTTATCTGGGAGGTGCTAGTAAAATTATAGGATTTTAACTATTCCATACGTAGTAATATAAGTATACATTTAGACAATCATCATTATTTATTTTCATGCGATGTATAAATATTACAGAGAATGTGATTTTTTCAGTGAAGTCCAAACACATGTTCAACAGTAGATATATATTTCTACTAGCGAAAATATAATTTAACTAATTGTCTTAGTGAAATTATATGCTGCTCTAAAATGTCTATAAAACTTAATTTGACAGTTGCGAAACGTTCATTTGCTGATAAAACCCAATTCTAACCTACACGAATTCACCAAACCAACTTGAAGTAATGAAAGTTCTAAAACTAATTATAGTTTAAAATACAAATCAAACCAATTCATTTTTCAGGGGAAAATAAGCAAAAGAAGAAGTACAGACATAGTTTGTCTGCACTTGTTTTAAAAATATTATAGCTACCGATATTACTACAGACTTCTAATATGAGATTATTGGTTAAAGTATGTTCAACCCGAATTTTGGTCAATATGAGGACGCTAAAACAATTATCACTTCTCAGAAGTCAAAAATTCACGTCAAAAGCAATAAAATCGTGTCGTTGCAGTGGGAACGCTCGTTACCGAGCGTTCCCACTGCAACGGCGACGGCACGCTTTTATTGCTTTTGACGTGGATTTTTGACTTCTGAGAAGGGGTATAGCCCTGATAAATTTCTAGTATTAAAAAATCTTTTTAATTGTTTCTGCACAATAAATAAACGTTTAGATTTAAAAATGTTGATTTTAAAATTGATAAAAATTCCTCTCAACTTTAAAAACACTTTTTAATGTGGCACGGGACCAAAATTTCATGTTTAATGTGGTCCAACAGACAAAATATTTCCCCACCCCTGCCATAAATGATACGCTTAAAACGGTTTTAATTGTTGTGTTGCAACATTCGTATCATTATACGTGGACTCACTCCGCAGTGCGGGAGCCGACAGTGCAAGGACGACTGGGCGGGAATTACCCGCACCGCTTGGGTTAAACATCTCTTAGCTATAACAATAAATGTAATGAGCATAATCCAAATAAATCATAGGAAGTAGTTTATTTTTTTTACGACATAAAGGCTTAAGTAAATTTACTCATTGTTATTGCCTTTAAATATATGTAGCATTTGGCAGCTATGTTAGTTTTGATTTCTAGCAATAGCTGTGTGTAGCATATACACAAATGTTGTTTAAGGCAAAGTCAGCATTGAGCGCATTCTAAATTGCATATACATTATATGTTTTATACCTCAAAACCTCCAATTATTTTGGGGCTAGGAAATAACGAATTGCCCAAAAATGTTTAATTTAAAAATAAAAAATGGCAAAAAGTTAAACATTAATAAAATTAATTGAATTTTATAAAGCTAGTAAATTAGAATATTAAATAAATAACGATAATGTAGTCAATGCCATAAAAATACATTTTGAAATAATGCCACCTGCCCTGCAGTTCTAGAGACGGTCCTTTTATATCCATCTCTGCCGCTCCGATTTGCGTACTAACACACTTATATTTTATAATTAAATATGTTTCGTGGCTACGATGATTTATAATATCGATTTTTTCATTTCAGATGACCAGAGCCGTCCCAGTCTCCATGGTACAAGTCCCGTCTAATCGCCTAGGATACGCAACCTTGCCGATGATGCCGAGCGCCCGCGGGCATCCGCTGACGCGCCCCATGGCACCTCCGCCCCCGCATCTGCTGTATCCTCCGGTGTACGCTCCGTACTCAGTCGACATGGTAATTACCTAGTTTGGCACATTACAATATGAAAACCGCAATAAAGGCTGCCGTCGACGGTAGAATACCAATAGTACGGTTGCATCTGCCGAGTGAATGCATAACTATCTCGTTGTTTAGGACCGCAATGCGATTGAAATGTAAAACGAAAGCCGATAATGTAACGCGGATTATGTATTCAGCGATCCCATCCGATGACCCACTTTAAGAAGTTGCGCGTTTGTAATCTCGGCGTGGAATTTCTCTTTGCTCTTCTCGCATAAATATATTGAATAGCTTTAAGCTGAAATTTCAATAGCTTCTCTGAATAGGAGAATAAAAGGCAAAACATATATATAGTATACAATATTGATCGTTTGGATTTACTTCGCTGGTGCCCGAGGCGTTACAGATTTCTGGGGGGGGGGGGGGAAGATTATATATTACATATACAAATATTCAGAGACAATTTTTTAAGTAATTCATCAAACTGAGCAATCTATTCTATACATGTCGTAAAATTACACTAGGGCTCTCAATCGAATATTATATCTCTAATAAAATTTAAAAAAAAGATTAGAATGAAACAATTTGTCAAATAGTCCTTTATGCGCTATTATTTTGTTTCGAAATACTAGACAATGAGATGCTTCTTCTTAACTGTAAAGAGATCGAAATATTTTTAATCGAGCGTAGAACAAGACCACGCTATGTCTTTTTGTCATTATTCATGCACTCACACAAATGCAATTTCCTATTCAGACCTGATGACGTCAAGCACGCGCGGCTTTTCAAGCGTTCGCAATAAAACACAATACATTTTTTCTTTACAAATAATAATCTTAAAAATCAAATGATAAAAAACATATCTATACAAATTAAACCCAAATAACTTAAAATTAAACATATGTACATATAACATGCAAAAATAATAAATTAAAAACATTCTAAATGCCTAGCAATCCAGCCATTTTATTACTTTATGCATTTGATACACCGCTCTGTGACAAACAAAACACGATACAAGCGTAATTTTATTACCAGAACAAAAGTTACACCACGTCTTCGTCCAATATTACGAGTATTACTGTGCGAATCATCTGTAGGCGAAGATAGAGGGCGTGAACATCAAACATGTCCCGACTTCGATATATAAAAAGTTTCCTGCAAAATAATATATATTTGTCATATTTTTTTGATCATAACAAATTGTCAATATCGTACTTACATTATACGGATGCTCCGTGTTTTAATTATGCCTGCACTACACTCTCTGGAAGTTGGCCAAGCTTGACAAAGGACGGAGAATATAGTGAGTTACTTCGGTCGAGTTTGGTTCTGCCCGCTCTAAAATCTTTCGGAAGTTGTCCGAGGTCACCGAGAACGGGAGGTAAAGTTGGGTAATTCAGTCGACTTGGCCAGCTTCGAGCGCTTCCGAACATTGTCGGCAAACGGACCGAAGTCGGAGCTGCTCTTTCGAGCGTGAGCGATGAGATACTTCCCCTTTTGCTCTCTCGCGTATTAAGTGACGACAGTGAAAGAGATAATAATATGTTTTTTCGCAAACTGAGATAGAACGAGTAACTCAGTTCAATTTCAGTATGCGCATAAGCATCCTATGGTCAACACGCAAGTCGAGCGCTGCATCGTAGTCACGTGGCCAAGTTATAATACCACATGCTTATCGGGGACTTCAACACTCTTACTGACATCTTTGAATATTTTAGGGCACCAAAAGGGATTAATTATATTTTGGATAGTATATTCTTTTAACAGATATCGTTATTATATTTTTTTTATATAAAATTAAATAATTTAAAAATAATTAGTGGTACTTGATTTTGTTAAAAAATCGTTTCGAATATCCTTAGGTTTATATAAATGTCACACCATAACGAATTCTGATATAGAATCGATGGCGACAAATTCTAGGATAGTTAAAGATGTGGTGTTCGTATTCTGAAGTATCATTTTTATGCCTTATGGCATTTTGCAAAATCCGACAAAGAATATTTACAACCGAAAAGTTTCACTGATATTGTATTGGTGAGTGCCCACACAAACTTTTATAATTATCAGTAGCGTAATTTTAATAATATGACAATTTAAAAATTGCGATTATTTGGCACATTTTTCGATCGCGCGCAAATATGCCAGCTGTACGTGATAGCAGCCGCCGTGCGGACGTCATTCACGGCCGCCATCCGGACGGCATATGAAATTTGTGGCAGTGTGGCCGCTAATCGGAAGTCGGCGAACTCAGCCGACTTCAGTTGAACTTCGGTTCGGACAACTTCCAGAGAGTGTAGTGCAAGCATTACACTCAGATGATATGAACTCTAAATAATGAAAATTTGTTATTACTGCATTTATAATTAATAATAATTTTAAATATAACGTGAAAAGTACTTACTTCGTAATTGTAATAATCTTCGTATGATTTCGATTCGAACATTAAAAAAAAACATATATTAAAATATACTCCTAACCTTTTCAGTTGGGTCGCGTTAAGCGTAAGACCTATGCCAACTCTTCGCCGGGAATCGTCGGTCAAAAGCGAAACAATCAACTGACCCGTTCTTTAGAAAGGATCTACAGACAGAGAAAGCCATCAAACGAAGACAAAACATTACCGAAAGAACAAAAAGTGAAGAAGATGAAGAAGAAGTCAAAACCAGTCACTGAAGCAGACGTAATCAGAACGTACACAGGATTAGATAGGTATGCCTAAAATTTAAAAACCTTAAAATATATTTTTCATAATATTGCTTTTAATTGCAGAACTATCGCGGAACAGTTCATAAATGCTTGTAACGAAAACAGGCATCATACGGACGGTCATGATCAAACGAAGCACAGTCACAAGGATAAATCGGATTCGTCCGGCTTCGACACAGCCAGCAGCGGCAGTAATAAATATTAAAATTGTTTTAATAATAAGACGAATTTATACTCATGTTTATAATGTATTATAGAAACCGTTGTAAGAAATGTTTTATTTTATATATACACATATTAAATAATATATTATAAAATAACTTTAGTTGCAAAGCTGCCATTTCGTTTATTATATTGTTCTTATACCATATACCGTTTTATATATTGATATATAAAAATATATGTTATAAGAAAGTGTCGAGTGCTTTGAAAATTGTGTGATTGTGATTGTAAAACACACAGTGGTTCTTTATATGAAACTATAATAAAACTGCGTGCGTTTCATTCCATTAGAATGTATGATCAATTTTAGTTATATATTTATATGATATAAAATATAATATATACCAATTTGATATTAAGAGGTTATGTTAAATGAATGTAAATTAAAATATCAATTTAATCATAAACCCTGTATATATAAAAGTCTTACATATATATATATATATATATGTATATGAAGTTATCAAGTTTTGTATAAAAAACTATTTATTATAATACAAAATACATACAAATAGTATTACGTTAACATGTGTATTACCATATTATTAAAAAAATGTGAATAAGTGAACAATAAGTGTAAATATGTATATGTAAACTGTATAATTTCTAAATAAACCATTTTAAAAATCATCATCGCTCATTATATCTTGCAATCCTCCGTTAGGTTTGGCAGAAGGTGCCCTTTTATTTAACGAATGGTTAGAACCCATAGGTCCTTGTCCTCGTATTCCTACTCCAGGACGACCGATATTACCACTATTTCTTCCATTAGTTGCTTTATTTCCACCGATGATCAGCTCGCTCTCTTCCGAACTACCAAGAGAACCAATATCATCTGAATCACCTATCAAAATATTATGTAATTTAATATAGTAGATTATTGTACTAAACATATTTTGTATTATTAAGCTAACCCATATCTAAAGCTCTCAAATCGTCATCATCGAGATTATCTCCTAAAATATCGTCATCATCGCCTAACGAATCCGCAATAGACAGATCGTCGTCTTTATCTCCGGTCATACTACCGAATACTTTTGGTTGTTCTCTTCTATCTCCACCGGCTATAAAAAAACATAACATATCAACAGCACAGGATAAGGATAATATATCAAATCAATAATGTATTACATACCTGCCGTTCTCACTCTTAATCTAGTTCTAGGTCTATTCGAAGGCCTCTTTTCGTCTTTTCTCGGTGATTCTTCATATTGAAAGTCATCTATATTGGAAATTATTAAATATAAAAAGTAATAATCAAATGATAAATATTAATAAACTAATCAAGCATATTGTTTTATTTTATTATTATAACCTATTATAATATTTTTATTACAAAATATTATTAAAAAAATAGTAAATAAATTTAGCCAACTTTAAAACCTTTTTACTAGGCGTTTATTATATTAATGGTATTAAGTGATATTCATACCTGTATCACTCATATTCACTAACAGATCTTCGTCTTCATATTTTTGTATTAATTTCTTAGCTGCGTTCCGTCTTTCTTCCGCTAACTATAATTTTAAATATACACAAAATATAACGTAATTAATATATCAATAAGAGTGTTACTTCAGCTTCGGCTTCTTCTAATGTACTCAATTGCTGTTTAAGAGCTTCGATGCATCTAAACTTTAAAACATAATCATCGTACAGCTTCTCCAGTTCGACTTCTAAATTTTTAAACTCTGTTTGATACGCAGGTCTAAAAATTAAAAAAAATCATTGAAAAGTATACATTCACTGTAAAATTTATACATCACATGTAAATAAATAATGTATATACATGTATATATTACTACGTATGGAAAGGTTAAAATCATATAATTTTACTAGCACCTGGCAGATAAATTATATTTTCACTATTAAAAATATATGTCTACCGGTGAAACTAGTTTAGTCTGCAGTTAAAGAGACTAGAAACTGTTTAACTGCAGACTGCAGTAAAATCAGATACATAAAAGATATTTCAGAAAGCTATCGCAGCTCAGAGATTTATTTTGTAATCATATTGCATTTGCTTACTTAATCTTTTGCATAGCTTGTAATCGTTTTTCGCATCTATCCAATTCTGCTTTTTTCTTTTCAATCTTCGAATCCAAAGAAGCTTCGCTTGCAGCCACGTTATCGATCTGCTCTTGAACAGTACCTAATTCCTTTTCTAAAACTCTCGTGGCTTTCTCAATCGCTGAATCAACTATGGATGTATCCAAAGGTCTGCTGATCGATTGTTCTCTTATCTCCTATTATAAAAACACATTAAAAATTATATTTACATTAAAATATATGTATTATTAATGGCATGGCTAACCTTAAAATCAACTTCCTTATTAAGTAAATCGAATAACATTGCACCGTTCGCTGTAATTTCCATAGCTAGTTGTTTGGCCCTCTTCAATTCGTCGACCTAAAAATATTAAGAATTGAAGAATGTTGTAAGTATAATAATAATTAATAGATAACATTTTAATACCTTAGAAGATACGTCAAAATAATAAGTCGGATCTTCCGAATCTTCAGCCTCTTCGTTTTCAGCTTTGGCAATGTTTAAAGCGTCATATAGCACTGTGGTGATTTTGAGTAATTCTCTCACGGCGTAACCGTCAGCTCCGTACATCTTTTTGGTATTCAATTTAATATTCGCCTTCGTTGCCTGAAATGTATGTATAAATATTAAAATATTATTGATTTTAAACGCATTGTATGCATTACCATAAATTGAGCCGCCGATCTGATGATCGCAATCCTCTCTTCCGTAGTATTCACCCCTCCGTCCAATGAAGCTTCGGGATCAAATCTTTCAGTCAGCCATTTCAGCAAATCAGCTACCAGTTGAAAATTAGCGTGTCTGAAGTTTTCCAGTGATACGTTCTGAGGATATCCCAACGCTCTTAAATGCTCGGTGAAGTCTGTAAAGCGACCGGATTGTATATTTGTTTATTGATGTATGATTTATTTAGCGTAACTCACTTCTTAAATCTCTGTAGGACATTTTGGGTATAATTTTAAACAGCAGTTGTAGTTCAATGTCAAAATCATGTGTTGTTTACCTTTGTTTGGGTTAGTTTTTGTCATGGTTACTAGTTGAGAATATTCAATAATGTGAAGTTGGGTATACTTGACCCTAATTGAATAATTTATTGCTTTTTACTTAAATACATTTATCAATGTATAAATAGATATGTAGCAGCTTAAAACTGTTGTATAACATAATAATATAAGAAACAATTAAATCCGTTTATCACATAAGGTTTAAAACTTAGAGAAACTAATTTTATGTTTCGTTCATAGATGTCTATATATGCACGAATATAAAAATCATAATTGAATAAAAGTCATAATTGATTTTTAAAATTATATTTATATACACAAGCAATTCAATATTATTTGTGATTAGAACAATATTATTATAATTTAAATACATATGTATTATGAATAAATTAAATTTACGATTGTACTTAACGTAAAAATTAAATTCTTTGTATTTTTAATTAATTAATTCATTTAATTAAATATTAAATTGCAAATACAAATATAAGACTGAAAAATCGTAAGAAATTTCTTTGGCACAAAATGGAGAATATTTTAAGGCATTTACTAGAAAAACAAATACATATATATTCAAATTTGAAAAGATGTACATGCATAAACATACTATGTATAAAAACTATTCCAAATTATTTCATTTTCTCTAATCAATACACCAAAATAAAAAAGTTTATCCAAAAATTGTTTATGTTACTAATTTCTGTCAACTCGTCCTCTCCTTGGTAATGAAATAATTTAATTTTTTTACTTCTACAAGATGATTTGAATTCCGATATTATGACAAATTCTATCGCAACTTATTTTCTTGTGACAATTGCTTTTGCAAATTTCTATATTTAAAAAAAAAATTATTCGGTGCTTGTAACTGCTTTATAGCTTAAACTACATGCATTTAAAGACTTATTATTAATTACTCTATCGCATCCTTAAATATAAAAATATAAAAATCAAGTCGTCCTTGTATGGCAAAATATAAAAATCATTGTGCTGAAACGTTCATTCAATATACCTCTTTATGAGATATGTAGAATATATGATAGAATATAATTTTTTTAAGCGAGCAATATGAGCTTTTATGGTTTTATTTTTTTATAAAAAAATATCGAATGTGAAAAAAATTAAAAAACATTCAATAAAAAACATATTTTTAATATAATATAAAATGTATTATGATTAAATAAAATGTACCTAAAATTTTTAGTTTATTAAGATGTTTAGTTTTAATTGATTATGCTGTTTAAAAACCAGTTTCAATTGTTATTGATGTGGATATTTCAGTTTCATTTGTTGGTAGAGCAATATTCAGTTATAAAATACAAATTTCCAAATAAGTGTTTATCGACAAATATAAACAGATAAATAATATAAATTAATAGTCGAATAAATATTCAGATAGTCACTAGATGTAACTTTCCTTTAACAAAGGACACAGATCAAAGAATACGTCACATGGTATAAATATTTCACCATTGATGATATAATTTTCTTCAGTACGCTGAGGCCAGTTTCACACGTGCCGGATGGATTTGCTGGGCACCGGGCTGGCGTTGTGTAGTGGGGGTGGTGTTGTATGGGCAGCGTCGGATGGATTCGTCCGGCACGTCTGAAATGGTCAGTACTAGCCCTTACAACACCATCCCCACTACACGGCGCCGGGCGAATCCATCCGGCCTGAGAATATATTGTGGCGGTTCTCAGTGTTGCCACACCACCGCTCAAATTGTGAAGCGGGTGTTTTTTTAAATTAATTTTTATTAGTTTAAATATACATTCTTTTCTTTTTTCACACTCATCATATAACAACGGTCTAACACCCCAGGTCCTCGCCAGCTCTCTAAAAAAGGTCGTTTAATTCAAACTACATACGCCACAATATTTTAATCGAATTTATTTATTTACTTCACTCATCACATTCCTAACATTTCTCCAAATTTCAGTATCTGTGTTTTTCCAAGATGCTTTAAATCATAAATTTGCATATTGGTTTGCAAATTTTAAACAATGTTTTCGTATTCTCAAAACATGCTAATGTTGTATCTTAATTCCAAATAATTATAAGTAGTCCGACATTTTATTCTTCAAAGCCACAAGTAAATTAATTGCATATACATTATGCAAAGTAGCTAGGTTACACAAAATTAAGTAATTAATTTATGCCTTGCTAAAAATATTGTTAACTTTAAAAGGTGGCTCGACATGAAAAGTATTCGAATCTCTGCTAAAAACCATTTGTTGAAATTTGAAACGTCTATTGTTTCCGGAACACAGATGTCGGAACTTGTGCGTCTTAATGAACCATTATTTATTTATGTACTTTTTTAATTATTAGGACGAAGACTTCTTTACACAAAGGCCTCCGAAGGTCCTGCAAAATTGCTGTTGGAATTTAGTGAAGTGCGAGGCCGAGTTCTGCGAACGTGTCGAACCTGCCTTCTGCTGCCTCTGGTTTGGATAAGTTGTTGCACTTCATGAGGTGAGTGGTCACAATTATAATAAAAAGTAGAGTGCCATATGAAGCGATGATGGTCTGAGCTACACTAGAATGGAATTTTCATAGCTATTTGAAAACTCTGATGACTAGCAGCTTTGACAAATCATATACGGGATTTATTTTGTACTCTATTATTTGCCTAGTAATGGCGTTCTTAGGGGTTTTCAGCCATAATGACTCAGTAGCCATAAACGATCATAATGTTCATCAATGACGATGGCGCTTTACTTTATTTCTGTTTCGATTCACGTGACAACGGGCATCGTATGCCTCCATAAAAGTATTGTCCATAAAAGGGTTAACTAGCAACTGTGTTATTATGTTTTTAAAGTCCCCTTTATATGGTGTTGTTCTTTATACAAAAACAAAAACAACATCTACTTATATATACATATTTAATATATGATGAATCTAAAGAAAAAATATGTTTTAAGACAATTTTTACTATAATTAAAATACAGCAAATCTACAATAGAGCTATTCACAAATATTTCTGCAGATGCAAAATTATTATTAAATTTAAAAGACATTTGTATCACAATCTCTCTTCAATTGCATGATTATGATCAATGATATATGAA
This sequence comes from Plectrocnemia conspersa, assembly GCF_051122295.1. Lineage (NCBI taxonomy): Eukaryota > Metazoa > Arthropoda > Insecta > Trichoptera > Polycentropodidae > Plectrocnemia > Plectrocnemia conspersa. Next base: position 244,587 of record NW_028277177.1, on the reverse strand, counting down.
CCTATTGTTAATCGGTTCATATTAATAAAAATATCATAAATCTGTTTGTTTCATCCGTCTGACTTCTGAATCGTGTCTCTTGATTTGTAAACGCTTTCTGGCCGCTTTCTCTTTTCTAAAATTACAACATATGTTATTACGAATCGATTTAAATAGTTACATTCATTGCTTACCTTCTTCTCAACATTTCCATAGTTTCTTGTGAAACAGAAGGTTCAGGTTCGGACACTTTTCTAAGCAAGTTGCGCACTTTATTCACACAATCTGCTAAGTTTAAATGTTGGGATCTGGTAAGATCGGATTTAAATATGAGATATCCATCTTTAGTAATTTTATTATATTGCTGGAAACAAACTAGTTATTTAGATTGACACGGATTTTGGATGTAGTAATAATAAAAAAATATTACTTCTGTAATCAATTTAGAGCGAAGACTCGGCTCTATCCAATCGGCTTTGTAAACGTTGAACCGCAAATCTACCTTGGTTTTGACGTTGTTAACGTTCTGTCCACCCGGCCCGGATGAAGTACTGTACGTTATGTCGAGTTTATCGATCGGAATATAACCGCCGAACTTCTCTTCGGGGTGCTCCGGTACCTGATCCGTCTAAATTAATAAAACGTGTCAAACGATTATAAGCATAAAAAGGAGAAGGCGATCTTACAAACTCGGGTGTTGTCAATTTTAAAGAGCTGCTTGGGTATAATTTTTCCAAAGATATGCTGCTTTTGTATGAATAGTGTCGGATATTGGCTAAAGATCGCGACGCATCGCCAAATCCTCTTATAATGAGTTTACCGAGCGGCAAAAGTTTGCTATTCATTTTATCAGATGAATTGTATCCCAATACCACAGAACCGATCAACGCATAACCTAAAATTATGTGTCAGACGTATATCTAGAACGTAACACTTACAAAATCGACCATGTCTCAAAAATAATATAAAAATAAAACATTTAATTTTCATTCAAATATTTAATTTAATATCAGTTTATAAAATTAACAAAACAAATAATTAAATTTCCCCTTTTTCGTATATAACGAAACTTTTTGTTATTTTAAACCATTGTGGAAATTATTTAAATCAAAAGTAAAATCATGGGCGCGTGCGTTGATGTTAAATCTTCCCAAACCGCCTTCTATGAGGTGCTTTACTATGCGTTCGATCAGCACTTTACTCAAAAGCGTCCTCGAGTGCTTGACGTGACATATCCTAGATGGTTTTCTCCTGAGATCATTTCATAGCTAAAAAGAAAGCACGCCTTCGCATATTGCTCCACATTTAATAATTCGACTCGGACCGTATTATTTTTTGTGTATTATTTTAATTATGTATATATTTTTTGTATTGAAATAATATAATTATTGTTTTCGACCATCGTGATGCATTGGGGTAACCTGTTAGTTTACGATGGTCATATTTTTCTACTAATGTAATTAAAATTTAATATTTCTCTACAATTATTCCTGAATATTTTATGTTATCTACTATTTCTATTGTATAATAGAGTTATCTACAACTATTTTTATGTTATAATCTCACACATCTTTATAGCTAATAAATAGTTCACGATTTTATTGCCTTTAACGTGGATTTATGACTTCTGAGAAGTGGTAATTGTTATTGCGCCCTCCTATTGAACAAAGTTTGGCTTGAATAAACATACTCTGACCGGTACTCTTATATCAAAAGTCCGTGATAATATCGGTAAGGATAGCTATCATATTTTTAAAACATAGTGTAATATTTATAGACAAATTGTGGAGCAATATGCGAAATGCGACGTCTATCTGTAGTTCTTCTTTCGCTTATTTTCCCCTGTTGGCTTAGTTTGTATTTCATATTTGACCTAATGAAAGTAAAGATATATTTTAGAGCAACATATAATATCACTAGCGCCTATCAGTTAAACTGTATGTTTGATAGAATAAATTTATACCTAGTGGTGAAGATGTATTTAGACTTTATTAGTGAATATATAAATTAATTATCATTTCAAATCACATACAATAAGTACATTAAATTATAATTTTAAATATTCCGAAGTTTACTGTTGAAAACAAATGCAGACTAGCAGCTTAGGTTGGCCATGTTTTTATGAGTGCTTTTACTTTTTCTTTGCAACCTGACAAGTGCAAATCCAATGTGTTACATAGGGGTAAACCAGTACCAATCGGCGACTGTTGAATAAGTGACATCCATCGCATATAGTTAATTACACATAATTATGTTTATTATAATTTATAATTAAAAGATGTCACTTTGCAGCTAAAGACGATTTTAAAAATAATTCGAGTCTGCTGCCGGAGTCCGAATTCGTAGTCTCTGGGTTACCAGTCTAGACCTTACGGACAAACTATTCCAACCTTAAAACTACTACTTCTTACGTTTATTTTATTTGACATTAAAATAATATTCATATAAAAAACTACATTTTTGGTCTCTATAAAAGATAATATCGTGATTGCATATATATTGATAATTACTTTAAATATCAAGTCTCTTGTACATCAGAATCCGAATCCTAAAAAGTTTTAAAAATTCCACCCTTAGACAATGAACTTGTGTGACTTTTCTTATTACACTTTGTGCCAAACATATAGCCTTTTTTTTCAGCTACGTATTGCAAATGTTCTTAGGTACTAAAAACATATTTGTTTTGTAAATAAAGCAATTATGTGATTAATTTTACATTTTAAAGATAATTCATTACCTTTTTAACTGCATATGATTATTATTAATCTAATGAACTGAATACTATTCGAATAACCGTCATATCCATGTGTCGAATAGAGGAAAGGGAAAGGGTTGGAATCTATAATATAATCGAACTCCAAAATCTTGTAAACGCTTTGATAGCAATCAATCCATTAATTGTTGAAAAAAAATCACCCAAGTATAAATATGAACAGAAATAAGTAGCATAAATTCATTAAAATTTATACTTATTCATTTCAAAGTAATTATTATTAAATGACTATGCAAGTCTCTTCCGCCCGGTTTAGTAAATTATGAAACATACATTAGCAGATGTTTTTATTTATTCACAATTAAAAAAAACAGTTGTCTTTTCACTTTAACCTATTCAATAAAACACAACTAATGTACTATGTACATATGCACTATATTATGAATATAGACACTAATATGAAACATTTTTAGTGGACGTATTAAAAGGATAGAAATAAAAATATCACGTTTTAATGACTCTGAATTTGCGAAATTTTCACACAGATATCTGTATTATAGTGTTTCGTTTCGCGATCATTACAAAAATGTATAATATTTCTATGTAAACGCAATATACCGCCTCTCTAATTAATTTAAAGCGCACTCGAAGCGAACGGAATCTCCATCTCATGAATCGCATTAATTTAGAAACATGATTATTTTTGATAAAATATCTCTCGCTAGCTCAGCGAATACTCTAAATATAGACAACTGAGTTGTTACAATGAAAGAGACGTTAGCATTTGTATTTTCAACGATACCTAATTAGCACAGTGGCAATTCTAAGAAATCGATCCAATTCAGATGGCAGTAACAATGGCGATTGTCAAATGTGTCTTACATGTGGAGTAAAGACGATCTGTTGGATTTCTAGAAAGTTTCTTTATCAAAAAGCGTTACCCGTTAATTATGTCGGATTAATTTCATGGGTCGTTAAGCTCTTCGGAAGAATATGGCAGTCTTCGCGAAGCATTAAGTCATAAATAATGAGCGCTACCAATTAATTTTGGTCGAATCTGCACGATAATGAAATATCATCTTTAATTCACGTTCTAGTTGCTAGTTGCAAGTATGTAAATTTAATATAATCTATAGTGAATTTATTGTTAATTAATATATATTTTAGAGTTGGGATTATCAATCAAATCAACCGTTAAAATTAAAAGTAATAAAACATGAAGTGTTTATTATTGGATTGTAAATGATATTAATATGGTTTGAGCATGTAATTTTCTAATCTTCATTAAAAGGTTCTACTTTCTGATTTGAGATAAAATCTTATACTGTGAACATAAATCAACTTAATCACAATCAGATGCTAAGCATTTCATAGTTATTTATTTAACTCAATTTACATACACAGATGATTTAGAAATGTAAAAATAAGTGAAAATTTCATTTGGAAATGTATATTGCTTAGATATTAAATTATTATTATTGAAATTGCTATTCATATTCTGTTTTAAATTGTTCGCAATATAATATATTAAGAGTTACCATAAATATGTATATGACGTGTAATGAAAACGTTGAAATATATTCATTAAGTTTATTAAACAACAATATTTTTGGCATATTTATATATAAATTTACAATTTCATCACTTTTTTCCATTATGGTCTTGTTTTTGTTGTTTTTTTTTATATATTGATGATTAAAATTAGAGACACATATTTTGAGTAATTTGCGATAGATGCTATATAATTTTGTATATGTGAATAAATTATAAAATCGGAAGTTTTTTTATAAAAAATTACATTTTTTTGCTTATTTAGAAATTTTGTTTCAAAAATATAAAAAAAATTATGCACTAATAGCAAACATTTTTTTGTGAAGCGTTAAAATTTATGCTAAAATGTAAGATAAATAATCTGCAAAAAATAATGAAATAATAGACGCTGAAATTAAGTGTTTCTAATTATAATATTAGAAATTCATTAAAATCGCTAAGTAAATTACTTTTCTCGCAAAAAACATTGCAAACCTATTTTTTTCCGAATTATATCAGCTATAGGACGTGGAAAACAGGACTAAAATTTTTTTGATTTTTAATGTACGAGTTTCTAAAAGGTTCAATATGTTCATGTTTTTCACTTTTCCTTTGAAACGTGGACAACAAGAATAAAAAATATATATTTATTTTTATTTTGAAAAGCAAATTCTTAACCAAAATGTATGAAAAAATTGTACAAAATACAACACAAATATATCAAATTAAAATTTAATTATTAGTTAACTATACATGTAATGTGTATGTATGTATGTGTAAAAAATACATAATGTTAGTGTATAAAAAAATAGGTCAAACTCGACAATATTTCGATTTTTTTTAAGAATCCAGATGCCATATCTCACATGTGCTTGAATAAACTGGTTCACTGATTTAGGTAGAAACTGAATATAATAAAAAACCCTGTTAAATAAGTGTATCGTAAATTTTAATTTTCAGTTAGTGAGTATATTGTCATGGGGAGTTTCGTTCATATTGTAAATCAACCGCAATACCAAAATTTAGTTAACTCGTCCATGGGGAAATTGAAACACATATTTTTGTCAAGTATACTCGTTCTGGGGATTAAGCGGTTAAAAGTGAAAAAATATGGGTTTTATAAATCGCTTAGTATTTTAGTTTTATGTGTAATGTTCATCAAATATTATTTTAGATGATAAACTTATATATGTGTAATTCATTTGTAGCTTGTATGTGTGTGTTAGTGTTTGATTTTATTAAAAAATTATAAATACGATACGGAAATGCGCTTTATGGTAACGTGATATGGCAACCCTGATTGCATTTGTGAACTTGATTGTCCGCCATTTTAATTTCTCGAAATTATGACAGATGTGGCCATAACGCCTAAACGAATGTCTGATGCGAATATTATATAAGCATTTATTATCTTATATGAAAAATGAATTTAAAAAAATACAATAAAAATATCTTTTTACGTTGTACGTAAAATCTAATCTTCTCCATATGTTTTTAATGAAAACATTATAAATTTTGCTTAAAAAATTGCATTTTTTTACCGCGTAATTATTTTTATCTCATCTATATGAGAATGTTGAACTTCATACTTGAATTATTTTCAGTAGTTTATTAATCGTCGAATTAATTTTAATTTTGCCGCTGGTAGCTATCATCGGGCTTATCATAGCGTGGACGAAGAGCGAACGATAAATAAATATTAAAATTTGCTCTAAAACAACACACAAAGTGAACGTAGACAAAGGAACGGCTAAAAATGCATATTTATTCACAGTTAATCCGAAATGAATTAAAATTACCATATAAATTTATTTCGATTTACGCGATGAGCTCTCAGATACGATCTCATTGGTAAGTGTTTTTGTATTCGCGTTAATTTTTCTCGATTGTCTAAATAAAAATGTATATCGTTTACGATCCGAGAAAGTCAGTCGAAGCGGTTTTATTGCCCCGCGACGGTTTCTAACCGTTCGCTCTAAAAATGTCCACCAAACAGTTTAGAAAACCGCAATTTATATTTATATGGGGGCGTTCGATTAAATCGCCGTCGTCGCTTAATTAAATTAAATAATGAAAAATATCAGGTGTTGCCAGCGTGAAATTTGCACGCGCGTATGGATTTCGCGCGGCGCCGGACAGTGCCGCCAACCTTATCGCCCGGAATTAATAATTCAAAAACCAGTTACGCTTAACCGGGTTGATTATTTACAATTTCGCCTCCGTTGAATTTAGTGTCTGAAATTAATCGGCACAAGTGAGGTTACGTCTCGAATACAGTTAAACTTCATTATTCGAAACAATTATGTTTATAGCGTGCGCTTAAAACTATTTTGATGTCGGTTATCTGCTATTGATTCGACTATTTATTATATGCAGATAATTTTATACTTATTACGGTGCAATTAACATCAAATTTATTCATAATGTAAAACTGTAAATATTTAAGTGCCCGGCAATTTCAACGAGATTCACGAGCTGACTTTTTTATTTACACGTTTTGAGTGCGATACATAAATTTGCTTAAAACATAATAATTATACACACTTTTGTAAAATAGTGCAGATTCACGACTCATTTGGACGAACACGAATTACGCTTTTAATATTTCCGAATTTATTTATGAGTTTTAGATTAATAATAATAATAATATGTACATGCATACAACATAAATTAAAATAATTCATATTCAAAATATCATCAATTTACACACAATTAATTTCGTGTAAATTAAGTAATAGTGTAATAACCGGTTCATATTAAAGCTATGTTGCTACTCAAACAGTTGTCTGCGAATTACCGAGGAGGAAAATTTGTACGGAAAAATTAAATACACTGACAATACAATATTTATAACATAGCTTTGATTACGAATCGTTGACAATTTACAAGTACAATTATCTTACGGAAGGATGAAATGCATATGATGGCAAGGTGTGTGATCTAGCTGTAAAAAATACTTTTAATTGCAACTTCGCTTTGCTGTTTTTGGATCAAAGAGAAAAATGATTCCCAAATAAATTTCAGCTAAATGTACTGGTTTTACATTATGCTATTTTCTTCTCGCAAAGTTAATAATTTACCCGTAAGGTCATAAGAGTTATAGAGGTAAACATTGTACATGCAGGAATAATGTGGAAAACAAAACTTTAAATTTGGTAACACATTCACAGCTAAGAGCCACATATTTGTTTATGATTGTACAGCAGTGCGAATGCTAAATTATGTGCGCATAACCCAGGCCGAAATATTGTATCTTTTGGTTGATTTACCATTATTTAAATATTAACAATGTGTAATTTTATTTATTTTCTAAATACGATCCAATTAACTCATATTAATTAAATCGTTCATGGTCGTTATATCAATTACTTATGTCAGACGTCAGTAGTGATGTGCCGAAAACGTTCCGTTACAAATTTGAAATCGCTACATATATAATTAAATCGTAATTAGATTACGGCAAAATGGAATCGTAACGCGTTTTAAAGATGCTACGTCAAGTCTATAGCGCACATGGCGTTTGGAAAATTGTCGCCGCCTAACCTAGTTTGCATGCAAATCGACGATATTCGCGTCGAGACTGGTGATTTTCTATGCGTTTTTTGCGTCGGATTTGCCGTGTGATATCCGCCGTGTCCGTGCAGACATTTTTCGGTCGAGCTGGCATACGGTCAGCGGCCAAGAAGCCAGGAAAAAGCGATAAATCCGCGGAGACGGGAGCAACGCACGGCGAACACCATTTGCCGGTGGCTGGGCACGTCCAACTCCGATATCACACGTTCACTACGCTCGCGCCCGTGTGCAGTGAGATTAATCCGCGCCCTCCTAGATCTCAATTCGAAAACGCGAACAAAAATCTACGGCTAAATTTGATTCTATTTGTATAATTCGAAATTAAGCATTTAAACTGCAGTTAATAGCGAAAATACAGCTGAACGATTCTCATACATTTCGTTCGACGGTATGTAGGTAGTAATGGATTTTACCAGGATTTCTGAATTCGAACATAATTTATTGGAATTAAAAATAAAATATTTTAAAATCTATCATAAAATATGTTTTTTATGGATCTCATTAAACGGAGTTACAATTTATTTAAATATCATTGAAAAATATATATAATATATTTTAAAATTTTGAATTTTTTTATTAGCTGACATTTTAAAACAAAATAACAGATTAGGTTTACTAACGAGTCGTGAGTTTTACATGTGCTATTTTTAAAATAAGTTTAATTTTTATATGATTAAAACTATAGCAGTTATTGCGTCTTTAAATTGTGTTATATCACACATAAATTGAAAAAAAGTGTTTTTTTTTATTGAATCTTAATTTACAATCTGTCCATATTATTCCAAAATAAAGTAAACATTTTGATATAGAAAAAATGGGCATGAAACTGAATAATCCAACGGTTATTTAGTTACTTAAATCTTCCATTACCACATCATCAGCATATGCAAAAATAGGCATTCTGATTTCTCGATGATTTTAATTTCTCGAGACATTAGAATTCTCGACTTTACTTCTCAAATTTCTCGACAATTCCCAATAAATTTTGATGAATGAAAATATGTATGAATTACATAAAATATTGCAGACACATTATTACATATTATTATTAAAACAACCCTTTAAAAATACACGCCATCTAAAGTATAATCAAACATCTTCGTTATTTTTTGTTAAGAAAATTTCGGTCGTGGAAAAATTCCTCTCGTTTTGTGTTGATGTTGATTTAATTGGCAACAAGGCTTCAAATAGGCACTATAAATTATCTGTTCTCTTGCCAGTCGACTCAAATATTTTAAATTCTTTCTCCTATAATCCGTAAGTATTTCTCTAATTGTTGCGCCAATGATAAATTTTCAATTTCTTCAATGGATTCTAATGATTTAAAGGAGTCGCGAAGCTCCTTAGAATTCGTCGAGCCATTAAATAATCTGCGAATAATTTCCTTACCCATTTTACACATTTCAGCTTCTGAAGAATAAATAAAAACGTCATTCTTTTTTGCCTGGTGAAAGATTCTGGATTTTGCAAACATTTAATTAATGACATCAATGTCTGGTTTCTTCGATTATGTAATTTATCTTTAATTGCTCATTGAAATTTCAAGCTTAGCTCAGAATTATTATTTTACAATAGTTTACCAAAATTTTTAAGATCAATAATAATCGTGAGAAAATTGTCAATAAAAGCTGTCGCTACTTTACAAAAACGATTATCGAAAAAGAAAAATAGCCCTAAATAGTTTTGCATTCTGCCTATTCTCAAGTACATTTTTCACTTATCGGAGCGGTTCTTAGATCACCAAAGCAAAGATAAAGCCACCGGCCGGTTAGAGTAATTGAAAATGCAAAAAAATATTAGTCATTAAAATATTTTCGATCTCCCGAGAAAGAATGCATATTTTCAAACATCTGGCACAAACACATTCGGTAAGGTTTCTTATCTGAATGTCTACTTTCGTTACTTAAGAAAAAAATAAAACGAGTTCTAGTGATAAAAATTTGTAAACATTTTTTTGTCATACCCAGACTCTTATTAAAATCTTTCAAGAAGTATGCATATTAGGCACGAACCCTCCTTTACTTATGCAGCGTTATAAAAAGGGCAGTAATTGTAAATATTTTAAAAATATTCGTACAGATTTAATTTTATATAATAAAAAATGTGTTAAAAAATTCTCGATTTGACATTTTTCTCGAGAAGAAACACTATGCAAATTCTTGTGATGTACATATATATATATATATCAATTTATATATCCGTTTATTTATATTTGATCTATATTTTTATTTATACTTAAATTTCTAATTATTACTTCTATCACAAGGTTGAAGATAAGTTGATAATGCATCCCCTTGTTTGACTAAACTCTTTTGTTTATTAACTACCACTTTGAGCCTTTTAGTGTTGTTTTAACCAATCTCACTCATTTATTTGGGATGTCTAAAATATTCGGAACATATAACATTTTTTATGAATGCTATCGAAAGTGTTCATAGGTGGTACAGTATTCATAGGCTATTGTGTGAATATGACACATTGACATTCTTCCAGTTTTTCATTGTCCTATTATCCCCCTTTTTACACATGGGGACAATAATTGCCGTCATCCAGACTTCTCGTAATAATGTTATAAACAGTTTCAATATGAATTCTTAATATTCCACTGCTGATTTTACTTATTGCTTTTGACGTGGATTCTAAATAGGGACTCCCTTGTATTTGGCCAGAAAAATGCATGTTCGAAATACTATGAATCATAATAACATTGACATATTTAAGAAACGATCACTGACTGGCCAGCTTTCGCCCCCTCTGAAATAACGTCCCTGCTATCTTAATTTATAATACCTTTCCACTATTGTTTGCATCTTTTCTGATTGTAACCTTGTTTGCAAATTCAAGGTTCTATTATAAAATTTAATACTGCTTCTTGTGAAATACGTTTCAACAAGTTTTCTTTAACTGATTGAAAAAAATTCGATTATTGAACAGGAACGTTTCATTAAATTTAATATTGCGAAAAGTAGAAATAATTAGTTTTGTGTATGTAATCATTGGATATTTCTTGTGTGCAGTTTATTATTTTATACTCGTATTGCTATTGTAAAAAACCTAGTTACGGTTTTATACGAATATAATACGTATAACTAAGATCTGCTATTTTTATTTAAAATTTTGTGCTAGATTTTTTTAATCTGAATAAGTAATACTTTGCATGAACTTTTGGCATAAAGTAAAAAAAATGTAATAGATCTTTCTGAAATTTCAAAGCGAGCGCTTCGACCGCTCGACCGCAGCATCTGTGATCCGTTCGTCAATTATGAGAAGCGACAAAGTGTATCGCGAATACAACCTATCGCAGAACTCTGAGATTACAGCTATTCCAATTATTATTATTTACGCCAAATATGAACGTAAATTATACGAGCCGTGTAATTTCCCGCAAGGCGAAACGCTCAAATTACACAAGAAAAGCGACGCATTCGTCGTTTAATCTGCGCGTGTAAAAAGTATCATTTTTAAGTTGTCGACGCGAATCCATTATCTCGTCGTAGCATTTAACGAACGCTGTAATTATGTGATGCAGTCGTTGCAATATTACAATGAAAAAATCATGACTTTTATAAAAACGTAGGGACTAAATTATAGCTTTATCTTAATTATCAATGTGCGCAAAATAATATGCTAAATGCTCATTATTTACATAAAAAATGCTCAATTTCAATTTTGACCACTGAGTGACAGACCGATTTTTTATCGTGAAGACTCTTGTGTCACCGAAGCTGAGACGAGAAAAACTAACGCTTTAGAAAACCGTTATGATCTATTGCGATTAATATTAATCAGCAGATGATATATTTCGAAAGGAAAATGCCTCTCGAAGCATGTGCGTTCGGATGCGTTTTCTAACGTCGAGGAAATTACAAAAAAGGCTGAGGTATGCGTGCAATAATTCCGTTATTGTTATGTGTTGAAGAAGTGTGCTTTCTAGTCGGCGCGTTATCGAGAAGAATATCGACCGCGCCAATATAATTCAATAAACACATTCCCCTCGCAATCGATTTAATCGTTGTTAAATAATTAGTTTGTTTGTATGGTTGTGCGATATACGTTCAGATAATCTCGCAAGCGAAACGTTTATAATTTTATAAGCATCGTACGCAGTGGCTCTAATCGGTCTATTAAACTCATCGTGGTCCTATACATAAAACATTAAGCGTTTCCGCGGTCGTCGTTTTTTATAACGATACAACAGAAAGGTCGGAATAATTTCCAAAAAACAATATCTTCAACATTTCTGGAGAAAGGCAGTATGAGTTTCCGTATAAAACCGCACGAGAGTCGATCATTATCGAAGATCTCAATTACTATATAGAAAAAATAAAACCGCAAATACGGTATAGTAATAAACTTGATGTTTTACTGAAAGTATATTTTTAGATTCGCTGGAAACTAATCATGCTTATATTGGTTTTGATAGCCTTTACGATGTCTATAGTATTTATTTTAATCGGGATTGCAGTATTGGGAAAAGATTCGGTACTACCGGTATTACAAAATGAAATACCGGTAGTACCGAAATTCTTTTTTTTAAATTCGTTAATCTTATTTGTTGAAAACGATATAACCATGTCCTAGAACTACGAAACTACGATGTGAGAAGTGATTTTGCGCTCTTCTATTGGGCATAATTCGGTTTATATGTTCTTTATTTAATTCCACTACGACGGCTACGTCTCGATTTTATTGCTTTTGACGTAGATTTTTGACTTCTGAGAAGGGATAATTGTTTTTTGCGCCCTCTTATTAGTCAAAATTCGGTTTAGATATGCCTCATTTGATTCTCATTTATTGTAAGTCGGAATATTATTATAAACAGTCTTATTGATTATTTCCACTACTGATTAACCTAAATTATAAACAGCGACCCCCCAGAAAAATGCATAGCATTTAATGAAATACCATGAATTTTAATTAGATGGAAATATTAAAAAAAACAACTCCTGACTGGCCAATCTTTGCCTTCCCTTCACGAAAAAGCTGAAATGACGTTCTCTTCGCTTGGATTTCAAGTGCTGATTGTGGTCCAATTTATTTAATCACAACATTGAGCCTTTTACATAATATTTTATTACCCGTTACAGATGTTGGGACCACTACTTAAAAAAAAACACCCAAGAATGCAATGACAAAAGAAAGAATGTTCTGCTCTATCCTTGTAAATATTATTTGGAGCCGCTCCGACAGGATTTTATTGCTTTTGACGTGAATTTTTGACTTCCGAGAAGCGATAATCATTTTTTTGCGCTTTCTTATTAATCAAAATTTGGTTTAAATATGCTTCATTCGATTCTCATAATATAATTGTAAAAAGTCCTAATGTGAAGGCACAATTTTGTTGCATTTGACGTTCCATTTACAGAAAAATTCATATCAGTTAATGAAATACTATGAATCTTAATGAAATCGAAATATTAAAAAACGAGAAATGACTGACCAACTTTTACCTTTTACCAGATAGTTCCTTTAAATACACAGTTTTGAATTTATAGTAATGGTAAATATACGATAATAAGGTTTTTAAAGTTGCTTATTTTTTCTTTAATTTATAAACAATTTAGTTAGAATTCCCAAATCAAACAGTTTTATATTATTATCTGTCTAATTAACTTAAATATTATTAAATATTATTTAAGTTAATTAGACAGATAATAATATAAAACACCTTTGTTAATACAACCAGATTTTAAAAATATTAAAAGACACTAAAAATAAAAAGGTCATATTGGAAATTTATGTTTGAGAAGGATAAATTTTTGTAGTAGCTAAAAATAGATCGTCACTTAAAAAACCCAAGAAAATAATATATTTCATTCTCGTTTCTTGAGTTATTGGTCGTTTTGAGTACATTTTAATTTACTACTAAATATTATTGTCAAGTGTTAATTGTCTATACAATTTTAAAGTGTTTTTGTGACAAACAGATAGACACGTATATTTTATGTTCTGTTTTATAAAACGTAACGTAATTTTGTATACTATAGTATAGATTTTTTTTCATAGATACTGATTTTAGAATAATTCGAAAAAAATTAAGATTCAAATCTGATTATATAGTTATAAATGGCTGATTGTATAATATTATATTCGGGTACATGCTCCGTAACGTTTAAAAAAAACAGGGCGTGAGGTTCTTCTATTAATGGTAGATATTATTTATTTATTTAGCTAATTCTTTATTCACAAAACACATAAAAAATATAACAGAAACATATACTTAATATAAAGAAAATATTTATTTTTATAATGTATTTCTTAATGCAACTCTTAATAATAAAATTAAGGTGATCAGACGTCCTCATTAAATGTTGTCCTACTCCTGTCATTTTTTGTCCTCCTTAATCAAATATTCCCGAAATTATTTTTTAACTCCTGCAGCAATTTTTCTTCTGATAAATTTCGGAGATAACCTTTGAACAAAAATTTCCGCGATGACCTTTTTTTATCTACCGCAGCAATTTATCCTCCTCGAATAAAAATTTTCTATGTGGCTTTTTATTTTTAGTGTCCTCCATTGATATTTTCAAAACCTGGTCACGTCAACAAAGGTGTTTTATTTTTATTTATTGTCATACATAAACGAATCTCGTCATTGTTGTAATATCATTCTAGGTAGCACCGATGTTTTAAACAGCTTCGTAAATATTGCATTCTTTCAAAAAAAGCTACAATAGAATGAATTTCCATTCTGCCCTTCAGCCGCGCTTATGACGCGTGTTAAATATTCTTTGTAAGTAATACTACTTAAAAGTCTGTACGAGTTCGTGGGTTATATAATATGACGGAAGTTGGACGTTTACATTATCACGCAAAGGGCGACCTGGTGCATTATCAATTAGTAACAAAGTCTTAAATAGTAGATTATTTTTTTTATAATATTCATGTTTGAGTCATATCTGCTATGCATTTTATGTGTTTTTATATAAGCTATCTCATATTATGTGTATAAATTAAGGATAAAAATTAATACACATCATTAAAAAACCACATCGTGTACATTTGTGACACTTGCTCGTTACCGAGCGTTCCCACTGCAACGGCTACGGCAGATTTGATTGCTTTTGACGTGGATTATTGACTTCCGAGAAGGAATAATTATTTATTGCGCTCTCCTATTGGTCCAAACTCAGTTTAGATATGCTTCATTTAATTCATACTAATTTTAAGTTTATACTATATAAATTATATAATTATTAATTAAAAAAAAATGTAAAATACAGCGGTTTTCAGATGAAACTTTAATTAATTGCATAGGTGATAATGATAGAGAAGTTGGAAGAAAAATTTTAACAATAGTAATATATTGACCCATTCAATTATTATGCAACAATATTATATATGCTTAATAAATTAGATAGAACGATGTTGTAAAAATTACAAAATAGGGCAATGAGGGTAGTTTTAAATAAAAATATATTTACTAGTCGTTAAAAGATTGGAATGGTTGGATTATAATGAAATATTGAAAATTAATGTTTTAGTATCTATATTATATATAAATTAGTTTCTAGTATCAAATTGATTTGATATTAGAAAGAGTGTCGACCCGAGAATGATTTTTTTATGATAGAGTTAAAGAAGGTTATCACGAAAATTTATGTTTAAAATTCATCTCGTAAATTTATTTCCGAGAAAGTTAACGGAAGACAGATTACCGCAAAAGGTTGTCATTAAAATATTTGTTCAATAACTAATGAGGAAGACAAATTCATGGGAGAGCTAAAAATGATCGTCAAGGGAAACTTTGTTTAAAAACCATCTCGGGGTTTTATGTTTAAGAGAATTACTTTCTACAAAAAAGTAAATCAATAAATAAATTAAATAAAATATTTTTTACTGCTTTATCTTCAATCTCTCAAGGGATATTTTAGATATGATAATATTTTATTTTTATTGATGTTTATATCGGGGCCGCAATAGCAGCGAGCCCTTTAGATCTGAGTCCCATTATTTGTCGTTCGACTCCATTCGATGCAGCGATTTTTCGTTCGGTAGCAGTGGTCTGCGACGTCGCCGACACGATTTTACTGCTTTTGACGTAAATTTTTGACTTCTTAGAAGGGATAATTGTTTTTGCGCTCTCCTATTGACCAAAATTCGGTAAGAATAACTATAGTATTTTTAAAGCAGAGTGTAATATCGAAATGCAGACAAATGATGGTTCAATATGTGAGATGCGATGTCTGTCTGTACTTATTATTCTGCTAATTTTCCCTGAGAAACGATTTGGCTCAATTTGTGTTTTGTACTTGACTTAATGAAAATTCTAGTTTTAGTACTTTCGTTAGGTTAGGTTTGGGTTTGAACAGTAAATGGACGTTTTACAATTGTAAAGTTTCATTGTCATTTTAGAACAGCGTATAATTTCACTAGCGCCTATCAGTTATATTAAATTTTCGCTAGTAGAAATATGTTACTGGTGAAAATGTATTTAGACTTCACTAGTGAAAATCTAACTTCACTTAATAAATGTAAATAAATAGTAATTAAGTATGTATATGTATATGTAGTATATGTATTACTATGTGTGGATAAGTTTAAATCATATAAGTTTATCAGCACCTGCCAGCAGTGGCGTAGCTAGGGTATGTGCCACCCAGGGCGATCCTTAAAATTGCCGCCCCTCCCATACATTTTTGTAGGGTCATAAAATCAGCGTTTCTTAAAATAATAAATTGGTTATTGTGAAGCTCTTGTTATTCGGGGATTTATATATGTTTTAATGCATTCAGGGTTAAGAACTACACTAGACGATCCCATCGCGAATACGCCCCCCCCATATCTACGCCACTGCCTGCCAGATAAATTATATTGTCACTGGTAAAAATATGATCTACCTGTGACATAATTTCATTGAAATGACATTTACAAAATATATTTTCAGGATAGATTTGAGACTGTTTTTTAGATTTTATTTGAAGGATAACTCAAGAACTTGTGTTTTTATTTCATATTTTTACAGGGGGGGGGGGAGGGGCAAAAGTTGGCTAGTCAGTGCTAATTATTTAATATTTTGATTTTAATAAAATTCATACTATTTTATTAAATGATATTTTTTGGTCAAATTCAATGGGGGGGGGGGGTGTCCACACCTGCCCTCCCCTGCCGATTAAACTGCCCCGCCGGACTCCAGCTGTAATTTTTTGCGTAATTTTAAGTTAGCGAAAGAGTCGTTGAATGTGAAAACCGAATCACATCGAAAGTATTAGCATTTAGAATTGGATTATTCTTCGGTAAGACGGTGCAGCACACCTGGCGGGCGGCCACCCCCTCCTCCCCTCTCCGCATGCGTTCGCCCGTCGAGACTCTGGCGCTCGCCGCCGATGTCAGTCGCGCCGCAGCCTCCGCTCGGGATAGTCGTGTCAGTCGCGCTACGGTCAAATATCTAAGTGCCAAGTTCGATATCGAACAACCCGCTCCCTAGGAATCACGGTAAGAACGATCACCCCTCTCCCCGCCACTCTGCATTGCCGTGTGTGAATTGTGACATTTAATTGGAACAACATCGAGTTGATATTTTCAGTTTTATTACTGTTTTGACTATGCGTTTTGTTTATGCGAATCGATATAGGGCTCGGAACTCGTAACGTTGGCAACACTGAACCGCGTTGCTGAAGAACACACCCCTCGCGTCTGAAGGGTTATTTTTTAGAAATACATATTAGGCGCATTCAACGCATTCGCTTATCTGAACCCCAAACCGCATCCGTCTACTTATCACAGTAACGTCTAATAACATTTTTATTGTGCACGTCCCCATTGTGTTTTATTCATTATAATAAATAATACATGTTCGAACGTCCCAACGCTCCATTGTGTTTCTGGGAAATGTGCGTTCGTATGCACATCGTTCGTATAAAAAATGCATAGCATAATGATCGACGATGTAGAAAACTGTTTTCTCGCATCGCCGTTTCGATCGATTTTTATTTGGAATCAGCGTTGCCGTCTCGTTTCACCGCACCGCGTACTGTTCGCGCACTTCGTTTTTCAACAACGGTACTTCTCCTTTTACCGAAAAATCATCTCATAGTCAGATGCAACGGTATAATCGGCTCGCGGGCGCTAATGACTCTTTTAGATTCGCCTCTTGAACATGCTTAATAATCGAACAAGAACGTGTCAACTGACATGAAAATTAAAACATTCATGAATCTCTATAGAAATTGGGTCAGTTGAAGATTTACAGTATATATATCATATCATCACATTACGGTCCGCTCACGCGTTTTCGCGTGATGGCGAAGTTTCGTGGTTCATGAGTTTACGAGGGTTAAGCATAAAGTAGCTTGAGCTTGTATAAACATCGTACGAGCGTAATAAAGATTCAAACTTTCATCAAGAGATGACAATATATTTATTAATAGCGTTAAAAACGTCACTTGCTATCAAAACATACAATTTAATAATCCACAGAAATAGTAGACCGTCGTGTTTTAATAGAAGAGCTTGTTCTTTTTTATTTTTTCTTACGGTCCTTGTTGAGTATCTTTGAAGTATATTTATTTTCTAATATAATGTATTTTTTACTACATTAGAAAGATTTTTTAATTATTAAAAACACGAGTAAATTCCTCTTTTTAATAATTAAAAAATGTGAGAAGTCGCGTTATACGGGAGTACCGTATTTACGTTAAATCGTACGTGGTGAATACTTAGAAATTTAAATATCGAAACAATCAATGTGATTAGGCTGTAACTTTTGAATTGATATTATCAAACAAACTAATTTGCAGCAGTCGAAATGTTCTCGCTTCGGGTTGTCCATATTATAAGTTTAACTATCGATTTAACTAGCCGGTAGTTATTTGTATCCAGTTGTCAATCGTTCAGGTTATTCGAATAATTGATCAACTATTAATTTATCTCAAATTAAATTTGAAAAAATCTTGCTCTCAATATACCCGAGTAACTAGTGCTGAAAACATGGCAAACGAAACTTTCGGTAAAACCTACGATTCATTCATTATCTTTATGAATTTTGGAACACGTGCATCATATTTTCCTCAAATTTCGTGCAAATATTTATTTATTCATTTTTAAACGCGTGGACGTCATTTAAGGGGTGTATTTAACTACCCTATATTTTGCCATAAATTTGTGTGTAAACTACACATACATTAAAAATACAAGAATCTAGACCATAAAATTATCTAAAAAAATTCTAATGTTCATTAAAACATATATTTTTTATTCAGTAACATTTAAAGACATAGAACCTCAGCAATAAAATAGCATTAGTATTTAAAATAATAAATCATGCATTGTTTTTGCATATTTTATAAAATTTAAAATGTCTTATGACAATAAAATTAATAAATGATTGATTAAAATAATTATATTTAATAACCAATATTATTTTATTATTTGGGTAAATAAATTATTATCGGTAAAAACCGAGAAAAAAATTACGAATATATTCGAATAATTAAAAACTACAAATAATTGGGGTAGCATCTATTCAATGAAGGGCGGTGTCGACAATTCGACTTTCGACTGTGAGATTTAAAATGCCCTTGGGAGTACTTCTCAACAAGTTTGACCTACACAATAATATTTTTGGCGATAAAAAGGCTGGTAAAAAATATATAAGATGGTGTTAGGGAAGCGGACCGCCCCGGGTGGCACTTGCTTGGGGGCGGCTTTTTTGCGGTATTCTGTAAATTTATTTTTTAACAATAAAAAAAATACTTTACAATAAGGTTGATAAATGGATCGCTTCTGTTGCGTTAAATAATAACATAACAATCACGTTTTTTGTTTTTATACTGTTTGTGCGGCACTCATTTGTTAAGCTTTTTAATTTTATCAGCTGTTTCAAGTAGTCCAGAACTTTTGGAGAACTATTGCAAATTGTGCGTGTATCTAGTATCCCATTTAACTTCTATCATGACTCATCGGGGAAACCTGTTAAGACATAAAGCAGTTTCGGATGTTTTACTTGTATTGATGTGTTCATGACGTTTCACTAAAAATGGCATTAAGCAACATCTGGTGATATTGTTTTCGTAGAGTAACACTTTTTTAGCAAATTTTCGTATCTTAACCTGCATAAAAATATGAACAAAAATAACAATACTTATTTCTTATTATTTCAATAAAAAACTGTATGCTCATTAAAATTAAATACATAACATTCTAGTGATGTAGCTAGGAAAAGGCGGGGGGAGGGACCGCCCCAGGCCGCACTTGTTTAAGGGCGGCCTTATCGCGATGGAAGGACCGTTTTTAAGCTGAGTGCGCTAAAATAGCTAAGAGTTAAATTTAATATGTGAAAACAATAAACAACAGTTTAACAAATGGTAATTTTATGACCCAAATATTTGGCCAGTTTCTTAGAATCGGTAAAAGTCAAAGTTACGCCAGATGTTACTCAAAATTTGTTTGAGTCGAATACGTGCTAAAATAATTATAGGCAGGAAATTAAATGATCAGAATTTGAATCAACTTTGGATCAGAATAAAAATCAAATCTTATCAAATCATGAATGGTCATTATTATATTATTTAGGGTCAAAATAAAGAACGGTCGTGTGAATTAAAAAAATATTGTAACATTTATAAATATAAATGGACAATAAATTATTTATTTTAGAAATATCTCGTTCACAACAAAACTGTTAGGCGTGAGCGAGCGGTAGCGAGCGAGCGTTGGTCAGAACATTAAATACCCCATTAATAACTCTCAACGAACCTATTTAACTGTATGTAGGGCGTGAGCGTATTTAGAGCGGCAAACGAAGCGGGAATAATGTCAGAGCGGCGGCGAAGAAACACCTCGATAATAATAATGATTATGAACTGCCGACATGCGAACGACAGTTGTACCAATCTTCAGCGTTACAGTAATAACAAAATTATACGATAACAATATTGCCAATTGAAAAATGATTCTGACCATCTGTCAAAATAATTATTCATTTAATATAAACTCTGACTATTATAGTCCAATTTAAATTTGAACCGATTATGGATTCTGACAATTTAATATTTTTCTAGCCGCTTATATTCTGACATTTAAACATAAATTCTGGCTCATGTTCAGGGAGGGGGGGGGGGCAAAGGTAAACCTTCACTGGTATGCACTGTCTCTACACGATTCGTATTCTTTTCATATGGTAGTTATTATCTCGTAATAGATTTTCTCCAGTAGTTATTAATATTACGCACGACCAGCTTCGATGTTCAGTATTCGATGGTCGCTTTAGCAGGATGGACATCCGTTCTTTGTCGACTATTAAGCCGTCTTCGGAAGTAGGTGCAGCAGATCGCGACGCACGTGCGTAGGTATGGGCGCTGGGCATTAACCCTTTTTGTATCGTGACCCATTGTGCCACCACCGCCGCGGAAACTAACCCGTCCGTATAATGGCTAGTTTTTGATTTTTTTTATCCGTCTCCGTGGGAGTGGGCGACAAACGCGCACGGCGATACTTAATCTTTGTATGTATAGGGAGATCATTTTAGGGGGCAGGTGGGGTCATTTCCCCATTTAAATTTGAGCTAAAAAAATCACGTGTTAATGAAAAGTCTAATCCATCCCGACAATATTTTTTAAAATATATAATTTCAGTGAAATCAAATTAGAGTACATATTCACCGGTAGATATATATTTTACCAGTGAAAATATAAGCTATCTGGCAGGTGCTTGTAAAATTATATGAATTTAACTTTTCCATACATTTACAATCTTATCACTATTTATTTATATGGGATGTAAAATTTTTTAGTGAAGTTTAATTTTTAACTTGCTATATGACTATGTATATGTGCATAGTAAATGTTTAATCTAGTTTTATACGATAATATATTTTGAAACCTGTATAAAAATAAAATTTTTTTTTATATAGGCAATATGATTATAAAAATATTATTTAACTAAGAGTAGACAAACAAATTATCTAAAAGTAAATTTGACAGTTGCGAAACGTCCATTTGCTGAAACTGAAGAAAGTTTTAAAACTAATTATAGTTTTAAAACTTTTATCGGGTTGTGGGAATTATCGTAACCAGGGTATAATAAAGACGAACTTGATATTAAAGTGTAAAGGAAGGGACCACCTATGAGCCTCCGTTAAGTCCAGAAGAAAAGGGCTTCACATAAATAACACATAATTACTCTCCGATACATTGAAATAATATTTCTTTATTGCGAAACAGTCACGGAAACAAAAAGCACAGTGAAGTTCTATTTTTCCGTTGCACCATTCGATCTTGGAAGAATGTACATCAAGCAAATGCCACTTTCTAGAGGCGTGGACATATTTCGTTGGTCGAAGAAATGAGTGCAACAATTGCCTGGGTGGTTGCTAGATGGCTGTGATTCGTCAGCGAGCTTTGATACTGAAAGACTGGTCTTCAATGAGAAGAGAACAGAGACGCCGCGAGATGGAGAACGACTTTTCACTACGCAATCGCTGCCATAACTACAAGACCTCTGAGGACCATCCACTGGAAATCATCCCTCCGCCAACTTCTCCACCACCATTCGGAGAATAACGATACTCGCCCACAATAGTTTGTAACAATATATTATATAATGAATTAATACCAGTTTCCAACGGGGTCTTTCTGGCCACAAAGTCAAGTCCAAAATACAGACTAAGCCGACTAATCTCTCAGGTGAAAATAAGCGGAGGAAGTACAGGTAGACGTAGCATCTTGCATATTGCTAAATAGTCTGTCTGCACTTAACTATGTTTTAAAAATATTATTTCTATCTTTAGCGATAGTACTACTGACTTCTAATATGAGAGTATTGGTTAAAATATATTCAAATTGAATTTTGGTCAATAGGAGGGTGCATGGATTTTTGACTTCTGAGAAAGGATAATTGTTTTTGTGCACTCCTATTGGGAAAAATTCAATTTATATGTTCCTCATTAAATTTGTAATATTATTATAAAAGTCGTAGTGTGTTTCCACTGCGACGGCACGATTTTATTGCTTTTGACGTGGATTTTCGAATTTTGAGAAGGGAGTGAAGCCACCAGGTTTTACTGAGATTAGTTTTTGTGACCCAAAGAAAAGTTTGACACTGATCAATATGTTTCATAACATAATATTTATTATTATACATATATTACTTATTAGCTCAGTTGACAATGAAATAAAAAAAATTAAATACTATGATCTTAATGGTATTTATATTTCACAAACAACAACTGACTTTTGCCCTCTTCTGGAAAAACTGAAATGGCGTCCCTCTTTGTACCTTTGCATTTGTGAATTTCGCGTGCGTTCTAAAAATGGGATGTTTCCGTTTTTCACGGTCGCCCGAGCGTCGCGGATGGATGGTCACAATGACCAGCGATTTTAGACGATGGCATGTCTGGCTCGCCGATTCGATTATTGGGTCAGCGGTGCGTTCGATCTTTTCATTGATGTAGCATATAAAGTATATTTGCATACACAGGATCGCAAGGTTACGTGACATGTGCGGTGATAAGAACAGGCGATCGTAGCGCAGCGACTTTGTCATCTTGAACTCAACTCTAAATAACCAAATATAGACCTAGTATACAATTTATAAGCACTCTTTCTAAAACGGAGTGAGGGTAGGATATCGAGTTGAAGCAATGTTTGAAGTATAAATAGGGATTCTATTTGAAGGGGCTGGTTTATTTGCTTTTCCTTAGCTGTGCGTATATACACTTAAGACTTGTGATAATATATTATGCTAATACGTAAATATATTCTTTGAATTATGATTTTAGTTTAAAAGTAACGCGACGTTACGATACCGTGTATTGTTACGAACGAACAATAGTCTTCTTGTCATCGACATCGTTCGTCAATTTTGAAACGTTGATCGATCATTGTGACATCGATCGGTCACTAAGCAGTATAAATGATACACTACGATGCAACTTGTTAATTCAGCGAGGATTTTTCGTTCGAGTGCAACTTGAATATAAATTTATTTCAAATAAAGTTCGTTCACAATTTTAAATTTGTGTCGTTATTAATTTATTAAAGTAAATATTATCCAACCGGGCCGAATGGGGTATCTTAGATACCCCAACGTTTTGTTTTTATAAAAATTTTTTACTCAATTTGCGTCCTAACTCCCCTTCGTTTAATAGGAACAGTTTGAGACTTGTTGCCAGATTTGTTGACATTCAAACCGAGACATTAAAATTTAAACTGTAACCCCCTCCCCCCCATTTACTTTTGGTAAATCTTGAAAGGTTTTAAATGCAATATATTTTAAAGAATTTGTGGCAAACTGCACAGAAATGCTTGAGGGATGTGTAAGACATCGTCAGATTTAATTTCATAATTAATTAATCGCTCCATTTATTTAATTAAAACAGTTAGTATATGAACGCATTTTGTGTATTCCGATAGAGATATAGATGTGTATATTTATTTATTTTTTAAATCTCGATATTCGTCGCGATGAGAACTTACTGTTCGATATTTCGGCAGTGATACTCCTGCCATGGTCACTGAATTTTAGCAAAACCGTATTTCAGGTACCGAAATATCGAAAAGTAATTTCTTAATTTAAATAATAATAATATTTAAATATTATTATTTAAATATTATTATTATTTAAATTAAGAGTATTATTATTAATACTCGAGAACCTCTAAAAAACAGTATATATAATTACATATACATATATAAAGAGATCTCATATTCTGAAAGTTGTACGCTCCGCTCGTAACTTAAAATTTATGGTCCGTTAATTTATGCACTTTGGTCAAAAGTGGAACATCATGACCGATTTTTGACGGATTTTAACAAAGTGTTATATGTGACAGATTTGACCTTTTGCATAAAGGGAAAATGCAATGGTCGATTTTAACTGTATCGATGTAATAAAATATATTTCTCAGTTTGTATTGTATTAGCTTCCATTTAGTTAACAACCCATCAATTACTCAATTAGATGTTTAAAACGTTTCAATGGAATGCCACTGGACTTCAATCAGTTAATTGTACATTTTAAACACTTTTACATCGAGTCTCGATCGAGGTTATTGTATTTTAGCAACACTCCATCTTGTCAACCGCTCTCGAAAAATTGTTAAAACTTTTTGGCACACTTGCCAAAACAATTACTCAACGTTGACACAATTGCTAACATTTCTCTTTGCAAAAAAATTAATACCATCCAATTATGCTAAATTCACTCGGAATCGCTGCACTTTTTATTGTACGTTCAAAAGGCAAGTCCCACGGTGACTCAGTCAGTTCGCAAGACGCGTTTTCTGAATATTAATACCTCGTTTTTTTGCGTATGAAAGTTAAACAAAACGAGCACGACTTTGTCTGGAAGGCGCCTCTCTTCCGACCGTTCCAGACCTTGCGCACTATTTTTGTATCATACTGTGTTTTCGGTGCGAAAATGGAACGAGTTAACGACCAGTCGTCGAACTTTAACCAGATTAACCTGTCCGTAAACTTCGAAAAGGTCAATATTTACCGCGGCGCGGCGGGACAAAGAACGTTCGACCAACCGGAGCAGTTCTTCAAACGAATGGATTTATCCGAGATTGCTCGATAGTAATCATATCAACATACGAGGATTGTTTGAGCTTCTAGAGCCAAGGGCTAGAGGCAATTAGACCTTCGATATGTAAAAGCATGATCGAAGTTTTAATTAGTATTCGTCTTGTTGTGTATATGAGATGAGGTAAAATCTAATTATGCTTAAAGGTAAACCATTTTTACAATAGATTCACTTAGGCGTTGGGAATCGTGTACTGAGTTTTGGGTACTAGTAATTAATTTAACATTTACATTCAACGATTTATAGAATCATTTTTGGGAATTTATTATAAATTTAATTTGATTTTTGAGGACACGATAACTAATGTAGTTTTTATCATATTTTTATTGAAAAATATAACTTGCAGATATCTCGACTAAGTTTGGCAACCAACTTAATCTGCAGTCTTGTTTTAAAATGGCGGCTATTAAAAAATAATAGTTCCATTAAAAATATCGTTAAGAAAAACGTAAGGTATTAATTGTATCATGATAAAACTTTTCATAAAAATAGGCATTGTAAATATCTCAGCTAAGCCTGGTCCGCAATCTTATTTTAAAATGGAGGCTATTTAAAAAATTAAGCAGTTTTTTTGTAGCGTAGTTTTAATCGATTTTTTTTAAATTGTGATTTTATTTAAAATTATATTTATATCTAGATGTTCATTAAAAGTCATGGAGAAAAATGGAAAGAGTTTTAAAATAAATAACTTATACGTTTTTATATCTAGAAATTACCTGATTCTTACGACTTTTAATGTATAGTCTACTAGTATTTTTATAGAATTAAAAAAAATATAACTCGGAGTTGCACGCTTAATTATTTAGATGGAATTATACATGTTTAATATTTTTATTAAATGATTTAAAATCTATAATTTTTTAAAGCATGTAATAAATTAATATTGGTGTTCTTTATATAAAAATGTAAAATTATTAGTAATAGTAATATTAAAAAAAATGTTCAAAAATCAAATCTATGTTTATATAAAAAAAAGTTGAACAATGCAGAAATTATATATTGTTCAAAAAGCTTTATTATACTTAATGAAATCAATCAGTAATTAAAAAAATATACATTTTTTAATATTACAAAACTGATCATCATGATTTAACCCTTTGGGTAGTGAGTTATTTTGGTAACATTTTCTTTGGGAACTTTAACCTGGGAGTGAGTCAATTTTACGAATATTTCCATAATTATTTCTATTGCTATTTATTTACTATTATTTAATATTGCATTTATAGTAAATAATAATAAAAAAATAGGGATTATACTAGTTTTATTGTTTTGATTTAAATTAAATCAGCCCGTAGCGAGTAGAGACTAAACAAAACTAAATATATCTGTTATTCTAAAATTTGCATTTGTCCATATTCATAGTGAAATTATGCTCTTTATTTTGTTATACAATTTTTTTATTTTTTATAGTAGACATTGACATAAAAAAGTCGCATAGAAAATAATGAAAAAACAAACATTTTGTAACTGACAAAATTTCTGAAATTACCTATATTTCCAAGTTAATATTATGCTGCTGTGGACTTTTTCAAAAGCTCATTATTATTTTCATCTATTTAAAATTAATACGAATAGTATTTAAAATATTTTTTATTGTAATATTTTTTTGAGCATACCGAGTTTTATAATGTAATTGTTGCTGGATTACACTATTCACTTGTCTTTTTGGCAATAGAGATAATTCAAATAAAAGTTGCACATTAAATTTGAAACATTTATTGCTTTCTTATTTTAAAAATTAAAATTAATGGTCTCATTATATTTTTCAATTTTTTATAACCTAACGATTATATTATTTTATTTTATTTATTTATTGTCAAAAACTTATTTTTCAAGTAAAGATAAATTCAAAGGCAGGTCAATATTTATATTGGAATCGCAGCGATTTAACGTTGTCGTAATTTTTTATGAAGTTGTAAAATTGCTCTCTCATGAAGTCGTTGAAAATCGATTTTCTTCCGATGCATTACTCGGATCATCTGTCGCGTGAGCTCATTCTTGTTATGTATTATACCGGTACACGCCATGAGGATGCTCTCTGTGCGCTTTGTGAACCTGTTCTGCGAGCCGCGTGCATGTCAGTGAACCTTCGCTTAGAGCTAGGACGTCATTTGCCTGTGCCTTTCTGACAACGGTGAACCGTCATGCGTTTTCGTCCCGCCCGCCGTGCTATCCGGGATTCGTCCCTGGCGCTCGCGTGGTGCGTCGAGTCTGGTATCGATCGGCATCCCTCGACGGGGACGCCTCCCCACAGCGCCGCGACGCCGATCTCAAAGCGACCGAAATCTTGCTCGAAAAGCGCGTGACCGAAAATGTTGACATCGATTACCGACACCGGCCGGTTGCTAGTAGGCGTAACTCTGGTCCAGGGACGTCTTTCAGTGGTATTTTTTTTTAATATTTCGATTTCATAGTATTCTATTAAATAACATGCATTTTTCTGGAACAAATTCAAGGGGGGGGGGGTAAATACCCCCACCTGACTTTTTTTTAACAATATTACGACTTACAGTGGTGTGACAAAATAATTGGACCAGATATTCTTTTTCATATTTTTGTAGTTTCTAAACACATTTAATTTATAAAATTAATATTATTTTTTATTTTCGCACATTTCGCACATATCTAGTATAGATTTTTACTTTTATTACTCTGAGTACTCTTCTAGCCATACTCTCTATACTCGTTATTATATTTATTTTTATTTTTTGGTCGCTTAGTCATACGTTTTAAATGGGTTTTATTTTTCAAAATATCTAAATTAGTATTTGAGCAATTGTGTACGATGGATTTAAGAACTGCCGAATACTTATAAGGCGAATTATCTGGCCAAGGTAAAACTTGTATATTTTTGGTTTGCCAAGTAATTCTTTATTGATTTTGCCGTGTGGCAGGGAGCTGTATCTTGCATAAATTGTATTCTATATTTTTGTCTATAAAATATAGGTATAAATAATTATCTAAAACATTTTTATATTGATCTTGATTCATCTTTCATCGAAAAAAATAAAGGGGACCGGCACCTTTGCCGCTAGTAACAAAACATAACATTACTGAACTGAACGCTCGTTACCGAGCGTTCCCACTGCGACGGCGCCATCACGGTTTTATTGCTTTTGACGCGAATTTTTGACTTCTGAGAAATGATGATTGTTTTTTGCGCTCTCCTATTAACTAAAATTCGGTTTTTATGTACTTTTAACATCATATTTTAAAACAAAGTGTAATATTGATGTGTACACAAACTATGGAGCTAGGGCAGGGATTAACAAACTTTGCACCAGAAGAGCCAAATATGAGTAGCACAATTTTTTGAGAGCCGTAAATATATTTTTACAAATACGATGTAAATCAGTTCAAAAATTATATTTTTATTACTAAAACTATAAATGTATATAATTTTTACAGAATATGAGTTATACACAATTTATACGCATTCCTTAAAACTGATGTGAACAATGACTCCAAAATTCTCATCGGTTATTTGACTTCTCAAAATTCTTTTTATATGGTTTATGTTTAAAAATGATTGTTCACATACATATATATGTAGACGTGAATATATTAAGAATTGTTGATGAAAATTTTTTAATTAGTCGTATAAGTTCAGAAGGCTATCAAAAGTATTAAACATATAGTATTCACCTTCCACTTGTATTGTGAAATTAAATTACATTTTTCTCTCTGCAAGCATTTTTAATTTCATAATAATATAAATGCGCATAAAATATTATAGATTTTAGAGCGGCACTTGTCACTCGGGTATATTGAGAGAAAAATACTCAAGTATACGAATTTTTTCAAATTTTATTCAATATAGTATAAACGAATATTATATTAATATTCGATCAATTAATAGTTAAAAATCGGATAAATAACTCGAATATTCGATTTAGAATCCTAGGAATAACCCGAAAATTTCTGGTTTAGAATCATTGACGTAATTTTTTAAAGGGGGGGGGGGGCAAAAGTTGGCTAGACAGTGTTCGTTTCCTTCAGTATTTAAATTTTATTAAATGTCATGCATTTTTATAGACAAATTTAAGGGAGGGAGGTGCACCCACCTGCCGCCCCCTTAAATATTTAGATTGATAACAATTCACAGGGCTGGCACAGACTGGTTAAAAAATTGTTTTCAAAATCCATTGATGGATTAACAGATTTTTTTTTAGTAAAGTCGTTTGAAATTATAAACAATACTGGATTTTGTTATTAAGTCACTCAAAAAATATAAATTATATTGAGCATGCCATATATGACTTTGGACTGCAATGGTAAAACCGTTTTGCGCATGTCATACATACGTATCTTTAGAGTTCTACGGGTTAAGAGCATAAACCATGTCTGTTTATAATATATAAAAAAAAAGCTAAACGTATGATAATATTACAAAATCTGAAAATATTTTATTACGCAGGAACTAAAAATATATTGTTTATATTATTAACCTTACATACATACAAACATTGAATTATTGTGGCTCTGATTCCTTAACTCTCATCAGAGCCACAGTAGTCGTGTTGTGACAGCTGAAGAGATTATTCTTTTCCACCTGGCGGTGTTGTCTACAAAAAAACTGACAGTTGCAATCTAACAATGGGAGATTCTACCGTCGACCTTATTTTTTTGAGTATTTTTTTAATGTCCCGCAGAAAATTATATGTCTGCCGACATTTCATATTTTTACACAGTAAACTTTTAATCGTTTCTATGGCGCATTTGAACTAGAACGTGAACAAATTGGCGCACGGAATGTAAAGTGTGGCCACCTCTAATCTAACGGATTTAAAACACGGTATTCAGATACATATCTCATCCTCAAATTTATAAAACGAAGGTCGAAATACCTGCCTAACCTTAGATAAATCAGAAATCGACGTTTCCAGGGATTGACTTTATCGCGTTTAAAATTCTTTCGTCTGTTGTCTCCATTACGCTTATCTCTCTTAGAGCAATTTATATACTCTTAGTGTTAGTGTAGTTTGAAACATAAGGCATTGGATGATATGTAAATTTGCTCTAATATGCCAAGTGTATTGCAAACCGCTGCAATTCGCGACGCAATTTCGCATAAATATGTACAAATACATTTTTTTATTATCGACGCTTCATTAAGACAGCGTGTAATAGTATTATCTCTTCACTGTGGAATTGTGTCATCATCGAGGAAATGTATTTATGTATAAATATAGTTTTTAGATTGTTTTATGTACATGTTTTTGTGACTTCCTCTTGCTATCTCTCGCTATGTCGTTTTGTTAATTATCAACACATTATCTGTGTACTATGACAGCATAATTAATACGCATGTCTTAAATATATCGTACTCGTAAAAATAAAAGGAAAGAGCAAACTCGTGATTTCATTCATGAATTCGGCAAATTATCTGCCGAATGCGTGAATTGGGCAGGAATTGTTTTGCGGTGGTGTATTTGTAACTAAACTAAATGTCATTTGATTATATAAAAATAAATAAATCGTTAATTTCATTGATGTTCATCTGCATTTAGAATGCCAAAAAAGTCTACAACTGTAAATATGACGATAGGTTAAGTACGATTTTAGTATAACTATGGAAGCCCAACATTTTTTGTAACTCGATGCTTTGTAATCAATTGAAGTCAGATAAATAAAATTCCTAAATGTTGAGAGTAACCTCACTTAACATTTACATAAAAAAATGTATACGCCTTATTGATTCTTGTAATCAATTTATTATTTATTAAATATTCCATATATTCATACAAAAAAACGGACAACGTCATAATTTATACGGGAAAATATGAAATTAGCATTAAATTAAAAAATATAAACTTAATTATTTTATTGCAATTTTATTTAAAACATACAGTTTGAAAACTGGTGAACGCGCTAGCTCTGGCGCAATAGGTTTTTATCGCATCGAGGCGCTTCAGTAAAATAAATGATTAATACTATTATTATTATTGAAATATTATATTTATTTAGCTAATATAGCTACATTTTACACTGAACAAATTTTAATTAAACATATATAATATAAACATAACCTGAAAATAAAAAAAAGTTAATATTATAATTTATTTCTTAATGCACGAAAGTGTTTCCTTATTCCATTTGGGAAAAACGCCACAGTTTTATTTTTGCGGATTGTCCTAGGAATATTATTATATAAATTCACACTCCCATATTTATTCCTAATTATCCTTAAATTGTTTCTATTTATAGTATTAAGTCTATATACGTCTTTATTTTTTATTAAATACTTATTTAAACATTCTGGTAACATATTATTTTCTATTTTATATTGTATAAATACTAAAACATATTTAATATTTATTGAATAACCAGTCCAATCTATGAATCATACTTCTACAACTAGTAAATTTATTTTTATTTAAGACTTCTCTCAATGCTCCATTTTGTAATTTTTGCAACATTATTTTATTCAATTTATTAAACATATCTAATATTAATAATTAAAATGAGAATTGTCTCATATACTGATAATACTTTTGTATTTTTTTGTATATACCCTTAACATATTTTTCATTCTGGATATTATACATACCTTTTTTTCCATTATTTTTTTAAATATGTAATTACAATATTATTTAAATTTTTTTTTATATACAATAATTCCTAAATATTTTATAGTAGAGTTATCTATGAATATTATTTTATTATTATCTAACATATCTTTTTAATTAAATACACATACATTTAGTTTCAGTACGTTATTTTTTAATCATATTTCTATTATATATAATTCATTATTTAAATTATCTACAGCTTCTTTAACATTTTCACCTGAGCAATATAATAATTTGTCGTCTGCAAACATATGTATTTTACATTTTTTTATGTTAATAATATATTAAAAAATATTATATATATTTAAGAATAGTTTTCCTTGAACGGAAATAATTTAATTCCAATTTTTTACGGTTTAAAGTCCAGATGATTAAATCAAATATTATATAACCGCACAATGAGTCCTAACCGCAAAGTGTCAATAATCTGAATAGCATATTTTTTTGGTATCTTGCTATGTATTAAGAACGATAGCTTCATGTTTGTACATATTTGTATAGTAATTATGAAAAATCCGTTTTTTTAGCAGTTCAGTATTTTGTAAAAAATGTAAAACTGTACGCAAATTATGTGACACATCTACGATACGGTCAAATCACCCCGAATTCCCAAATGAATCACCACCCCAAATTACTTTCTCACGTTTTCCTCCATCAGAACGTCGTCGCACTCCAAAGCTTCTCAATTTGTTTTTTACTCTCGACATTATCGATATTTGCGAACGGTGAATCATAGGAATCGTCGATCGACTCGTGTGAATTTTCAATACACTTTTTCGACCGATAACGGTGACCAAAAACGAATATAATAAACGTTACTTTTTAGTAACTAGTGCTCGTTACCCACTTTTGAAAGAATACTGTTAGCCGCCGAGACGAGAACGATTCCATGAAATTATTAAAAAAGTGTAACGATCATAAAAAGTGAAGGATTTGTAAACAATCTTTAGTACAGTTTTTTTCACGTTCCGGTAATAGGTATTTTTTTAATCTAAAGAATGTACGCTTTTAAAAAAATATTATATATTATATAATATATACGTAAGTCTTAGTTCTTATTTCGGATTCACCTTCTTTCGAATTCCTTATATGGAATTACAGAGTATAAAACCTATTCTGTCCGTCGAGACGAAGCGGGATCATCTCTCGGCAAATACTGTTCTAACCGCCTGCTGCATTCCGTTCAGCGATTTTTAACCTTTTATAGCGCAGCATATTCGGAAACTTATCTTTTGTCTTCGTGCAGCGCGAAAACCGCAAGATGCATCGTTATTTGAGCAGGGTCGCCAATTTAGCTTTTAAGATTAACCGTATTGAATTAAATGAAATGGATTTTTCTGGCCATAATTACGCTTAGAATTCATGTCAAAAGCAATAAAATCAGCAGTGGAATATTAATATGTCATATTAGGACTTCTTATAACGATATTACGACTTATAATTAGCGAGAATCTAATAAAGCAAATCTAAACCGAATTTTGACCAATATAGGATTTTGACCAATTAGAGCGAGAACCAGAATTTTGATCAATTAGAGCGCAAAAAACAATTATCCCTCCTCAGAAGTCAAATATTCACGTTAAAAGCAATTAAATTATGTCGGCGCCGTTGCAGTGGGAACGCTCGGTAATGAGCGTTCATAAACGAGGAACATATAAACCGAATTTTGACCAATAGGAGGACGCAAAAAACAATTATCCCTTCTCAGAAGTCAAAAATTCACGTCAAAAGCAATAAAAACGTGCCGTCACCGTCGCAGTGGGAAAGCTCCTCGCGCCTCCTTGCGCCCTCCTTTTGACCAAAATTCGATTTGAATTCACTTTTACCAATACTCTCATATCAAAAATCCGTAATAATATCGGTAAAAATAACTATCATATTTTTAAAACATTATAACATTCAAATGCAGAAAAACGTATGAAGTAATATGCGAAATCCCACGTTTGTCATTTTCATTCGCTTATATTCTACTGAGAAATGATTTGGCTTAATATATAATTTGGACATGACTAAAATTATAATTAGCCTTAAAACCTTCGTGACGTTAAGTTTGGGTTTGAACAGCAAATAAACGTTTCGCAACTGTCAAATTCAGTTTCATATACATTTTAAAGCAGCACATATTTTCACTAGTAGAAATATATATCTACTGGTGAAAATGTATGTATACTTCACTAGTGAAAATATAACTTCACTAAAAAATACACATAAATTTATTTACATAAATCGCATGTAAATAAATTATGAGAAACTAATAGAAAAGTTGAAATTATTTAATTTTATTAGCGCCTGTCAGATAAATTATATTTTCACTGTTAAAAATTGATATTTAGTGCTAAAAATATATTCCGATATGACATATTTAAAAAAATATTTTTGGGATAGATTCGAGATTTTTTTAAATTTTATTTGCGGGATAACCCTAGAATTTCTGATTTTGAATTAATGACGTCGTTTCGCTTTTTTAGTATTTTTTTTTCAATATTTCGATTTCACTAAGATTCATACTATTTCGTTAAATGACATGCATTTTTTTGGCCAAATTCAGGAGCAAGATCTCAAAAAAACGTTCCTGTAGTGAAGAGCTGCGTTACCTCTGAGGTCAGACCGCAAGTCGCCTCATTACTGAAGCTAAGTCGTGATAAATGGATTTCGATCTCGCTAACCGTGACAATACGCCGAGATTCCGTCGATTAACCTTTTGGAAATCGGATCAGATTTGTGTCTGGAAAGTTACTGTTAACGTTTTTCGAAGCTAACTTTCTCAATACCTATTAAAATTAGCATAAAAATATTACTTACTGGTTTAAGCGACGGAACAACTTGTATATATTACGATTTTTAATTTTAAATAAAGTAAATTAACAATGCTTGCAAAACCTAAGTATTAATATTAGTCGAATCGAGTTTTATAATTATAGTAATAATTAAAATCAATTGTATCACTAATATTTAAAAAGCCAATAACATCAATTTTTAAAGGCGGCAGTTTTAAGTCTTGTCATTACGAGTAAAATACGTTTCATGCTGTTATAAAGATTATGTATTTTATGTTTAACGATATTTTAGCCAATACGAAGTAGAGTATAAAATTATACCGTATCAGTGAATCGAAACGTTTATTCTTGCCCGTCGCGGTCGAGAACGCTCCTCTTGCACGAACTCGACTTCTAACGAGCTTACCAAACACGAATATGTTTTTGGCGATAGCTATGAGGAGCTGGAACAATTTATGTGATTCATTTTAAACGTGCACTATATTTTTTTAAATATTTAATGTTTGCATATGTTGTGCATATGATTTATTGTATACGTATGTATGCAAAATGTTGAATTAAACATGTTTTAATAACGACCATCATAACGCAGTGGAGAAGTCATGATAGTCAGATTTGCAATAAAAAAAATATATCGATCAGACTAGGGGCGTAAAAACGAATAATTATTAATTTCATGCATATCGAGTTGTCAACTTATTCACGTCCATTATATTGTAATACATAAAATGTGAATTAATCTACACTGCGGTTGTTTTAAGGATGTATTATGTAGTGCTTTCTAAATACTCACCACAAGGATTACATCACATTTAGCTTATGAAAAGTTTTACCTTTACTTTTTTTGCATAAGTAAATTATTTTCATGATAATTTATTTAGCGATATATACCACAAAGCGAAATATTCCTATCATTAGTAATTAGGGATTGCAATACCGGTATTGGTGCAAAAATTGACTTTCGGTACTACCGGTATTACAAAATTAAATATAAAATGAAAATTAAATTTTTGAAATCAGTATATTTTATTTCTTGAAAATGATGATGCTCATGATATTATTTAGATTTCAAGCAAAAGCGTGGAATTTAATGAATGATATTATTTAGATATTTTTATAATTTAATATTTGCGTGGCATGTCAACATAAAAGGAATACATTTGGTTTATTACATGCAAATCTAACAGTACTTTTGTATTGTAACAGAAAAATAAGCGCGCTTATTTTTATGATAGGGATGGCTAGCGAAGTAAAAACAAAAGCAGGTATTACATACACGAAATTTTTTCTACTGTTTGTACATATTTATCTCAATATTTATATAAACATTTATGACTCAAATTTAATTAATGTTGTATAAATAATATACATGAGTATAAATAAATATGTATACGCGAGATAAATCTTGCGAAAATAAATATAATTGCAATATTCTAAAATTAATATAAAATGAACAATAATTAAATTAATATAATATTAATAAATCACATCTCAATCACAGTTTTTAAAAAAAATATGATTTACAATATTCTACACACTCCTTTCTTATATCATTCATTCGGATAATCGTAACTTACAAAAATAATAAATTACTGAATGGATCTCTGGCCCCTGGAATAAATATTTAGGAGGCATCCAGAAGTTTTCAATCAAAGATTGTGTTGTCCTAGATTTATTGTTCCAAAAGAAAAAATATTTGGTGCTCGAATTTTCCAAAATATTTTTTTTTATAATTAATAAAAGTGTTTTAATCAAAATCAATTTGATAATCAATAAACATGGTGAATCATGCGAGCGATACTCGGTTTATTTTTTCAGACAATTAATCAAAATAATAATAATAATGTCAATACCGGTATTATTGCAATACTTATATGGAACTATATACTAATATACATACTTGATACACTTTTAATGTAAATTATTTGTAATTAATTTTTTTTTTGCTAATCAATAAACATAGTGAATCATGCGAGGGTACTCGTATTATTTTGTCAGTCAATCAATACATATAATAATAATAACAATACCGGTAATACCAGTATTATAGCAATCCCTCTCAGTGATACATTTTTTAATTAACCATAGTATAGATTTGCTATATCACATTGTTTTGTAAACGATCGGATATGAAATACTAATAAAACATCATAAATTATTCATTAAATAATCATTACCAAAACAAATAGCATTTACAACTGTGCAAATTATTTAAATTATCTATAATTATTCATTAACGCTTATAAAACTCTTCTACGAACAAAACGAATGTAATCAATTATAGATACCATCATTAAATAGCAATTTTGCTTTTACTACAAATATACGTTAAACTGCTGATTTTCTTAGTATTGTTAGTTCACTATTTTTTAATGTTGTGTTGCTTATCTTACTTAATATTGTTTTAAAAAGTTGTTGATTGTATACTGAAATAAAAATAAAAATAGTAGATACATATAACACTATTCAGCTGATCTGAACTTTCGCCTATATCAATCCGTGGAAATGTGGCGTATTCTTAACGATGGGAAAATCACACCTACAAAAAAAATCACAATGCAACCGAACAACTGTTATGTTATATATTTTTATTACAAAAATTCGTAATTGGATGAAATTAATTTAGTCGTATGATCGGTGATGTCTTTTATAAAAAAAGTCCACGTGAACTCTTGCGAGTTCAGGGCACTTTTGGCGCTGTGGGGTCATCTGAGATATCTGAGAAAATAGCCTGGGAACGTTTTCGCGCTCGGATGACGCTAGACAAAAGCTAGCTTGGCATGCAAATCCGACAGGATTGTGATACTTCGAAGGTCTTCGTCGCGCTCGAGATGTCGAATGACATGTCGCGTGCGATTTGCGTACACTTCCGCGGACGCTTATCGGCGTCGGACATTATAACTAACGTAGCGATCGGATGCTATATATAGTAAATCGCCAGGCGATAAAAGTGCATTAACTTTTGACTGCGGACGACCGCAAGTTGATTGTTCGTTAATCTACAATAATAATACGAGGGCTCATCATTTTATGTATACTCTTAAATATAATTATATCAATACTATCATTGAACATATTTATATAATAGATTATTCAGTTCCTTTGCAAATAATCGCAAATCTAAGTGTTGGGTTATGTCATCTGTAAATAAACAAATTTTATCATTGAATATGTCATTCGCGTTTTATGTGTAATACGTTCCATGGTGCGATTTATGATGGATTCGAATTTTTCAGCAGCATAATAGGTCTCCCAACCTTGAATGTTAGTTCGCGCTTTGATAATCCAATTGTTTCGGGGAGTTTAAAAATTCAGATATACGACTAATTCTAAAATTTTCCATGGAGTAAAATGAACGCGCTGCAACTGGCATATTTTTAGAAATGTCATTTCAGATTTTTCCATGGGGAGGGAGGGGAAGCGAAAGTTGGCTAGTCAATGGTCATTTTATTGAATAAGTATTATTATTTCAATAAATGACATGCATTTTTTAGCCAAATTCAAGTGGGAACAACCCCAAAAAAAAAATTGTGCCATCACATTTTATAAAAATGTTCCCACTGCGCCTATACGATTTTATTGCTTATGACGTGAAATTTTTCCTTCTGAGAAATGATAATTGTTTTTGCGCCCTCCTATTGACCAAAATTTGGTTTGAATATACTTCAACTAATACCCTCATATCAGAAGTCTGCAGTAATATCGATAAAAATAGCTATTATATTTTTAAAACATATCGAAATGCAGACCAACTATCGGTCAATATGCGAGATGCGAATTTGTCTGTACTTTAATTTTTGCTTTTTTTTCCTTGAAAGTTAAGTTGGCTTAGTTTTATATTTATAATGAAACTTTCATCAGGGCAAGTTGGTTTGGTTTATTGATGTATATTATGTTTGGGCTTAAACATCAAATAGACGTTTCGTAACTGTCAAATTCAGTTTCATAGACATTTCAGAGCAGCATATAATTTCTCTATCGTCTATTAATTAAATAATATTTTCGCTAGTAGAAATATATATCTACTGGTAAAAAAATATTTGGACTTCACTAGTGAAAATACAACTTCACAGAAAAATACACATTAAGTGTAACATTTGTATATCGCATGTAAATATACAATGATAAGTATGATTATGAGTTAAAATCATATAATTAAGAAATTTATTTTACCGACTTTTAAATCGATTGGTGTAATTGTTACTATTTTTAAGTCAATTAGAAATGTATTTGAATTAGGTTTCGAAAAAAATGATTCATACTTTCGATCATGCTGCAAAATTTTTCAATTTAAATATATAATACATTGGAATAACTGGTAGAATCTTTAAGATCAGCATGAATCATATTTTTTTCAATTCTTAAACAAATATAATCATTAAACCGATACTTTTCGATTCACTCTCAATAAAAAAGCATCACCGTAACATTATTTAAATTGCGTGTCAAATCCTATCAGTCTCGTCACACTTCGTTCCACAATTTCGGACGACAATAAATCTCATCTTCAACATTCCGTTCGGCAGTCGGTATCAAGTTGTTCATTTTTATCGCACACGTCTGTGGGGTGACACTGAACGTATTTGGGGTTTCGTGAGATATTTCATGTCTGTTAATTAGAAAACCGACGGAAGGTCAAGGCGCA
Organism: Plectrocnemia conspersa; assembly: GCF_051122295.1. Lineage (NCBI taxonomy): Eukaryota > Metazoa > Arthropoda > Insecta > Trichoptera > Polycentropodidae > Plectrocnemia > Plectrocnemia conspersa. The sequence continues at coordinate 205,275 of NW_028277177.1, read as the reverse complement.
TATTTTTACGTCGTGTGTAAAATTTGTTATGTAAACGGCGTAATTGTGGCAATTTGTGTGATGTTTCTATAGAACGCAGTCAGCGTTCCGTGCGGCCGGTTTCTTGCGAGCAGCAACACTGTTGCCGGTATTTCCGGTCTCGCCTAGGGATGTGACGCACGAGCGAGTGACCGCTCGTTGAGCCTTCTCGTCCTCCCTCCGAGAAATAATTGTGACAAAAGCGCCGTTGTGTCTTTCGCTAATATCATCAATCAACATTTGGCGAAATGCATCAGATATCATGCATAAATAAATTTTTGATAGCTATGATGATGTTGTGTGCTAAATATATTTATGTAAACCAATAATTGCGTAGCAAGAAATTTATCAGAACTGAATCTAAAGACTGCAACAACAATTTTTTTCTTACGATTTTTAAAATTTATTTTTAAATTAATGTTCGGAATTACCCATTAGTGGCAAATTCAAAATAATTATATTGCTTGAATTAAAAATAATATCGAAAGAATAGCAGCAATTAATTCAAAAATAAAATATCATTATTAATATTTTCTTTTGTTTAACGTATTTTTATTGAACCCCATCGAGAACGTATGTATACGCTTTGAAATAGTGTCGATAGCATCGATCCATAAATTAATCAATCATCGTTAAAGCAATAACCAGTCGATCGTTAATTCGATCGCGTTTTCGGCACGGTCATCGCGCCGAGAGCGCGTAATTCAAACGAGAACCAATTTTTTGTCGCCCGCGATGCGTTACTGTTACTGCGTCCTTGATCTTCATAAAAGCGCACGCGTTCGTTCGCATTGCGAATCTCTCGCCCACATCGAGGTCGCTCTCTTGGAAAAATTCTTCACCAGTTAAACCAGTTTACGACGTTGACCGATATCAGCTGTGGCGTTAATTGTAACACAATTGGGGAGTATACGCTGGGGAACGAAAGCGAAGAGAGTATGAAGAGACAAAAACGTCTATATCATAATTTAGTTTTTAATAAAGGTCTATTTTTATTGTTTCAGAAGGCAACGAGATGGCAATGAACGGTCATAACGGTCACCAGAACGGATCAACTTGTTCCGGGGACATCATCACGCAGAACCAACAGAGGGGCTGGTGGACGATAGGGTTGATCAACGCCAGATATCGCTATCTGACGGCCGAAACCTTCGGATTCAAGATCAACGCTAATGGAACTTCTCTGAAGAAGAAGCAGATATGGACGCTAGAACCAGCTTCGAGCGCCGGAGACAGTTAGTATATTTTTAATCTTCACGATCTCCCCTTTGCGACCGCCCTCCGATAGGTTGGAATTCAATAACGATAACCGAATACGTCTACCGAACTTCCCGTTTGGCGGACGCCCTTTATTTTTTTAAGTGATTCTAAATGAAAGATTCTGGAAATAATATATATGTATATATATATAATAAATAAGGATAAATGATATTATCAAAGCTTACGTGCGTTATGATGTAAAATTAATTTAATAATAATATTTTACGTCGTCGACGACGACGACGATGCGCGGTACGTTGCATGAAAAATATTTCACGCTGTAAAAAATATATATTTGACTGTTTCTAACGATACATGGTATTTTAAATTAAGTTTTTATTGTATTGTATGTTCATCAAACATATATGATTTCATTATTAGACACATTATAATAACGATAACGGTGACTCTCGACCTTTCGATCGAGCAATTAATTGATGTTTTATTTCTATGCTAAAATATTCATATGAATACGATATGAATTATTCGCGGTTTAACGTCAGACTGTCGAGTGTTATATTTGCCGATTAGATTTTTACGATAAACATAAAAATATGGATATATTGTATGATAGAATAATGAATAAGCGAACACGTTAAGGTCATATATAAGTAATTTATTTTCAACCGAGAGCGTTTACTGCTCGACGGTTAAGTTGTTTATGCATGTAAAGTCAGTATTGCCCCCCGCGTGTCGAGCCATTAATAATTCACTTAACATCTTCCGCACATGGTCCGCGTCATGAGCGTAAGCAAATTGTAAATATCCAGATCAATTCGCTAGAAAGTTGCATAAATCAGAACGGTGCATCATTATCAGACAATGGAAACGCATCACACCGGTCGGTGATTTATTGTTTTCTTCGATTATGTGATGATATATTATTGCCGAAGTGTTATTTTTCACACGGAACTAAATTGATTTCTAAGCTGTGGTCGATTGCAATACGTTATGATTCGGGAATCGGTCTAAACGTACCTCCATACTTTTGACGAATACACAAGTGCCAAGAAAACTACGGAATGAGTTGTCGCTTATCGAGTGAAACACAGTGCTACCTCGACTTACGAACCTAGATTCGAGTTGCATTTATCTGAAATACGACGCAAGTAGTGCCATGTATGATTTACGCTTACACGTACATATTTGCTTTTTTGTACATCTATTTCAGTATTTATGTAATCAATATTATGTAATGCGAAATTGGGTTTCAAGATACGAACAACAGTAAGAAACGAATTAAGTTCGTACGTTGAGGTATCACTGTAGTCAGATTTATCTACTGGCATTTGCATATTTTTCAAACGTGTGGCGGCAGCTTATCGCGTTCAATATATAATATTAGTTTTATTGCATGTCTGTTTTTATTATTTTCACACTCATTTGCTAATTAATTCATACATGTTAATTAATTTATCTAACGGAAAATCAATCTAGAGTGCATGTGATTAATATTATATGTTAAAATCATATTTTTTAGAATAACATTTTCTCATTTATTTTAAATCATCAATATTATTAATTTATTTAGCTATCATAATACAGTATATAAACTCAATCAAAACATACAATAAATACATTTTTATTAATCATGCAATAAATATATAATAGTTATTTGCACTCTAAATAAAATATCATATACTTGTCAGTTACTGAAACCAAAGTCTCCGTTGCTGCTTTAATTTAATACTATAGTAAAGTAACGTTTTCGGTACATTTCGGTCGGTATCTAGCCTATAACTTGCGGATGTTGGTTTTTAGGTGCTCAAACGTTTCGGGTTTGTTGGGGGTAGACACGACATTTAGCGTAACCCCAAAAAAATCGCATGATCTTGGCGGCTAGTTGATGTCACCAAAACGTGAAATAATGCAACCTGGAAACTTTTCACGCAAAATATCCAACGTTGCACCCGATGTGTGCCAATTTGCGCCATTTTGTTCGAATCACTTATCTTCCACATCAATATATTTGATTTCGTGCCAAAAATAATTGGTTGTAATGCGCCTATAGCACTCACCGTTGACCGTTACAGTCTGACCTTTATCGTTTTCAAAAAAGTAAGGCGCAATGACGCCGCCTTACCACAATGCGCACCAAAAAGTCACTTTTTGGGTATGCAATACTCTCTTGTAGTTCACATGAAAAATATCCTAGCTCCATATGCGGTAATTTTGCTTATAGTGGTGGAAATGTGCCTCATCAGAGAAGAATATTTTTTTGAAAAATCAGCATCAACTTCCTGCTGCTCTCACACACAATCTGCTTAAATTCTTCGCTATCCATGATCTATAGACTTCAGTTATTGAGTTATCTGAATTTTTATACAGATGTAGGTGCATGTGCAGATGCAAAATGCACCAAAGTCGGGGTCTTCGGCCACACTTTTCATACATCAGCATAATCCATTTTTCGCTCAGTAGGACAAGGACAATTGACCACAATCTTCCCGTAAATTTTGATACATGTTATTTTTGTAGAACAATTGAACAATTTTAAACAAACATTTGGCACTTTGAACACGCGTGATTATTGACAGCCGTCTGATTTGCAGGGAAACTAGAATCGGATCACCCTGTATTTATAAATATATAGTATATTTATAATTATTTGTTAATAAATTAATATAGTGAATAAGTAGCTTATCAACTATTTTTCCTATATTTTATTTAAAAATGTTTTATTTTTTAATAAATAAATTGGAATTCAAAATACAAAAAGGTGAGATTATTTTTCGGTCAAAATTAATATTATTATTTATTAGTAAGAGATTATTATACGCGTATGTGTCTATTATTAATATTTTAAAATGTACGAAACACGATAACTGATTGATTCACATCTTAACACGAATCCTATCTGATAATTAGTTTATTTAGTTTGAGTGCTTAGAATGCTTTAAAAAATATATTTCTGATGTTTTTGTGTGAACTTCTGTTTATTATAGGAACAAAATAAAATTCAGTTTGAAAAAAAATATTTCGTAATTTTACAAAAAAAATCAAAACTAGGAACGGACACCCGATTCCTAGCAGCATTTATGTCGTCGTTCGTAAGTGGACACCGGTGTCCTTATAGCATTCAAACGGTTAAGGTTCATTAAAAAGATAATGATTAATAAAAAATAATTTATTTTAATAAGTCTAGCAAAGTTTCGAGAGCGAATCACAATTTTTCATACGCCGCAGCCGTAGATGAATCTGAATAATACGTTAATTTATTGCCATACATTGCATTATCAGTGAAGTTATATATTCACTGGCGTTTCAGTGAACGCATAGAATATATGTAAAATTTACCTGATAATCGCCAATGAGATTAAATGTTGCTGTAAGCTGTCGTTGAAGTTGCGACACGTCCATTTGCTGTTCAAATCCAAACTTAACTCGACTTCATGAAAGTAAAACGAAACTATCAAATTGAGTTATTATATTTTCAAGTTGTTACCAAAATATTTCAAACGTACGTGTAACAATACAGTTCTATTTATATTGACGTCGTCAAAATTCATATAAATTTGAACCTTTATGACCTATAGTTAATTAAATTGTATGCTAATCGATATTTTTTATTATTGTATATTGTCGTTCTAAGAAAAACGTTTACGGTTGAATTAATTAAGTAATATTTGCATTTCGGCAAGTTGAACCAATATTTGAATTATCTATTTGTACATCCAAATGACCGGCGCTTGTTTATCTTCATTCCAGACACAATGTCGGTGAGTTTGAAGATTTATGTTTCGATCTGAAGTTACACCCTAATTTGTTTCAATCGTAAATCACGGCACTTCGCGAGTCGTTTACAATTCGTGCGCCGAATCGCAAACGACTCGCGAAAGAGTTTTCCGACAATGGCCTCCCTTGTTTCTTTTTTGCCACCGAAATTGCCATGACGCACCCGGTCGGACGCGCCCGTGCGGAATATTTAGAACTTCACGCTTAACTGATCATGCTCTTTTTCTATCGCATTTAGGCATAATCTACCTCCGCTCCCACCTGGACAAGTACTTGGCGGTGGACTCTTTCGGCAACGTGACCTGCGAGAGCGAAGAGAAGGACGCCGGAAGCAAGTTCCAGATCAGGTATGTGTAAAACTTATTTCGATTTGTCGGAGGAAGACGTTGAAATGTTGGTAATCCGCGTTTAACGAACGACTCCCGAGGGAGCTGAATGTCGGCTTGAACTTGAACTTTCCGCAAGTCATGCGACAACCCTCGCGCTTTATCTAGGCACTCCCCTCCGGCCGTTACTAGACCCTCTGTGAAAATAGTCTATTTTTGACCTACCTCATACGGTCGACGTTACTGCACTGCGGAGGGGTGGGTTTTTGGAGATTCAATCAACTTTTCACTCATGGGCTACATTTTTGCACACCCCTGTGAGTGCTCGAATTGGAAATCACATTTCTGAGAGTGTCTTATATCGCTTTTAACCTACGGTGGTCGATCTTTCACTGTTTTAAGGTACCCCAGATAGTTATATCAACTATTTTTTTAATTTTAATAAATGTAATTGCTTTCTTTAAAAAATAGTACCAATAAAAAATACCCCTTCTTGCCGTTCCCAGTGACGTGACAGAAGCCGCCGTCCGGACGGCATATGAAATTTGCGGCAGTGTGGTCGCTTACTCGAAGTCGTAGGTCTCGGCCGACTTCAGTTGTAACTTCGGTTCGGACAACTTCCAGAGAGTGTAGTGCAGGTATTAGAGCAAGCCATAAAATAATAAAAAAATGTTTAAAATATAAAATATCACAAGGCAAAGAATAATTCTATATTTATACCGTAAAGTTTAAAAAGAAAAATGTTCGAAACATGTTGAAAAAAATTATACGGAAATACCAGTGTTTTCACTGAATTAATGGTAAATAATTAATTTGTCAAGTATTTTACCTACCAATTGTTAATTCTATAAAATATAAATATGGGAAAATATGGTGAATATTAGTTACCATACTTTTTAAAACTCATATGCTCAAATCATAATAATTGTTTCCTTATATAAATAGCTACAGCGACTATAGCAATATTGCTTTGACGTCTGATGTACATATATTAAGAACTTTTAAGTTGAAAGTAAACAGTACATCTCATGTCTTCGAACAATCGGTGCAATTTCTCACTTTGCGCCACCTTATTAATTCAATACACATTATTTTTTTCAATGAAGTGTAAATAAATCTCATTTACGTCGATATGCGTACCATTCAAAGCAAGGCAGAGGTGACCAACCTTTTTTCCCACAAAAACCGCAACTCGAACGGTGATGTGCAATAAATTTTATCCGTGAGAAATGCGAACGATCCGCGTTACCGTTTTTTTACCATAAAATCTCATTCCGTTCTTCCGATATCGATAACGCCACTTGACGCGTGACAGCCTAATTACTTCACCGTAGCTAACCAATCATAATATAATATATAATAATAACAACCGGAACGAGAAAAAAAAACACAATTTCGCGAAGCGCCGGCCATATGCCGAGGCGTGCGAAACATGTGCTTTGAGCTAAACGTCCGTTTTTTTGCCGAAAAGTGCTTGGAATTCAAATTTATTCCCGTCTGTATTCGTCAAGGTTACGATAGGACTCGACCAGGGTCGGAATCGCCCCCTCGCGTTTGCACTCCCCCGTTTGCACTTGTTTCTAGCGGAGGGTTGATCACATTGAAGGTGAACAGAGTCATTGTAGCGTAGGTTTTTATATGAATTATTTCCAAAATAAAATAATAATATTCGATACCCGTAATATATTTAAATTTTTTTAAATATATAAATTTATCGCTACGAGGACGTGATTTCATTTATTCTATTCCTATATTGAATAACTAATGGATGAAGATATTTATTTATTTAATCAATTAGTACAAAAAACAATTAATTGCCTGTAAAATATTATTTTTATAAACAATAATTATTTTAATTATACATTAATTACTTTCATAATTGTTAAACAATCACTGAGAATTACTACTCGGTGAGGGGATCAAAAGGAAAATGCTTAGTGTCATTTCATATTTTTCAATTCACCAAAATCAGTAGATTTCAATCTACGATTATTTTTAAAATCTTGTTGATTCCAATTGCATGATTTTTCGCCCAACCTAAAACTGACCCCGTACGCAGACATTCGAGTAAAGGTCGATTCGGTCGTATTCTCAAAGTTATTAGGTTTATACATAATTAAAGCATACACGAATACGCCGCACACTACAGCATTCCTTGCTAATGTATTTTTGCACCCTTTTCACGTCGCGCCTAAATGCGCATGCTCCGTAACCGAGTCGATTAGGACCCTCGATTGGGGTTGATACGTCGATTCTGGACTATGAGTAACATAACAATACGTCATTGCGAGGGTTAAGTGCCGATCGTTTAAATTTTAAACCTTGTTTACGGAACTAATATGTGGTTTTGATTTTTTTATCCACTCATCGCTTTGATAATCCAATCGCTCATCCCTTGTGTTGTCATAATTTATTCAATGTCAAGGGGTGTGCGTATTATGTAAAGCACTATTAAAAAGATTAACTTTCATCGTACGATTTAAAACCGCAGATAAGTTTATCAAAGCGAAATTGCCGTCCAATAAATTTATTTATATTTTATATCGCTTTCTTTTTTTTACCTTTCGCTTTTCTTTTTTTATGCATGATGTACCAATAGAGTATTGTTGTGTTATATGCACTGTAATTATCTCAAGATATCAATCTCTCTTAACAGTAGTGCCGAAATTTAGCTCGCAGTCGAAAAATAAATAGAAGCAATCGTCGGACCAATCTATTTTGCATCTGCATATGAGCGATGATAAAAAATGATCTATACATTGGATTGAGAATGTAAAAAATTACAAAAAAATGTATGTAATAAAACGCGACGCACTCATAATAATATTATTTGTAGACTGCTTTATTTTACACGTAGTTTTAAACTCGACAGAAAAATAACATGTGTCCAATGTTACAATTTTTTCCATAGACTTTGACAGATAAATCGGTACTGTAAAATAAAATACGGTAAAGGTTTACTCCTAACGCGCTTCATTTTCGTAATCATATACATACTAATTAAAATAAAAAAAAAGTATTATTATTTTTAAATTTATTTTTATGAAAAAATGAAAATTCTTTCTGAATACGATAATAAATAATAATAATAATCTGCAAATAATAGGTAACATTTCCCAGATACTTTTGTTCTCGGGAAACGAAAAATTTTAAATTAATATTTCCGAGAATCTAGAGAATCCGGAAAAATAAAATAAAATTTGAAGTGAAAATTGAGAAAAACTAGGATTAATAAACATTAAAGTAAATATACATAATTACCAACAATAACATATTTGTATTTCATTTTATATTTGTTTAAAAATTAACACTTAAAAAGACAAACAGTCTTGAACTGAAAGATGATCTTTATTTGAACAAAAATTTTTAGTCAACGAGAAAATATCCTTTCGCTTTCAGTCGTAACTGGCATACAATAACAGTCAACAAAGCATATTTTTCTAATATATTTTCTATTAGTTTTGTAGATTTTAGGCGGATTATATGACGAATTGCTTTATATTTTTTATTATTTTCAAGTACTGCATCGATAGAATCAACCATTCTATTATTTATATCACAAAGTTGACCATTACCTTTTGTATGAATCTCGTTTTTACTAACTAGATGGCATTCAACGTTTTTTATTTAAATAACTTATTAAAAATCTCGCTAGCAAACTTTGATAATAAATAAAAAATGTTAAAGTTCCTTCGTTCGATAATTAAAACTTCCGGTAATTGTATTGAAATATCGTCACAATTTTTACGCAAATAATCAAATAGAAACTTCAGATGATTTGCATAATGTCCACACAATTCTTCAGTGCACATATTCCTTAGTATTGGAGCATTATTGGGATCGAATAATATTAAGGAACACAAATCTTATAAAGCCCCTCGAAATGAATAATATTTTTTTTTTCAACAACAATGCTATTTTTTAAATAAATTTGTAGGTGATTTTAATTTCGAACTTTGTAAGGAGTAGCCGTATACGAAATATTTATGTAGTTGTTTTTAAACTACCCACTACGAGAGTCACGATAGCGTCCCTTATTCTTACCAGTTGCGGCCAAAACGCCAGCGCTTGAGAACGCTCCTCTTACACGAATACAAAGTTGTTCTCGGTGGTAGCTATGAGGATCTGAAAAAAAATGTGGAATGGTGCTCATCTATTTTAGATGTGCACAATAATTGCTGTTTTTTAAATCTTTACTTTTATAATGGCCATCATGACGCATTGGGGAATCCTGACAAGTTATGGTGTTCAGATTTGTAATAAAAAAATAATATTCCCGTTTATTGGATTTTTTCCGCTAAACGAGAAATTCCGCTTGGGATAAATTTTAATATCTTAACTATGTTTGTTAGCCCGCTTGATCTTATAAAAAATTCATATGTGTTATATTTATTAGCTAAAAAAATACAAAAATATATTAAAGAATTTTAATTTTAATCTATTATATATATTTGTATATTAATATAATCATTTTTGCGGATTGTCCTAAGAATATTATTATACAAATTCACACCACCGTAGAATATACCCGTCTTCTTAGACCTAACTATCCTTTAATTATCTCTATTTCTAGTAATGAATCTATGTACATCATTATTAATTATTAAATACTTAGAAAATAATATGTTTTATAAATAAATACTAAAACATTCATCTCCAATATTTCTTGAATATCCAACCATTTCAATATTTCAATCATGCGTCTACAACTAGTAAATATATTTTTATTTAAAACTATGTACTTTCATTGCCCCCTATTTTGTAATTTGTTCAACATCGTTTCATCTAATTTATTAAGCATATGTATATAATATTTTTGCACAATAATGCCAGTGGGGCAATATAATACTTTTGTAGATAATTATTTTTTTGTGTATATGTATACTTAACATATTTATCATCCTAGACAATATACATATTTTTCTACAATTTTTTTTGATTATGTAATTACAACGTTCCTTAAAATTTAATTTTTTTACTACAAATATTATTAACTATTTCTAAAGTAGCGTTATATTATTATTAGTACATTATTTTTAACCATCTTTATGTTATATTTAATTCATTATTTATTATAAACATCGTGTCGTCTACAAACATATGTTACTTTATTAGTGAAAATATAATTTAACTAAAAGATACATTTTCACTGTATGTAGATACATAATGATAAGTATGTAAATGTATATATTACTACGTATGCAAAAATTTAAATCATATAATTTTACTAACACCTACCAAATAAATTATATTTTAGGTTATCTACAACTTATTTAGTATTATTACATATTCAATAAAAGTGTCGTCTGCTAACGATTGTATTTCACATTTTTCTAAATTATTATTTATAGCATTAATATATTATAAACAACAATGGTCCTAATTTGGACCCCTGTGGTATACCGTAAGATATTATTTTCTCTTTGGTATAAGCATAATTTACTTTAACCTTTTGTTTTCCCTTTTTTAAATAACTATCAAACCATCTTAAAACTGTTTCACTTTTAACTGAAAATTTCACATGTTTCTTTGTTTATATTTACATTTAATTCAGCAGTACTGGTTTATTTTTTAATTTACAAATCACGTTGGGAATTTCTTCTATAGATACTGATTTAAATTATTTAACCGGCACGGGTACGATAATAATTATAAATAGTTACATACATTGGGTTGTTATTTTAATGTCTGTAAGGTCTAGACTGGTAACCCAAAAGCTACGGGTTCGAGCCACGACAGCCGACTTTTATTTATTTATTAAAAACCGACCGTAGCTGCAAAGTGAAATCTATTGATTATGAATTATAATACACATTATAACTTGATTGACTTACCCAGCTGTGACGTAATACGAAGGTTCAAATAAAAGATAAAAATAAAAGTTTACAATATATATAAATAAAAATGTCATGACCTTTTCGAAACGTCGAGAGTTTTGCCGCGTTACAAAACGAGTGTAAATTTGTTAGGTCATTACACGTAATGTGGCATAATGCCTTCTTCCTCCGGTTGAATATTTCAATTAGGTCCGCGAATAATGTGTGGGACCGTGCGAACTTGACACGGAGACTCGTCGCTCTCGAGATCTTCGATTTAATTGAATTCCGACTCAACCTTTACCGGACAAAATTTTTTTCTTATTGAATCTACTGCGCTTCAGTGTATTTAAACACAAACATTGGCTTCTTCCCTATTATTTATATATCATTTATTTAGGGTACCCTGAACAAAAAAAATGCAATGACAAAAGAACTAAAATTTCGCTCTATCCTTGTAAATAGTGTGTAGTTAATTGCTCACTATTATAATTCAGACAACACCAATGGTTCACAACGTATTTTTAATCGCGTGGAATTTATTGTTATTGAATTGAATTAAAAACAGTAATTTAATTTACTTAAAGAACTTTTACGTAAATGTAAAAACAAAACTTTTTAAATTGAGAACCACGAATAACATGTCTAGTTTTCGAGCGGTTGGCACAGACTGGTCAAAAAATTGTTTCCAAAATCCATCGAAGGATTAACAGATTTTACGACGAGTTTTAATAATTTGACAATTTGAATATCCAAATCTTTTTACCTTAATTTATTGATGGAAGTATCTCGGAGTAACTAATGAAATAAAATACTGACAATATTAGCATCAAATCATTTAAAATACCTTCATAAAATAGAAAATATATTGGGCATGACATAGATGCATTTGGACTGCAATGATAAAACCATTTTGGGCATGACATACATGCCTTTGGACTTGTAAAGGTCGTTTTAAAACCGGGCATCTGCTCTGCGTCTTCGTTGCGATTACTTTTTCATTATATACTGAAGATTGTAATCTCAATGTCTCATTACTGTACTCGTTTCGCTTTCTTCTACTCGATGACACCGAAATTGACCGGTAGCGTGTCGTCCGATTTGTTCAAATTACTAACCGCCGATTTTGCCCGAGGGTCGTTTCGATTTAATTCCGCTCATTAGAAAGTATTTTTTATCGATTGACCGATCTCTTTTTTGCAGCGTCGCCGAAGACGGCACCGGAAGATGGGCGCTCAAGAATGTAACCCGAGGATATTTCTTGGGCTCCAGCTCCGACAAACTGACCTGCACTGCCAAGGCGCCGGGAGATGCCGAGTTCTGGCACGTGCACCTCGCTGCTCGGCCGCAAGTACGATCGAGACTGCGAATGTAGCTTTTCTCGGGTTTCTATAGTCGAGGTTTCGTTTTTGCGTTTTTCCAGGTCAATCTACGTTCCGTGGGCCGCAAGCGTTTCGCTCATCTGTCGGAGTCCTTGGACGAGATCCACGTGGACGCCAACGTGCCGTGGGGCGAAGACACCCTGTTCACTCTGGAATTCCGCCCGGACGAGGGTGGAAAATACGCGCTGCATACTTGCAATAATAAATATTTGAGCAGCGGTGGAAAACTGAACGAGAAATGCGGCAGCGACTGCTTATTCAGCGCCGAATATCACTCCGGACAGGTAATTCAAGTGCTTTTTATCCATTTATCGTTATTATTTAATCATATTCTCAACGTAATTCGTCGACGCGTAGATTAAGATCAGTCATCGTGCGGTTTGTTGAGGAAGAGCTTTGCGGAATACAAAACCAACTTGTAGTTGTATTATTATTTATTTATTTAAATTAAGACCATCGTGACCTAGCACAGGTTACTGAAATGCGTCACAAAGGTAAAAAAATAACAAAGTAAGAAAGATCAATAAATCATAAAAATAAAATTTAGTGCTACGAATCGGACCAGCTCAATGTACACTGACAGCGTATTTAAGGAGCCGGATGGCGACAGCTATAGGCAAGTCGGCGTTAGAAGTTGACGCGATCGTAATTGTCAAAGCATTCCGGAACCCAAAACTGAAATTCCTCGAGAATAATTTGATTGCGTTTAGTAGTATAAAGAAATGCGTAGTGACATACAACTGCATGCATACATGCATCGCAGCATAACTACGAAACTGTGGTTATTGCGTGGTCGCATTGCCGGCGGAACTAACCTCACGTGAACCACTTTTTAGCGGTCGCTTGCGGTCCACGCGATATCATTTTTTTTTGGTTTTTACTAAAAAAAGCATATTTTCAACACATTGCTAAAAATTAAAATTAAACCTAATTATTGTTATTTATTCTGCGGTTAACTTTTGATTAATTCGAAAAAATATGAAGTAAAACGGTTGATTTATAAAAAAGGAATACGTATAATAATAAATAAACTAGTCAACGATTAACGTCAGAAAGACACGGGTTCGAATCGCATATGAACTATAGTGTTTTTCAATTTTTATCGTGTCTTAGAGATCGAAATTACTGATTATTATATACTTATAGTTCGGATTAGTGATGAATATTATATTGAAATATTAAAACAATGTCGCGGATAGTGATGTCTATCGATTGTAAGTTGTAATTATGGTCTATAATATACATGTGTTTTATACTGCTAATATATTTTTTTCGCTCACTCGTATGCATCGTTTGCGTTTACAGCGCGCTGTAACGCATCATGCTAACGCCTGTCACGTTGCAAGGGAAGATTTACAATTAATAAATTAATACGTTTTAGCTCGCTCTGAGAGACTCGGATGGCGCTTACCTGTCGCCGATCGGCTCGAAGGCCGTGCTTAAAACGCGCTCTCAGACGGTCACCAAGGACGAGCTCTTCTCCTTGGAGGACTCTTTGCCGCAAGCTTCGTTCATCGCAGCTCTCAACTCCAGATACGTGTCCGTCAAGCAAGGTATGAATATTTTTTTACAACCGTCGGAAGTGCCCGTGTGCTACGATGAATTCTAGATTGCCTTTTGCGACGCGTTCTTTATTTCGATTCTTCCACATCCTTATTCGGTCGTATAGGAATACGAATTATTACCGCAAAAATGCACACGTGTCAGGGACATCCAGAAGGGACGAAAGTTTTTAATGTTTAGATTTCATTAAGATTCATAGTATTTCTCATTAAATGACATGCACTTTTCTGGCCAAATTCAAGGGAGTGTCCCAGTATAAAATCCACGTCAAAAGAAATTAATTCAGTGATTGGATTATTGCACACACAAAAATTCTGAACATTGATTGTCAAATATAGTTTACTTTTGATTCAAACTGCTTTATATTTTTCTCTATTTTTTAAGTAAATATTTGTGTAATATTAATTAGTAATTTAATTGTACAATATTTGTAAAGCATCTTTGATATACACAGATATTATTTTTATACATACATATATATTAACGTATTCCTAAAAATACACATATGTCCATATTTACCATCTATGATCAGAAGTTCCGCTGTGCGAAATTTTTGTTTGCGCAATAATCATCGAACCAATAAAATCGCAAAAAACGCTCGGTTCTCTAGCGTTCATATTAAGGCTTTTTATAACAATATTATTTATATTATTAATTTAATTAGCTAATATAGCTAATTGTTTATACACTAAACAAATTTAAGCAAAACATACATATTAAATATAATATAAACACATAATATAATATTTTAATTTTATTCTTAATGCGTGAAGGTGTTTCTTTATTCCATTGAGAAAACCGCTACATTTTTATTTTTGCGGACTGTCCTATGAATATTATTATATAATACAAATTTAAACCTTTGTACAATTTTACCCTAGCCGTACTCGTTTTCCTATACCTATCTATCCTTCGTTTATCTTTATTTCTAGTATTATTTTTATACCAATAATTATATTTATTTTTACATAATTACATACATAACTAACAGAAAATAAAAAAAATACTTATTATTATAATTTATTTCTTAATGCTCGAAGGTGTTTATTACCTTCATACATAATTCCATAATTCTTATACTTAACTATCCTTAAATTGTCTATATTTCTAGTATATATGTACATCTTTATTTCAAATTACATATATATCCAACCATTAAAATCTTATAATCAAATTTCTACAACTAATTAATTTATTTTTAGTTAAACCACTACTCTCATTCCTCTATTTTGTATTTTTCTAACATCGTAATTAAGCAAATTAATATTTTGCACAATATTTGCATTGGTACAATATAATATTATTGTAGATTTTTTTTGTATATAACCTTCTCATCCTATATAATAAACATATTTTTTAAATTTATTAAGTGATTACAATGTTCCTTGAAATCTACCTGTTCCTTTACGGAGGACTGCTATCGCTGCTTCTTTATTGTTTAATTGCCAGCTGTCAAAATTGAAGTTTGCAATGTCGGAGCATATGGTTTTGTGTTTTAAGTTACATTTAAAGGTAATTATCGAAAAGATCGAGACAGACGCCAGACGGCGGGTACAAAAAGACGAGGTCCTCTCCGTAGGTCAGTCGAGCGATTTGAAGATCACGATCGTGCAGATTGTTGAACTTGAAAAAAGTAGTTACATATGCGTTGCTCCTATATGAAGGCATGCACTATTTATAGACGTAAGCGTAGTGTATTTCTAGGACAGTTCGGTGATTATTGCGCAAAGCGAAATTTTTTTACAACATAAATTCTGATCGTAGACACTTATCGATGGCTTAAAGTGTAAATTTATTAACTCCAATTTTGGGTGCAAATGATTTAACTATGGTATCTTGTACATTTAATCGAAGTACAGATGCTCAAAACATTGCTATCTCCAAAATTACCAATTCAACAAACTTGAGATATAGATGGACACAGCTTTAATTGCTGTGCATGATGGCAAACCGACTTATTCCGGTCCAACTCAAAACTAGGCTCCACAGTAGAGACAAATTCTTCAGTGCGCACTGTACGACGTCTCTGCGGATGCGTATTATCAATTAGAGTGCGCGTTGTGCAAAAACGATCCATGGTCATTCGAATTACTTGCTCGGATGGACGTTTATGTCGACCGTAAAATGGACGTAGCGCACGGTACGTTTCACTAAATCATGATTTTAAAATAAATTTGCATGCGTTGTTATGGCGTAATTTTATTCATAGTGAAATGGTAAACTAAACTGAGTATAAATCAGCTGTCAAAAAAAATGTTGCCGATTCGAAAAACAAACCTCTAAAAAACATTATTTATATTAACACACTACGGTCTGTTATCGCGAGTTAACGAAAGTTCGCGGTCAGTCCGTTCACGCGCTTTCGAGGGTTTAAAATAATATATTTTAAGCTTGTAAAAATATCGTGCGAACGTAATAAATACATTTATAATTATTTTGGTAGCTTGAAAAAATGTTACATTTTGTCAAAACGTTCATTCAAAAATAGCGGAACGTAATATGTTTAGCCTTTAACTGACTTTACTATGTTACTCTTCGATACGTAAGGAACGTTATCACGAAATTAAAAAATGACACAATGTCTCCCATGTTTTCGACGAAGTGTGAAGCTTTTGTAGAAAGAGTGACATGGCGTTCGATGGCATAATGTAGTCAAATTATTTCAGGAAAATAGTGGATAGTCAGCTCAAAACAGAAATGTCAAAAGGCGCAGCTGTGTTACGATATGAACCAAACGAACCAGACTCATAAATGACCTTTTCCACATGCGAGCCTCGACATTTGAACGCACGCTGTTTTTTCTGTGAGGCCGTAATCGAAAAAAGTGTCATTCGAAACTCGCACGTCTACTTGAACGTCTTCATTTAACCTAAACACTCGACTGAGTGCTCGCAGATGTCGCTGGGTGTTTACTATCCCTCGTGTTTGTAAACGTTCGTTATCGGTGTACAAACGCGAAACCCTACGCGAGGTCGGAAGCAGCGGAACGTAACACGTGCGCAATATCTGCTAAGATCCAATGCGCTGGGCCGGTCCGAGGGGCGAGCAGTATGGGCCTTCGCTGGGGTGCTATTTAATTATATTTAACACGGTGTCAGAACTTTGTATAAGCACAAGCAGCGCTGTCGGGGACTAAAAAAAGGTGTCACCTCAGATTCTTAAACGAACAAAAAAACCCAGACGACCTTTTTTGGTACTGGTCGATTAGTGACAAGCCAATACCTCATTTACACACATACACTGAAGCAATTCAGTGCACGCGCGAAAGTTGTGTTAACATTCGAGTGACGTGTATTTTTTCGCCGTGTGAAATATGATACAAGTACATATAAAAAAATATTTTATCAGTGGTTTGAATCTGTGGGTGTCATAAGATAAAAAATAAAAGCATATAATTTGTTTTATTTCTAATTAAAAAAAAATATTTACAAAAAATTAAGTATTTATAAAATAATAAAAAATGCAGGTTTTGAGCACCAATGTACTTGTGAATTATCTCGGCGCCACGCTCAAATTCAACGGTTGCGAAACGTCCTATTGCTGCTCAAACCTAAACGAATATAGCGGTTAATTGGTTTAGGTTAGGTTTGGATTTGCATATTTGTTTAAATATAATAATTAATTAGTTACTTTCCCGTTATCGGTGGAAAATTTTATTCTATAATGATATTTTTTGAGTAGATTCATTGCATTGACTGCTATTCATTTACATTGTTAATGTGTATTTTTTGTGTAAAATTATATTTTCACTAGTGAAATTCAAATACATTTTCACCAGTAGATATATAGTTCTACTAGCTAAAATATAATTTAACTGATAGGCGCTAGTGAAATTATATGCTGCTCTAATTGTCTATGAAACTCAATTAGACAGTTGCGAAACGTACATTTGGTGTTCAAACCCAAACTTAACCTACGCGAATTAATCAAACCAAGCTTGACATGATGAAGTTCTAAAACTAATTATAGACTTAGAACTTTCATTACGTCTCAAATATGTATAGCTCAAAATTAAATAAGCAAAAGAAAAAGTACAGACACATGGATATTACACTATGCTTTTTGCTATCCTTACCGATATTACTACGGATTTCTGTTATTAGAGTATTAGTTGAAGTATTTCAAACTGAATTTTGGTTAATAGGAGGGCGCAAAAATAATTATCACTTCTCAGAAGTCAAAAATTCACGCCAAGAGCAATAAAATTCATATCAAATAACTGCGACTGCGACGGCTACTTTTGACGTGAATTTTTGACTTATGAGAAAGCATAATTGTTTTTTGCTCTCTGCTATTGGTTAAAATTTGGTTTAGTTATGTTTCCTTCATTCGATTTTAACTTATGTAAGTCGTAATATTGTTATAAAAAGTCTTAATATTAAAGCCAATTAACCGAGCGATTTTTCACAACGACGGCGATGGTACGATTTTATTGCTTTTGACGTGAATTTTTGACTTCTAAGAAGCTACAATTGTTTTTTGCGCTATTTTATTTGGTTAACCCTTTGGACGCGATAGTCGACTACAGTCGCTCAGTTGATTTTTTTATCTCTACGCAAAAATCAGTAAAAAAAAATGTTTTTAAGAAAAAACTTTTTTTTGTGAATAAACATAAAATATCATTTTAAATAAATAAAAATTAAAAAATCAGAACATTTAAACACAGAACCAAAGTAAAATTTGAATTTAAAAAAAAAAAAATTTTATATTAATTTTTGATTAACGCGTCCAAAGGGTTAAGATATGCTTCATTGTATTTTTACATAGTGTAAGTCGTATTATTGTTAAAAAAGTGTTAATATCAACGTTAGATTACCGACGGCGACGGCACGTTTGCTGTACAATATAACGGTTAATTTGTTTAGGTTAGGTTTGGATTTGAATAGAAAATGGACAAATAGAAATTTGCGCGTGGCGCCGTTATAATAAACAAGTATTAAAATTTGTTTTAAATGTGATAGTTAAAAAGTTACTTTCCTATTATAGGTGGTCAAACTTATTCTAAAATATATTTATTTACAATTATAAATTAAAGTTTTTGAGTAGATTCATGGGGTGTTCATTGTTCTGAAGAGCGCTTACTCGCTGCCGCTTTTATGTAGCAAAATAACGCTATGCTACATTACACGTTTTAAAATTTAAACATGCGAGTGGGCCTTAGTCAGAACATGAATACCCCATATAAACACCAAAACAGATTCTTTTAGTAATACGAGGAAGTTTGGAATTGTTGATTTTCAATGAAAATATAATTGTATATAAACAAATAAAATGAATAAATATTTTTAAGAATAAATTTAGCCCTTAATAATAATAAAGTACAGAACAAAATTAATTTAACCGTTTGTGTGCCACGGAAACCGTACGAAGCTCTCACAAAAAATCACATTTATGTTAAAAAACTTTAAGTATATAGAGCAATCTATGGAGAAACGTTTAAAATTAGTACCACTCTATAGCATTCATATAATAGCTAAAATTATGTGCTAACTTTTTAATGTCGCCAGGGCTGTAACAAGCAATCACAAATGAACAATCATCTAGTGAAACGTCCAATGAAAAAATAGACGATTTAGATGATTTTTTAAGAAGTAAAAATTGGCGATAGAGACTCGTTAATACCTTATTTTTATAGATGTGGACATTGAATTCATAGTGAATAACAAAGATTGGACAGAAAAAAAATATTTTAGAGGGAAGTAAAAATACATAAAATTGCAATGGTGGTTTTAGGAGCTCCAACAACACAAGTTAGTGTTGAAAGTTTATTCTACGATACAATAAAAATAGTTTAAATGAAAATGTATTGAAATATATTTTAATAATTAAAGGTAACTACGACTTTGTTCAATTCACATACGTTTCGTTTAATAAATTATATCTCTAATTTAATAAACTATTATAATTTACATAAAATGCTCTAAATTATGGGAGAAAATATTTTTTTAATACAAATAAAAGCATTTAAAAACAAATTACTCGGCGTTGAACCGAAAAAGCAGTTATTTTTTTTATTGAACCGGAACGAAAACTGAAATGCAACAAAACAAATTTTATGATTTTAATTTTCATCTTATACGATCCGCAGATAAAATAATTTTTACATACATATGTACCAATACAAGTTAAAAAAATATATTTTTTAATTCCTTTTAAATCAAAAGACCTTTCGGTCGAACGACGACTATTGCGCATGCGCCAAACTGCTTCATTAAATGAATGCTCGTATACGTGTAAGAGCCCGGCGTTGGCCTGTCACTAAACGACTAGTACCCTTTTTTTAGAGCTCGCAACATTCTGGAATGAAAACATATTGATCGATGAATATCCTCTGCTGATTATAATATATCGGCTAGCGCGATTTTCTTGTCTTCTCTCGAGAAGAATTCCGATTTCTAGATACGTCTCGTAAAAAAGTGACGCACATAGCGCACTTGCGCCGTCGCTTCCAAATCGGAAGACACTCGGGACAGGCGTCTACGAAAGAAAGTTCATTACACTCTTTGAAAATTCCAGCGGAGTATAAAGCCATAAAGTCGGCGTTTTTAACGGCGCGTTTTACGACACTTGAACCGTTCCAGAGGGCGCGAGTGCGTTCCTTTATCATTCGATCAGATGAGTATTGAAGATTGCGACAACTGACGGAAGATAATGAGTGGAAAAACTGGGTCTTCACATTTACGCACGACACGTACTATGGTGTAAATATAATGTAATTAAGCATTTCCACGAGATCTATTTATATTTTTTGATAAAATAAATATCGTATGATCGTTAAAATTGTCGGTTATTGATTTCTTTAGCGCCTATCAGTTAAATTATATTTTCAGACTTGGTCATAATAATGGGGTACCCCAATAAATGTGTTATATATATAAATACAAAAACTGATCAAGGTTGTTTAAAGTGTTTATTTTAAAATTATTTTTAATATTTAATAGGACCACCCTTAGCTTAAATTAAAGCTGCAACTCTTTTTGGCATACTAATGACTTGCAGGTGGACGGAGACAATTTTCTACATTCCATCTGCATATTTTCTCGTAGCTCAATTTTGGATTTGCAATTGTGTTGGACAACCTTTTAATTTAATTTTGCCTATAACTTATCTATATGATTTAGGTTTGGTGATTGTGTAGACCTTTCTAAAAGCGTAAAATCTTTTGACGCAAACCAACATCTGCTTTTTCTTGGCACGTGTCTTGCTGGAATCGGATGGTAGCATGGTATGTGCATGGAAATATTTTCCAGTATGAATCCATTAAAGTGTATTCCAACATTGGAATATAAGTGTCACTATTCATACTACCCTCGCAAGCGTACAGGTTTCCTACACCTACTGCTGCCGTGCAGCCTTAGATCATAACGCTTCCGCCTCGAAAAGTATCGAGCGGCACTAGCGTCGTGACCGCATCGAACGACAAAATGCTCGCGCGGCATTAAAAAGGTTAAAGACGAATTAATGTCTCAATCTCTTCAAACGTACGTTAACTGCTTATCAAGTCTCATTCCACATAACAATAACTTGCATCAGCGGCTTGAATCCGATCTACATAATTGGATATCTTTCGTAATTGCATTTCGCTTTTTTCACCAATTTTCTTGTCGCGAATCTCGGGAGCGGCAGCACGGTCTCGGGCCACGTGACGTAAAATCGTTCCACGTGTAATTTATGAACATCTCGTTAATGAATTCGGACGCAGACGGGTTGGCAAAGAGGCTAACGCCTCTGTTATGCAGTCATCGTCAGTGATTTTCTAGCGGAAGGAGACGAGTCGAGATCGTCTCTCATTATCTGCGAGAATCAGAGCGCGAACGCCTCAGGGACGACATTTGGGGAGGGCAGTCGGGGACATTTGCCCCCCCCCCTCTTGATTTTGGCCAGAAAAATGAAGGTCATTTAATGAAATCCTCTGAATCAATTTAAAAAAAAATCCGAGCAAACGACGAAATTCTCGGGTTATCTCTCAAAAAATAAAAATAGCAGTTTCGAATCTCGAAAATATTATTTTGAAACATCGAAATACATTTTTACCAGTGAAAATATAATTTATCTGGCAAGTGCTAGTAAAATTATATGCTTTCAACTTTTCCATACGTGGTAATATATACATTTACATAATTATCATTGTTTATTTACATGCGATTATTAACAAATGTTACATTGAATGTGTATTTTTTAGTGAAGATATATTTTGAGTCCATATTTTAAGTCAAAATAAATTTTCACCAGTTGTAATATATACATTTACATACTTCATTATTTATTTACATGTGATATATCGGAAATTAATGTCGTTTTTTTGTAATGTTCCGTTTGGATGATTAATCGCGCTCTGCCTGTCGTTGTGTCAACGTGTGTTTTGTTATTTTTCGGTTCATCAACATTCGGGGCATCCATTTTAACAAAAATAAAACAAAAATAAAAACCACCGATTCGCGATGGCAAAATTTATACCGAAATTGCATGCTATTTTAATTTTTTTTTAAATATCTGCAACTACTGCAATAAAATACAATTGTGATGTATTGGGGGACGTGATGATGGTTTAAAAAATCAGATGGGAGATATCGATATTAAAAGCAGTCATGGACGTGGAAGACTTGCAAAATTGGATGAAGACGTATCGACTACAGAAATTGAAAATAATCCAACCCAAGCTATGCATCAGCTGGCAAAGAAGCTCAGATTATCCGAATCTATCATTCATGATCCTATTAAAAAATCGGGAAAAATTGGAGGCTTGGCGTATAGATCCCGCAGGAGCTGAGCGACGCGACGAGAACAAAGCAGCACGTGTGTGCACTTGCCGATAACTCCTAGACCTTGAAGAAAAATACCATCTGGTGACCGAAGACGATAAATGAGTACTATATGACAACCGTAGACGTAAAAAACAATTGTTATCAAAGAAGCAGGTAGCAAAACCAACGACGTGACCCGGACTGACTGCAAAATAAGTACTTTTGTGTATTTGGTGGGGTAGCGAAGAATCATTCAATTATCAATAGAACTCAAGTGGTTTTACAACACGACATTGCACGACCACGTGTTAGTAAGGTGGCGATGGATAAAATAAAGGAATTAAACTGGTAAGTATAATTTCACCCGCCAAAAATTCTCAGACTGTTCTCCGATTTAAAAGCATGGGATGGCAAAATTTCGCCCGGTCTCGAAATAGACGCGAACGTACCGCATAAAAGAAAAGAATCGGGAGAATCGTTGGTTACGTGTTCAAATATAGAATCGAAAGGGATTTTAACGAGCTTATGCATCTTATCCCTTTTATGGCCCGCGAACGAAAATATTTAACCTTACGGAACAAAAAACACAACAGTACGAATCGGTGGCGGATCATTCATAGAACGAAATAATAATAACCCTGATCAATAATATGATGAAATATGTTTATTTTTTTATTTAAAAAAAGTTTAGGGGGCGTAGCCCTAGGGGTGGTTGACCTCGCGGCCAATGAGACTCTCCGGTGAATCCTATTAGATTGCTTATTAAGTTATAATTACAATTTTGACTATGGACGATTACGGCGTGACGTGTCTTGCGATGAAGGTGTGCAGGTGATGATGTCTCAGGGCTCTGTGGCTGCGTGCGGCGAGTGTCAGGTGTGATCTGCAGGTCTGTCGGTGAGGGCGCGCGGCTGGTCCCTCCGGATGGCTGCTGGTAGATCTTGGCTCTCTGGTTGTCCGCGTCGCTGGGTCTGCTGGTGACGTCTCTTGTCTCGTGCCTCAGCCGTCTCCGTGGGCCGTCTACCTTGGGCCGTCTCTTGACCGTCTGTCTGCTCCTCGTCGGAGTCCGGGCTTATATCCTTTAGGGAGATGCACGCTGGCTGGTCAATCACGATTGTACATCGATCTCCTAACCAATCGCTGCAGTGCCTTCTTAGAATTCGAGAAATCGGATGTGTATTTCGAAAGCCAGTTGCTTGGCTCCAGACTTTCGAATTCTAAGGAAAGGGTTTGCATTGTGGTGATTGATTGCGTCCGTATCATTTTGTCACAAAAAGGATACTCTTAACGACCCGTGTTGTGTGGTCAAAAGAAATCCTTCTTGTACCATGATGTTTGTCTCATTGTCAACGAATGAACGTTTCTGGTCACGGTCATTAACAATGAGACAATCGCCCTTCTAAATGTGCCTAAATGTGTGGTCCCCACAAAAGTATTTATTTAGTGAATGTACACAGCTAGGTTTGCAATACCGGTAGTACTGATACCAGTAATACCGGTATTGGGCAAAATCAACTTTCGATATTACCGGTATTACAAAAAGAACTCCGTATATTTTATTAGTTAAAAATGAATGGCTTGTATTTAAATGCACTTTTTTAATCATTTTCACTAATAACAAATATACTGCACGAAAAGTAAATTCTTCAACATTCGGCAAATATATTGAACTTAAAACAAAATATGTCACTTTAAATGAATACCTTGCACTGAATGATCCCACTGATGTTCAACTGCTGGTATACATAGAGTAATTAAATAAAATGTTGAGAACCTCTGATCCTTTTTAAAAAACTAAAACATTAGATAACAGTTAAATATGTAGATAGATATGTCAAAAAGATCTGTTTCAAAGTGCAAAATATTGAAGTTTGAATGTAAAAAGTGCATATGTACTATCAACTTTTTAGTATAGAGTATTAAAATGTATTTTTGTGTGTACAAAGTGCATATTATCAAATGTTCAGTGCAATTATATAAAATCCATAAAAAAATGTATGAATTATTCGAATATATTGGTTCGGTGTTCTTGTTCACATGGCAATTGGTCACGCGGATTATTGCTCACACGATCATTGGTCACAAGGTAACTTCTCACAACGAAAATTGCTCATAAATCGATCGCAAAATTAACAGGACACATAGTAAAAAAAACAATTGGGTGAAATAATTTATTTTTTATTATCAAAATTTTAACCACCAATGAAAACGCCTTGTGTTTTCTCTTAAGGCGTGAACACATTTTAGAGATGCGTTCGAGATACGACGCAATTGGCTCTTCTATTGTGTTATTAATTTATAATTATAATTTTCATCATTATATTGTGACGATTAATTAAAATAAATTTGAACTAGATCGTGCATAATGAAATCTATTGATTGTAAGCTGTAATAATAGTTCATAATTATTAAAATAGATGTCACCGATTTACAGACTTTGATTTCAGTTTGATGATTGTGTTTACCTAGTTGTAACAACAATACAATAAATAAATGTATGATCTGACATATAATGTAATATATGTAAGTACTATGTGTATGAAATGTTAAATAAATTTATTTTGTATGAAAGCAATCGTGACATAATCAAATTTGTAATAAATATATAATACCATAGAGGTAAAAAGGGAGAATATGGTGGGTTTATATGTACATTTTTTCATTATTTGCGTTGTTTATCCCGTTAAGTGTTCTCGGCACGGAGATAGTTGTGTTAAAGAAGACCAAAGGCCACTCCGATTCTTAGTATATTCGAGAGAAAAAAATCCGTTAGTTTTATGAATC
Source organism: Plectrocnemia conspersa (assembly GCF_051122295.1). Classification (NCBI taxonomy): domain Eukaryota; kingdom Metazoa; phylum Arthropoda; class Insecta; order Trichoptera; family Polycentropodidae; genus Plectrocnemia; species Plectrocnemia conspersa. Next base: position 179,647 of record NW_028277177.1, on the reverse strand, counting down.
ATTTTAAGGGTCTTGCAGGACTTATTTTAACACGACGATTATGGGCGGTATACGTAGTTTTCGCAAAGCAAAATTAAAAGATGTTCGACTAATCAATATCTAAATCAGTATTTCTTAACTAAAATATAAGCATTTGAGCTAATTAAATATTTCTTTATTTCAGGCGTGGACGTAACGGCAAACCAAGACGAAATTTCGGATCACGAGACCTTCCAGTTGGAGTTCGACTGGAGCACCAAGCGCTGGTACGTTCGCACGATGCAAGATCGCTACTGGACACTAGAGACCGGCGGTGGAATTCAAGCTTCCGGAGACAAAAAGTATATATTTTATTCTAAAATATAGTCAATGATGTCGACGTATTTTTAATGTCGTTTATTATATCGATTGAAAAGATCGTCGAACGCGCTCTTCGACTTGGAGTGGCAGGGCGACGGATCGGTTTCATTCCGTGCCAACAATGGCAAATACTTAACGACCAAACGCTCCGGCCATCTTTACGCTAACGTCGACGTCGTAGACGATAACTGCAAATATTACTTCTATTTGATCAACAGGTGAGGCTAATCTTGTTTATTCGTTTATATGAATATTAATTTCTTGATTGACGTGACGGTTTATTTCCAGGCCAATATTGGTACTCAAATGCGAACAAGGATTCGTAGGGTTCAAATCGTCCACCAGCCCGAAGTTGGAGTGCAACAAAGCCACGTACGAGACCATCCAGGTAGAAAGGGGACCGAAGGGTATCGTGTATTTCAAAGGTATGTTATTGTATGTCGACTTACAATTTATTGAAATTTCTTTAAAAAATGCACTAGTAAAATATAAAAAAATTCACACTGCAAGGAAAGTAAAGTAGCGACAGTTTTTTTCACCCGTCAATCAGTAAGCTCTCCTGAGTCTATTAAATCTGAATTTTAAGTAAAATGACAATTAAGACTAAAGAAATTGTTTTAAGCGGCCAAATACGCCTCTAAGATTTTCTCTAGAAGACGGGAAGACAATTTTTGACTGTACGCCAAAATCTATTTGAAAGTATATTGCATTTAATTTATTGACTTTCTTAATAATCTCTTTCTCTTAAATATTTGTTATGTATAAATATGTCAATAAAATAGTTGCCACGGACCTCGTCGGTGATATGTTAATAAAATTATACTTCAGCATTATCTTTTTTTCCTAAATTATAATTTAGATATATTTGCAACTACCGTTTTACCGGGTGTACCAATTTCACTAAAATATACGGTATGCAGTTTGTATGTATTCCGATACCATATATTTATTTTAAACTTTAATATCGAAGAGAGAAAGCAATGTTTCGATATATTCTGTCTTTATAAAATTTGCTTATGTAATGATTTTTGCGTCATTTCAGGACAAAACGGAAAGTATTGGCACGTGGACGGCGAAGGTGTCACATGCGACTCGGAAAATCCAGCCGGCTTCCACTTGGAACTGCGCGAACCCACCAGGATCGCCATCAAAGCCGCGTCCGGAGAGTATTTAGCTGCAACCAAAAACGGAAACTTCAAACTGGGAGACAGATCCATCGAGCAAGCCACCCACTGGGAATACTAGATTTATATGCCGTCGAGTTGTGGATTGATATTTATTCAACTTCAAAATAATGTCGGGCTTTGTTTCTATGAATCAAATAACCTATGTTATAGTTATGTTCCTCGTATATATTATTATTTTCTTAATCGACGCTTTTCAAAATGAACACCAATCTTTATTGCGATTACTCGACGTGACGTGTAAGAAACGTAGATTTAATACTTTTAGTGCAATGTTTACTGAGCTAAGATGGGATTTATAAGAAATTATAACTGTACTCGTCGAACTTCTTCCGATGTATTACGATTTTGTCGAATAGGAGATGTTTTTTCTTCTATGAGAAGTGATGATCGTTTTTTAGACATTTTGTGAAATGTTATAAATGTTATATGTATAAGACGTATCGTTTGTCTTAGAGATTTGTTAAGACGTGGCCGTTTTTCAATAAGACCTGCGAAAGCCCAGCAGTTTTAGCTTTCGTAGATTTTTTTATTCACTTAAGTAGTCGACTTATTATATTATTATACATATATTTATGAATCGTGAAATTGTAACTTTTTTAATCGATGAATTCACGTATACCTCATTTAAGTGTCAAAATCAATTTTTAACGTTTGACTCTATAAGTATACTAATTTATCATGCTAAAAATTGTATATTTTATCTATAATATATTTACACGGTGCGTTATTGTGCCGTATTGCATTTATAAAACCGATACGATTATATCAAATACACGAATTTCACTGCCCACATTGATGATTTAGATATTTTTACAACAGTCCGTATATATATGTATGTATATATATATATATATACACACATACATATATAAATAATATGAAATTTTGTAAGCATTTTGTACTTTTTTATAATTATAAATTATTTTTAGACTTACATGATAGATATATAGTTATAAAATTTGCATAATAGCTAACTGATTATCTTCGTAACGTCCATGAACTCCAACGATACGATGAAAATTTTAAATAAGAGGATGCCCGATGGAATTAAATCGATCATATACATTACTCTTAAATACCGTATATTGTAATTAAATATATACGTGTTATATGCAATAAAGTAGTTCCAAATGTGTGTACGTAAATTTGTACAACGCATCTACTATATGTAGTAGTATAAAAAGATGCATATATATATTATACCATTTTGTATTTATTGATTCAAACGTATGAAACGGGGTGAGAGTTTTGAGTTGCTAAAAATATATGTTTAGCTTTTTATTGTTATGGCGTACGCCGTAACGTGCGAATGAAAGGTTTTAATTTTAACGTTATAAAGTTTCACGTAACGCGTTTTTCATGCCACATTTATGCTTTGTCATTGTAAAAATGACGCAAGAAGTGAACGATATAAATGGAGAAACTTAGCAATATTAAGGTGATTTTTATATAAATTATATAACGTGCATATCTTTATATTTTCTCTAGCCTTATCGTTTATATAATTACCGCTATATATTTTTTGTTCTTCTTGTACAATAAATTATCAATTTGTAAACTATTTATAATAAAATTATATAATACAATTCAAGTTTGTGTTTTAATGAACAATTAATACGTGACACAAAGTACTAATCTAATTTTAAATTATCTTTGGGATCATTATATGAAGAGCAGTGCCGTAACTAGAGATTACTATGGTGCATATCTTTATTTTGTAAACACTAGTGGCGAATAGTCGGTGTCATGTAGGAGGGGGGAATTTGGCCAGAAAAATGCATGTCATTTAATGAAATACTAGGAATATTAATGAAATCGAAACATTAAAAGAACAACAATTGGCTGGTCAACTTTGGATATAATGTCCCGGATTGTAAACCAGAAGTTCTTGGGTTATTTCTCAAAAGAAAATATTTTTGAAAATATGTCAATTCACAGTTACATTTCCACCAGTAGATATGTATATTATATATGATATTTTTACCAGGGATTATTATTTATTTTTCAGTAAAGATATATTTTGAATAATCAGTTGATATATCATATATTTCTACTGGCAAAAATATATTAAAATTATATGCTGCATTAAAAAACAAGTTGCAAAACGTCCATTTGCTGTTCTAACCCAAACTTAAGTTAATGAAAATTTTAAAACTAATTATAGTTTTATAACTTTGATTTGGTCATGTCCAAAATACATATTGCTCCATAGTTTGTCTGCACTTGGATATTACACTAAGTTTTAAAAATATGATACCTATCCTTACCGATATTGCTACGTACTTCTGATATCAGAGTATCGGTCAATTTAAGTGAAAAACAATTATTATTTCATCAAAATCATTTCCTATTGCATTTAAGTATTAAATAATAAATAAAGATGTACAGAAATTGAATACTAGAAATAGAGATAATTTAAGAAGTACAGTGTGAATTTGTATAGTAATATAATCATATATAAATCTGAAAAAATACAAATGTAGCGGGTTTCCTCAATAGAATAAGGAAAAAACTTTAAATAAATTAATATACCAGCAAGATTCTTGGATAATTAATCTCACCTACAAACAATTATTCACCACATTTTCTTATTCTTTTTAGACTCAATTCTTATTATGCATATTTTTGTTAGTTTTAAGTATGTGTAGATTATAAGTTTGTGTCCATGTATAGGCTAATTAAGTATATATAGAATTTTCTTTACATATATAGAATTTAAAAAAAAATTCTGGCAACGGGGTCTGTGGCGACATTCTGACAGTTCTCAGTGCTGCCACACCACCGCTCAACTTGAGAAGCGAGTGGGTTTTAACAACTGGCAGCACTTATTCTCTCTCTCAAAAACCACACGCGCTACATAATCACAATTAACAAAAGAATTTACATTAAAAAATAAAAATTAACAGAAATATTACAATTTTCAATAAAAAGCGAATTATCTTTTTTTATATTCTAATTTTTTAGTTTATTTTACGATTTGGTAAAAACAAAAATAATCTAAAATTATTTATTTAACGTTTTTCTATAAATATTAATAGATAAAAAAGAATATCAAATAAATTAATAAAAAAAATGTTAAACACTCTCTCTGTGACTAACACACATATATATATATATATATATATATATATATATATATATATATATATATATATATATATATATATATATATATATATATATATATATATATATATATATATATATATATATATATATATATATATATGAATTTTTAGATTTTCGCGAATATAATTATTTTTTAAATCTCGGCAGTCGCAGTCGCAAACAATTCGTGATCATGGCCGGAAAATCACGGCCGAAATATAGAATACAAGTAAGCATAAATCGCGATGAATCCCGAGATTTAAAATATTTATGTATATATATATATAAAAATAATTTTTGAATAAATTCCTCTATATTTCGCCGGAGATTGTCCCAGCATCCTCAGGAGTTTTCACAGTAGCTTCGGAGCAACTGTTTTGCAACTATTTGGTAACGGGAGTGTGGGTCTGCACACGAGTCGACTAAAACCAAACCGATTTCAAATCGTTTTTCCTAGTCACAAAACAGTTGCGTTGCATGGTTGCACGTGTCTTCACAAAAAGTTCAAGAAATGAGTCAAGTGGTCAAGTCGTAGATTGTCGTTTACGTTTCAAAATGACGTTTTCGGCAGTGCCGGTCGATGATTTTTAGTAGGACGTTTGTACAGCGAACTGTATAAAGTGGCCCTTATGAAACCTTTCAGTATTTGTGACGTAGTGTTGACGGTAGCTAAACCCTTCTAGTAATCGTCGGTATTTGTCTCGAGCGCGTGTCCTGGAGATGGTTGCTTAGACTGGAGGCGAGGTGTAAAACCGAGTTCGAAGGAGAGTTTTGTAATTTTGTATTTGGATCAAAATAATAAAAATCTTATCTCACAGTTATTAATATTCTTTTTTCTGCAGTCACACATTTCCTCATATTTGTGTCCATCTTCTTTATGGAAGGAGTACGCATCCTCAACAATTCCAGGTAAGAATCTTTGAACATTCTATAGAATGATATAAACTTTCTGTCTGTTTGATTCAGTTGTTCTGCTGCTACAAACAGATTTGACTTGATATTTCTCTGTATTATATATATAGGGATGAAACCAATATTCCCTTTTTCATCTCAACTACTACTTGAGATTCTGCGAAAAACAATGAATGATCCAGAATCAGTTGCACTCGTGTGCGGTTTTAATTTGATTGCAAACTGGTTGTGTGAGTGACTAGCATGCAACGAATTTGTAAAACAGTTGCTCCGTGTGTGGAGGGCCTAAGACTACATAATCTTTCCTGGTCCTATTGAGAGTAGAAAATGAAGGTTATGCTGAAACAGTACTGCTTGGAATAGTTAATATTAGTTTATTTCATTTGTGTAGATTATTTTACTAATTCATGAACAGGATTCACTGAAAATCCTGAGCATAAATAAACAACACTAAGCTCACTAAGCATAAAAATCAATTAGTTTATTAATTAAATTATTTGAAAAATTGTATTTGTAATACGCATATTTTTCATTCGCAAAGAGGTGAAAGTATTCTAGTTTGGAGAGCGAAGAAAATTGGCATTTAATTTCAATACGTGTACTATCAACTGTATTAATTAATAACTGAATAATTTCTAAGCGGTCCACGTTCATATTCATAATTTTTTTCAGTTACGTTTATAAAAGGTCGTAAATTTTTTTAAAAAGATTTATATTGTAGAATGATGTATATAATACATCAGTTATCATAAAAAAAAATTTAATTCTTTGCAAATCTTGTAAAAAATTAAAATGCCTCCTGCCTTAATTACGTTATCAGAGTTCCATAATTCACATTTTTCCAGGACACTTCTGTAGTGTTGGACTGTGTTAATAGCTTGACAGGTTGTCAACCACTCGACTTGTTCATATTTTGAAAATTAAAAATGTCATATATTCACTTTTTTGTATTTGTGCTCAGTAAATACTTTTCGAAATGACAGGCGTTGTTCACCAATTTTAATTATATTAAATTTTATCTCATAACTTCTATCTGAAAATTAGGTATTCAAAATATCTTAAACACCATTAGTCATTATTATGGTGAAATGAATATTTTTTTTTTAAATTATACATACTATATATATTTATAATAATTTGAAAAAAATTGTTCTTTAACACAGAAAATAATTTTTTTTTTGGACGAGCTGGAAAGGGCCCAAAGAGAATTTTTACACACGGAAAATAAATTCTCACGAAAGTTAGCATCGATATAGATTTAATAGCTTATTTAGTTAATGAACATTTTTTAAGTTCACTTGCTTTCCTAAGATACATTTGTACGTGTTGTTGTGTTTTGAATAAGTCCTTACAAAGAAAAGATCAAAATATATGTTATCTTTACAAGCATGTTACTTGATTTACAAACAAGGTAAAATTATTATATTAGTAGAGGTAGTTCTGAGGTTGTGCACTTGAATTTTTATTTATAAAAAATGCACTATTATAAAAAAGCCAGCCTCAGCACATAATAATTTATAATTATTAATATTTAATATTTAATAGATGTCACCGATTCCCTGACTTTCAGTCTGGTGGTTAATACTTACTCGTAGGTATTCCTTATATCTGATTGACTTATTCAATTGGTACAGATTTACGCCTGTCATTAAAGCATCGGAAATGTTAGGTAGAACATCTGGAGTAGCCATAAAATTAGTCCAATTGTATCCTAATGTTATTTTATGGCATTGTTTGAATGATTTAACTAAATTTTTCAACAGATTTTTCTCAATCTACATATAATAATATTTAACAATGGTTGAAATGTCAAGATATTTTAAATTTTATTTCAATAAATTAAAGTGTGTTTTTCAAAACGTTAAATTATAGAAAAAAATGAAAATTTTTTACGAATTTAATTTTAAAATATTTAATTTGAAAACATCCATACATTTTATTAACTTTCAAAGAAAACTTTAATTAGACAGTAGTGAATGATGAGAATTATAATATTTTTATACAACTTTTTGAAATACCAATAAAATTGTGTGAAATGTTAAATAGTGAAAAATTCGATAATCTGATAATGAAGCAAAAATAGCATCTCATGTTAAACATACATAGTAAGTAATTTAATTTAATTTTAATTTAGGTAAATTATCTAATGAACGGATTGACCGTAAATGGCTTAGATTTAATATAATTTATAGCCGGATCGGCCATATCGAATAGATAGTCGTAAATTCCCGTTCTTCTAGCCAAATCCCTAGGCGAGTCGCCGCTTTTGTTCTTGACGAACGGTTGGACGTCGGGATGAGCGAGCAAAAGTTGTAACATCCTTCCGCAGTGACTGACAGAGGTGGCGATGTGCAACGGAGTCTGCTCTGAAAGCGGAAAAGGACAATGGCCAAATAAATAAATATTAGGAATTATTTAGTCGACGTAGATTACCTCCGTTACTGTGAGCGTTGACGTCCGCGCCGGCGGCCAGTAACCGAGCTACGCACGAAGGATGGTTCCAGTGGCACGCCGAGTGCAAGGGTTCCCAGCCGTATACGGTCTTAGCGCTCGCGGAAGCGCCGTAGGACAAGAGCAGATTCACGGCGTTCAAGTGGTCGTTGTAGCAAGCCCTGTGCAACGGCGTGTATCGATCTTTGTCTCGAACGTCGACAAGTCGGGGGTCGTCGTGCAAAAGTTTCCTGGCTAATTCCAGTTGGCCGTTCTCGGCGGCCCATAGTATTTCCTTTTCGGGACTCTCTGAAAGGTAAACCAGTCTGTAAAACCGGTCCGTACGCAAGTGTCTTCTTCCGTACAGACCACAGTGTACCGTGAGGATTCTTCTCTTCTTCGATGCCCTCCGTGTCGTCGTCCCATCCCGAGACGAACATTCCTCGAGTGGCTGGGTCCTTTTTGCGACGTTTGATCTCGTCGTTTATCCGTCTCATGTTTTTCGCGGACAGCGCGTCTTCGATCGCGTCAGAGTCGGAGTCTGACATTTTGACGTCTGACAGGTCTCCAGTGTTGCCAGTGAAATAATGCAACCTGGGAACTTTTCCTATTTATATACATATATATTTTCATTGTGGTAACACTGGGGTGACGTACTGTAATAATATTCAATAAAAAATACAACTGCAGTGGCTCAATCTGTGTATAATTGCCACCTACCTGTCACCTCCCGTCGCCAAAGTTGCATCTGATGTGTGGCAAATTGCACCGTCGATTTCGTGCCAAAAATAATCGGTTACAGATCGTTTTAAAAAAAGTAAGGCCCAATGACGCCGTCTCAACACAATACGCACCAAACATAGCACTTTTTGGGCATATAATGGTCTCTCGTGAATCACATGATCATTTTCCTCGCAACATATGCTGCAATTTTGCTTATTTGAATGATGCACAGGCCTTACCATATTTCAAACGCTTATTGTAAGCTTAGTAGAACGATGACATTTACCATAATCTTTCCGTCAATTACAACATGCAGTTAGTACAGAGAGAGTTACTACTTATTATTAATTATATTAATTAATTGTCCATTTGTCTTGGATGAGTCATTTGTGTCTGTGTTAATGTTTTTGTCTAATAGTGGGGCAATTAGGCCGGTGACATTTTTTTGTGATTTTATTTTTCGTAATGACTTTAAGACCGGAAACCAAGATTTTGATAAAATGCTACTATCATCTCTTTTGTTCATAGCGATTTTTTTGTGGATTTCTATTTTGAGTGATTCTCGTTTCGTACGAACAAAGGTTTTTTTTTATATTAGCTATGGTGTTTGTGCTGCTAAAATCATAAAATTTTAGCAGCAGCGGCTTGTGCTGCTCCCTAAGAAGAAGGGAGCTCCGCCGGGTCCCGCCGGGACAGCCAAGCGCCCGCAGCAGCCAAGCGCCCGACGCAGCTGCAGCAGGTTGTAGAAGAGGCGCTGCAGGCGATCCAGAGCTGGATAGACCGAGTCGGGCTCGCACTCGCGGCGGAAAAGACCGAAGCAGTATTATTTACGCAGAGGCGCAGGTTACAACCGCCCAGGGTAGCGATCGACGGCTTCGAAGTGCCTTTCAAAAGAGAAATCCGCTACCTGGGTGTGCAGATAGACGATAAACGACAAGCTGCGCTTCGTCAGACACACCGAGGCGGCGGTGGCGGCGAAGGCAGGGCGCGTAGCGAAGGATCTCGCCAGGCTGATGCCAAACGTCGAAGGGCCAAGGCACAACCGGCGACGACTGTGCAACAAGGTTGTCTATTCGGTCCTTCTCTATGGCGCCCCGATCTGGACGCAGGCTATGACCATAGAGAAGGCCAGACTCAGCCTCGCAAGGAAAAGAAGCCTGCTGCGCGTAGCCTCCGCGAACAGGACCGTGTCCGAGTACGCCGTGCTCGCTCTGTGTGACACGCCACCGTTAAATCTCCTAGCCTTGGAGAGACAGGCGATCTACAACGACTGCGAGAAAAAGGCTGGCAGAGCTGCGAACGTGACAGAATGGCAGCGAAGATGGGACGCGTCCACCAAGGGCCGGTGGACACACAGATTCATCGGCGATCTGTCGGCTTGGGTCAAGAGCGAACACAGTGAGCTCTCGTACCTTCTCACGCAGGGAATGACCGGACATGGATGCTTCGGTACATACCTAAAGAGGATCGGCAAAACAGCAGGCGCCGAGTGCCTCCACTGCGACGCCGGAGAAGACGACGACGCTGACCTTTCTATATTGCAAGTTTTATAAGCGTATATATAGTGAGTTGATCGACTCATAACACTAAACGTGTTTTTAAGTAAGACAAACTTTTTTTTTTAATTTTCAATTTTTTTAAACGGTATCGTAACTATATTCAAAAGCTCTATTTCGTATTTCAAATATTAATCTATATCTATAAAAGTAACCAAATACAAGCGTTAACTATAAGCAAAGTCGCATAAAGCACGAACGAGGGCCCGGTCAATTTAATGTAAAACTCGTTTCTTATTGAAAAAAAAATAATTAAACATTTTATTTATTGTAAATTAGGCTTTTAAACACTTTTTGGGTACGATATTTTTCAGTAAGATTTCATTTTGCAAAGTTATGACACTTTGAATTTTTACATTAGCCGCCATTTTAGAAAAAAATTTTGTATATTTTTTTAATAAAAAACTTATAGAGGGTTCAGGGTAGTTCTATACGATACTAACAATTTGATTTTTCATCTTTAAAACCAAGCAGTTTGGAGCGTTAACTCTTCTGAAAGTCTCAAAATGGCTAGTATGGGGGTACGATCGAACTGATACATCGCATATTTTTATTATATTTTATTTAAATATAATTTAGGCTTTTAAACGTTTCGTGAATAGCAATCTTTTCGTTTTAATTCAAACCTACTGAGTTACGAGTGTTTGAATTTTTATACTTGTCGCCATTTTGCAAAAAATTGTCACATTATTTTTTTGCTAACATACATACACAGGGTGCTTAAGTATTCTATACTGTCACAATAATTGCACTTTAAATATGTATTAATTAGCTCACACTAACCTTTGCTATATTGCAAGTCTTATAAGCGTATGTATGGTGGGTCGATCGACTTATAACACTAACATGTTTTGAAAATGAAACCTTTTTTTTTTAATTTTAATTTTTTTTAACGTAATCGTAAGTATATACTAAAGCTCTATTTCGTATCAAAAATTCAAGTTAATATCTTTCAAAAAAACCAAATACAAGCGTTAACTAAATGCCAAGTCGCATAAAAGCATGTTCGGGGGCCCGGTCAATATACCGTGAGACTCGGTTTTTATTAAACAAAAATAATTAAAAATTGTTTTTTAATGCAAAATAGGTTTCTAAAAACTTTTTGCATATGACATTTTTCAGTAGGATTTTATTTTGCAAAGTTATGATGTTTTAATTTTTTACATTACCCCGGCATTTTGTTAAAAAAATTATATATTTTTTTAATACATAACGTATAGAGGCTGCACGGTAGTTCTATGCGATACTAAAAATTTAACTTTTAATCTATAAACCAAGCAGTTCAGAGCGTTAACTCTTCTGAAAGTCTCAAAATAGCTAGTATAGGGGTACGATCGAACTGTTACATCGCTTGTTTTAAAGCAGAAATCTATTTTTTTTATATTTTATTCGGATGTATTTTAGGCTTTTTAACGTTTCATGTATAGCAAACTTTTTGTTAAAATTAAAAACTACTGAGTTAGGAGTGATTGAATTTTTATACTTGTCGCCATTTTGCGAAAAATTGACACAATGGATTGTGTTAACAAACACACAGGGTACTTAAGAACTCTATACTGTCAAAAATATATATTTAAATATTTATACCTAAGCTCACACTGACCTTAACTATATTGCAAATCTTATGAGCGTATGTATAGTAGGTAGATCGACTCATAACACTAAACGTGTTTTGAAAGAAAAAAACTTTTGTTTTTTATTTTTTATTTTTTTAAACAGTATCGTAAGTATATGTAAAAGCTCTCTTTTTGTTTAAAAACTCAAGTCAATATCTTAAATAGGAACCAAATACGAGCGTTAACTATATGCAGAGTCGCATAAAAGCTCGTTTGGGGTCCCTGTCAATATACCGTAAGACTCGGTTTTTACTATTAAAAAAATTATTAAAAATTGTTTTTAAATGCAAATTAAGTTTCTAAACACTTTTTGACTACGACATTTTACAGTAGAATTTTAATTTGCAAAGTTATGACACTTTGAATTTTTACATTAGCCACCATTTTAAAAAAAAATATTTTTTATATTTTTTTAATACATAACGTACTAAAAATTTAATTTTTAATCAATAAAACCATGCAGTTAAGAGCGTTTACTCTTCTAAAAGTCTCAAAATAGCTAGTATGAGGAAACGATCAAACTGATATATCGCTTGTTTTGAAGCAAAAATCTATATTTTTTATATTTTATTTGGATGTATTTTAAGCTTCTTAACGTTTCATGTAGAAGCAAACTTTTTGTTAAAATTAAACACTACTGAGTTATACGTGATTAAATTTTTATACTTGTCGCCATTTTGCAAAAAATCGAAACATTGGATTTTGCTAACAATTATACACAGGTTACTTAGGAATTCTATACTGTCACAAAAACTTAAATTTAAATATGTATTAATAAGCTCACACTGACCTTAACTATATTGCAAATCTTATAAGCGTATGTATGGTTTGTCGATCGACTCATAACACTTAACGTGTTTTGAAGAAAAAACCTTTTTTTTATTATTTTTTAATTTTTCTAAACTGTATCGTAAGTATATTCGCAAGCTCTATTTTTGTTAGAAAATTCAAGTCAATATCTAAAATAGAAACCAAATACGAGCATTAACTTAATGCAGAGTCGCATAAAAGCTCGTTCGGGGTCCCTGTCAATATACCGTAAAACTCGGTTTTTATCAAAAAAAAAAAAAATAAAAATTGTTTTTAAATGATAAAAGTTTTTAATCACTTTTTGCATACAAAATTATTCACTAAGATTTTATTTTGCAAAGTTATGACACTTTGAATTTTTACATTAGATACCATTTTAAAAAAAAATTATATATATTTTTTTAATACATAACGTATAGAAGGTGTAGGGTAGTTCTATGCGATACTAAAAATTTAATTTTTATTTCTTAAAACCAAGCAGTTAAGAGCGTTAACTCTTCTGAAATTTTCAAAATGGCTAGTATGGGGGTACGATCGAACTGATACATCGCTTGTTTTGAAGCAAAAATCGATATTGTTTATATTTTATTTTGATGTATTTTAGGCTTCTAAATGTTTCATGTATAGCAAACTTTTTAGTGAAATTTAACACTACTGAGTTATGAGTGATTAAATTTTTATACTTGTCGCCATTTTGCAAAAAATTGACACAATGGATTTTGCTAGCAAACATACACAGGGTGTTTAAGAATTCTATACTAGGACAAAAATAGAAATTTAAATATTTATAAATAAGCTCACACTGACCTTAACTATATTGCAAATCTTATGAGCGTATGTATGGTGGGTCGTTCCACTCATAACACTAAACGTGTTTTGAAAAAAAAAACCTTTATTTCATTATTTTTTAATTTTTCTAAACTGTATCGTAAGTATATTGGAAAGCTCTATTTTTGTTAAAAAATTCAAGTCAATATCTTACATAGAAACCAAATACGAGCGTTAACTATATGCAGAGTCGCATAAAAGCTCGTATGGGGTCCCTGTCAATATACCAAAAAAACTCGGTTTTTATCAAAAAAAAAAGAATTAAAAATTGTTTTTTAATGCAAATTAAGTTTCTAAACACTTTTTTTATTACGACATTTTTCAGTAGAATTTTATTTTGCAAAGTTATGACACTTTGAATTTTTACATTAGCCGCCATTTTGAAAAAAAGGTTTATATATTTTTTTAATACATAACGTATAGGGGGTGCAGGGTAGTTTTATGCGATCCTAAAAATTTAATTTTTAATCTTCAAAACCAAGCAGTTAAGAGCGTTAACTCTTCTGAAAGTCTCAAAATGGCTAGTATGGGGGTACGATCGAACTGATACATCGCTTGTTCTGAAGCAAAACTCTATATTTTTTATATTTTATTTTAATGTATTTTAGGCTTCTTAACGTTTCATGTATAGCAAACTTTTTAGTGAAATTTAACACTACTGAGTTATGAGTGATTGAATTTTTATACTTGTCGCCATTTTGCAAAAAATTGACACAATGGATTTTGCTAACAAACATACACAGGGTGCTTAAGAATTCTATAGTGGGACAAAAATAGAACTTTAAATAATTATAAATAAGCTCACACTGACCTTAACTATATTGCAAATCTTATGAGCGTATGTATGGTGGGTCGATCCACTCATAACACTAAACGTGTTTTGAAAAAAAAAACCTTTATTTCATTATTTTTTAATTTTTCTAAACTGTATCGTAAGTATAGAGGAAAGCTCTATTTTTGTTAAAAAATTCAAGTCAATATCTTAAATAGAAACCAAATACGAGCGTTAACTATATGCAGAGTCGCATAAAAGCTCGTATGGGGTCCCTGTCAATATACCAAAAAAACTCGGTTTTTTTAAAAAAAAAAATAATTAAAAATTGTTTTAAAATGCAAATTAAGTTTCTAAACACTTTTTTTATTACGACATTTTTCAGTAGAATTTAATTTTGCAAAGTTATGACAAAGTTTTGAAAAAAAAACCTTTATTTCATTATTTTTTAATTTTTCTAAACTGTATCGTAAGTATATTGAAAAGCTCTATTTTTGTTAAAAAATTCAAGTCAATATCTTAAATAGTAACCAAATACGAGCGTTAACTATATGCAGAGTCGCATAAAAGCTCGTATGGGGTCCCTGTCAATATACCAAAAAAACTCGGTTTTTACCAAAAAAAAAATAATTAAAAATTGTTTTTAAATGCAAATTAAGTTTCTAAACACTTTTTTTATTACGACATTTTTCAGTAGAATTTTATTTTGCAAAGTTATGACACTTTGAATTTTTACATTGGCCGCTATTTTGAAAAAAAGGTTTATATATTTTTTTAATACATAACGTATAGGGGGTGCAGGGTAGTTTTATGCGATACTAAAAATTTAATTTTTAATCTTCAAAACCAAGCAGTTAAGAGCGTTAACTCTTCTGAAAGTCTCAAAATGGCTAGTATGGGGGTACGATCGAACTGATACATCGCTTGTTTTGAAGCAAAACTCTATATTTTTTATATTTTATTTTGATGTATTTTAGGCTTCTTAACGTTTCATGTATAGCAAACTTTTTAGTGAAATTTAACACTACTGAGTTATGAGTGATTGAATTTTCATACTTGTCGCCATTTTGCAAAAAATTGACACAATGGATTTTGCTAACAAACATACACAGGGTGCTTAAGAATTCTATAGTGGGACAAAAATAGAAATTTAAATAATTATAAATAAGCTCACACTGACCTTAACTATATTGCAAATCTTATGAGCGTATGTATGGTGGGTCGATCCACTCATAACACTAAACGTGTTTTGAAAAAAAAAACCTTTATTTCATTATTTTTTAATTTTTCTCAACTGTATCGTAAGTATATTGAAAAGCTCTATTTTTGTTAAAAAATTCAAGTCAATATCTTAAATAGAAACCAAATACGAGCGTTTACTATATGCAGAGTCGCATAAAAGCTCGTATGGGGTCCCTGTCAATATACCAAAAAAACTCGGTTTTTATCAAAAAAAAAAAATAATTAAAAATTGTTTTGTAATGCAAATTTAGTTTCTAAACACTTTTTTTATTACAACATTTTTCAGTAGAATTTTATTTTGCAAAGTTATGACACTTTGAATTTTTACATTGGCCGCCATTTTGAAAAAAAGGTTTATATATTTTTTTAATACATAACGTATAGGGGGTGCAGGGTAGTTTTATGCGATACTAAAAATTTAATTTTTAATCTTCAAAACCAAGCAGTTAAGAGCGTTAACTCTTCTGAAAGTCTCAAAATGGCTAGTATGGGGGTACGATCGAACTGATACATCGCTTGTTTTGAAGCAAAACTCTATATTTTTTATATTTTATTTTGATGTATTTTAGGCTTCTTAACGTTTCATGTATAGCAAACTTTTTAGTGAAATTTAACACTACTGAGTTATGAGTGATTTAATTTTTATAATTGTCGCCATTTTGCAAAAAATTGACACAATGGATTTTGCTAACAAACATACACAGGGTGCTTAAGAATTCTATACTGGGACAAAAGTAGAAATTTAAATAATTTTAAATAAGCTCACACTGACCTTAACTATATTGCAAAACTTATAAGCGTATGTATGGTGGGTCGATCCACTCATAACACTAAACGTGTTTTGAAAAAAAAAACCTTTATTTCATTATTTTTCAATTTTTCTAAACTGTATCGTAAGTATATTGGAAAGCTCTATTTTTGTTAAAAAATTCAAGTCAATATATTGAATAGAAACCAAATACGAGCGTTAACTATATGCAAAGTCGCATAAAAGCTCGTATGGGGTCCCTGTCAATATATCAAAAAAACTCGGTTTTTATCAAAAAAAAAATAATTAAAAATTGTTTTTAAATGCAAATTAAGTTTCTAAACACTTTTTTTATTACGACATTTTTCAGTAGAATTTTATTTTGCAAAGTTATGACACTTTGAATTTTTACATTGGCCGCCATTTTGAAAAAAAGGTTTATATATTTTTTTAATACATAACTTATAGGGGGTGCAGGGTAGTTTTATGCGATACTAAAAATTTAATTTTTAATCTTCAAAACCAAGCAGTTAAGAGCGTTAACTCTTCTGAAAGTCTCAAAATGGCTAGTATGGGGGTACGATAGAACTGATACATCGCTTGTTTTGAAGCAAAACTCTATATTTTTTATATTTTATTTTGATGTATTTTAGGCTTCTTAACGTTTCATGTATAGCAAACTTTTTAGTGAAATTTAACACTACTGAGTTATGAGTGATTGAATTTTTATACTTGTCGCCATTTTGCAAAAAATTGACACAATGGATTTTGCTAACAAACATACACAGGGTGCTTAAGAATTCTATACTGGGACAAAAGTAGAAATTTAAATAATTTTAAATAAGCTCACACTGACCTTAACTATATTGCAAATTTCATGAGCGTATGTATGGTGGGTCGATCCACTCATAACACTAAACGTGTTTTGAAAAAAAAACCTTTATTTCATTATTTTTTAATTTTTCTAAACTGTATCGTAAGTATATTGGAAAGCTCTATTTTTGTTAAAAATTCAAGTCAATATCTTAAATAGAAACCAAATACGAGCGTTAACTATATGCAGAGTCGCATAAAAGCTCGTATGGGGTCCCTGTCAATATACCAAAAAAACTCGGTTTTTATCAAAAAAAAAATATTTAAAAATTGTTTTTAATGCAAATTAAGTTTCTAAACACTTTTTTTATTACGACATTTTTCAGTAGAATTTTATTTTGCAAAGTTATGACACTTTGAATTTGTACATTGGCCGCCATTTTGAAAAAAAGGTTTATATATTTTTTTAATACATAACGTATAGGGGGTGCAGGGTAGTTTTATGCGATACTAAAAATTTAATTTTTAATCTTCAAAACCAAGCAGTTAAGAGCGTTAACTCTTCTGGAAGTCTCAAAATGGCTAGTATGGGGGTACGATCGAACTGATACATCGCTTGTTTTGAAGCAAAACTCTATATTTTTTATATTTTATTTTGATGTATTTTAGGCTTCTTAACGTTTCATGCATAGCAAACTTTTTAGTGAAATTAAACACTACTGAGTTATGAGTGATTGAATTTTTATACTTGTCGCCATTTTGCAAAAAATTGACACAATAGATTTTGCTAGCAAACATACACAGGGTGTTTAAGAATTCAATACTGGGACAAAAATAGAAATTTAAATATTTATAAATAAGCTCACACTGACCTTAACTATATTGCAAATCTTATGAGCGTATGTATGGTGGGTCGTTCCACTCATAACACTAAACGTGTTTTGAAAAAAAAAACCTTTATTTCATTATTTTTTAATTTTTCTAAACTGTATCGTAAGTACATTGGAAAGCTCTATTTTTGTTAAAAAATTCAAGTCAATATCTTAAATAGAAACCAAATACGAGCGTTAACTATATGCAGAGTCGCATAAAAGCTCGTATGGGGTCCCTGTCAATATACCAAAAAAACTCGGTTTTTATCAAAAAAAAAAGAATTAAAAATTGTTTTTTAATGCAAATTAAGTTTCTAAACACTTTTTTTATTACGACATTTTTCAGTAGAATTTAATTTTGCAAAGTTATGACAAAGTTTTGAAAAAAAAAACCTTTATTTCATTATTTTTTAATTTTTCTAAACTGTATCGTAAGTATATTGAAAAGCTCTATTTTTGTTAAAAAATTCAAGTCAATATCTTAAATAGTAACCAAATACGAGCGTTAACTATATGCAGAGTCGCATAAAAGCTCGTATGGGGTCCCTGTCAATATACCAAAAAAACTCGGTTTTTACCATTAAAAAAATAATTAAAAATTGTTTTTAAATGCAAATTAAGTTTCTAAACACTTTTTTTATTACGACATTTTTCAGTAGAATTTTTATTTGCAAAGTTATGACACTTTGAATTTTTACATTGGCCGCCATTTTGAAAAAAAGGTTTATATATTTTTTTAATACATAACGTATAGGGGGTGCAGGGTAGTTTTATGCGATACTAAAAATTTAATTTTTAATCTTCAAAACCAAGCAGTTAAGAGCGTTAACTCTTCTGAAAGTCTCAAAATGGCTAGTATGGGGGTACGATCGAACTGATACATCGCTTGTTTTGAAGCGAAACTCTATATTTTTTATATTTTATTTTGATGTATTTTAGGCTTCTTAACGTTTCATGTATAGCAAACTTTTTAGTGAAATTTAACACTACTGAGTTATGAGTGATTGAATTTTCATACTTGTCGCCATTTTGCAAAAAATTGACACAATGGATTTTGCTAACAAACATACACAGGGTGCTTAAGAATTCGATAGTGGGACAAAAATAGAAATTTAAATAATTATAAATAAGCTCACACTGACCTTAACTATATTGCAAATCTTATGAGCGTATGTATGGTGGGTCGATCCACTCATAACACTAAACGTGTTTTGAAAAAAAAAACCTTTATTTCATTATTTTTTAATTTTTCTAAACTGTATCGTAAGTATATTGAAAAGCTCTATTTTTGATAAAAAATTCAAGTCAATATCTTAAATAGAAACCAAATACGAGCGTTAACTATATGCAGAGTCACATAAAAGCTCGTATGGGGTCCCTGTCAATATACCAAAAAAACTCGGTTTTTATCAAAAAAAAAATAATTAAAAATTGTTTTTAAATGCAAATTAAGTTTCTAAACACTTTTTTTATTACATTTTTCAGTAGAATTTTATTTTGCAAAGTTATGACACTTTGAATTTGTACATTGGCCGCCATTTTTAAAAAAAGGTTTATATATTTTTTTAATACATAACGTATAGGGGGTGCAGGGTAGTTTTATGCGATCCTAAAAATTTAATTTTTAATCTTCAAATCCAAGCAGTTAAGAGCGTTAACTCTTCTGAAAGTCTCAAAATGGCTAGTATGGGGGTACGATCGAACTGATACATCGCTTGTTTTGAAGCAAAACTCTATATTTTTTATATTTTATTTTAATGTATTTTAGGCTTCTTAACGTTTCATGTATAGCAAACTTTTTAGTGAAATTTAACACTACTGAGTTATGAGTGATTGAATTTTTATACTTGTCGCCATTTTGCAAAAAATTGACACAATGGATTTTGCTAACAAACATACACAGGCTGCTTAAGAATTCTATAGTGGGACAAAAATAGAACTTTAAATAATTATAAATAAGCTCACACTGACCTTAACTATATTGCAAATCTTATGAGCGTATGTATGGTGGGTCGATCCACTCATAACACTAAACGTGTTTTGAAAAAAAAAACCTTTATTTCATTATTTTTTAATTTTTCTAAACTGTATCGTAAGTATATTGAAAAGCTCTATTTTTGTTAAAAAATTCAAGGCAATATCTTAAATAGAAACCAAATACGAGCGTTTACTATATGCAGAGTCGCATAAGAGCTCGTATGGGGTCCCTGTCAATATACCAAAAATACTCGGTTTTTATCAAAAAAAAAAAGAATTAAAAATTGTTTTTAAATGCAAATTAAGTTTCTAAACACTTTTTTTATTACGACATTTTTCAGTAGAATTTTGTTTTGCAAAGTTATGACACTTTGAATTTTTACATTGGCCGCCATTTTGAAAAAAAGGTTTATATATTTTTTTAATACATAACGTATAAGGGGTGCAGGGTAGTTTTATGCGATACTAAAAATTTAATTTTTAATATTCAAAACCAAGCAGTTAAGAGCGTTAACTCTACTGAAAGTCTTAAAATGGCTAGTATGGGGGTACGATCGAACTGATACATCGCTTGTTTTGAAGCAAAACTCTATATTTTTTATATTTTATTTTGATGTATTTTAGGCTTCTTAACGTTTCATGTATAGCAAACTTTTTAGTGAAATTTAACACTACTGAGTTATGAGTGATTGAATTTTTATACTTGTCGCCATTTTGCAAAAAATTGACACAATGGATTTTGCTAGCAAACATACACAGGGTGTTTAAGAATTCTATACTGGGACTTAAATAGAAATTTAAATATTTATAAATAAGCTTACACTGACCTTAACTATATTGCAAATCTTATGAGCGTATGTATGGTGGGTCGATCCACTCATAACACTAAACGTGTTTTGAAAAAAAAAACCTTTATTTCATTATTTTTTAATTTTTCTAAACCGTATCGTAAGTATATTGGAAAGCTCTATTTTTGTTAAAAAATTCAAGTCAATATCTTAAATAGAAACCAAATACGAGCGTTAACTATATGCAGAGTCGCATAAAAGCTCGTATGGGGTCCCTGTCAATATACCAAAAAAACTCGGTTTTTATCAAAAAAAAAAGAATTAAAAATTGTTTTTAAATGCAAATTAAGTTTCTAAACACTTTTTTTATAACGACATTTTTCAGTAGAATTTTATTTTGCAAAGTTATGACACTTTGAATTTTTACATTGGCCGCCATTTTGAAAAAAAGGTTTATATATTTTTTTAATACATAACGTATAGGTAGTAACGCAGGGTAGTTTTATGCGATACTAAAAATTTAATTTTTAATCTTCAAAACTAAGCAGTTAAGAGCGTTAACTCTTCTGAAAGTCTCAAAATGGCTAGTATGGGGGTACGATCGAACTGATACATCGCTTGTTTTGAAGCAAAACTCTATATTTTTTTTATATTATTTTGATGTATTTTAGGCTTCTTAACGTTTCATGTATAGCAAACTTTTTAGTGAAATCTAACACTACTAAGTTATGAGTGATTGAATTTTTATACTTGTCGCCATTTTGCAAAAAATTGACACAATAAATTTTGCTAACAAACATACACAGGATGCTTAAGAATTCTATAGTGGGACAAAAATAGAAATTTAAATAATTATAAATAAGCTCACACTGACCTTAACTATATTGCAAATCTTATGAGCGTATGTATGGTGGGTCAATCCACTCATTACACTAAACGTGTTTTGAAAAAAAAACCTTTATTTCATTATTTTTTAATTTTTCTAAACCGTATCGTAAGTATATTGGAAAGCTCTATTTTTGTTAAAAAATTAAAGTCAATATCTTAAATAGAAACCAAATACGAGCGTTAACTATATGCAAAGTCGCATAAAAGCTCGTATGGGGTCCCTGTCAATATTACAAAAAAAACTCGGTTTTTATCAAAAAAAAAATAATTAAAAATTGTTTTTAAATGCAAATTAAGTTTCTAAACACTTTTTTTATTACGACATTTTTCAGTAGAATTTTATTTTGCAAAGTTATGACACTTTGAATTTTTACATTGGCCGCCATTTTGAAAAAAAGGTTTATATATTTTTTTAATACATAACGTATAGGGGGTGCAGGGTAGTTTTATGCGATACTAAAAATTTAATTTTTAATCTTAAAAACCAAGCAGTTAAGAGCGTTAACTCTTCTGAAAGTCTCAAAATGGCTAGTATGGGGGTACGATCGAACTGATACATTGCTTGTTTTGAAGCAAAACTCTATATTTTTTATATTTTATTTTGATGTATTTTAGGCTTCTTAACGTTTCATGTATAGCAAACTTTTTAGTGAAATTAAACACTACTGAGTTATGAGTGATTGAATTTTTATACTTGTCGCCATTTTGCAAAAATTGACACAATGGATTTTGCTAGCAAACATACACATGGTTATTAAGAATTCTATACTGGGACAAAAATAGAAATTTAAATATTTATAAATAAGCTCACACTGACCTTAACTATATTGCAAATCTTATGAGCGTATGTATGGTGGGTCGATCCACTCATAACACTAAACGTGTTTTGAAAAAAAAAACCTTTATTTCATTATTTTTTAATTTTTCTAAACCGTATCATAAGTATATTGGAAAGCTCTATTTTTGTTAAAAAATTCAAGTCAATATCTTAAATAGAAACCAAATACGAGCGTTAACTATATGCAGAGTCGCATAAAAGCTCGTATGGGGTCCCTGTCAATATACCAAAAAAACTCGGTTTTTATCAAAAAAAAAATAATTAAAAATTGTTTTTAAATGCAAATTAAGTTTCTAAACACTTTTTTTATTACGACATTTTTCAGTAGAATTTTATTTTGCAAAGTTATGACACTTTGAATTTTTACATTGGCCGCCATTTTGAAAAAAAGGTTTATATATTTTTTTAATACATAACGTATAGGGGGTGCAGGGTAGTTTTATGCGATACTAAAAATTTAATTTTTAATCTTCAAAACTAAGCAGTTAAGAGCGTTAACTCTTCTGAAAGTCTCAAAATGGCTAGTATGGGGGTACGATCGAACTGATACATCGCTTGTTTTGAAGCAAAACTCTATATTTTTTATATTTTATTTTGATGTATTTTAGGCTTCTTAACGTTTTATGTATAGTTAACTTTTAAGTTAAATTTAACAGTACTGAGTTATGAGTGATTGAATTTTTATACTTGTCGCCATTTTGCAAATATTGACACAATGGATTTTGCTGGCAAACATACACAGGGTTATTAAGAATTCTATACTGGGACAAAAATAGAAATTTAAATATTTATAAATAAGCTCACACTGACCTTAACTATATTGCAAATCCTATAAGCGTATGTATGGTGGGTCGATCCACTCATAACACTAAACGTGTTTTGAAAAAAAAAACCTTTATTTCATTATTTTTTAATTTTTCTAAACTGTATCGTAAGTATATTGAAAAGCTCTATTTTTGTTAAAAAATTCAAGGCAATATCTTAAATAGAAACCAAATACGAGCGTTTACTATATGCAGAGTCGCATAAGAGCTCGTATGGGGTCCCTGTCAATATACCAAAAATACTCGGTTTTTATCAAAAAAAAAAGAATTAAAAATTGTTTTTAAATGCAAATTAAGTTTCTAAACACTTTTTTTATTACGACATTTTTCAGTAGAATTTTGTTTTGCAAAGTTATGACACTTTGAATTTTTACATTGGCCGCCATTTTGAAAAAAAGGTTTATATATTTTTTTAATACATAACGTATAAGGGGTGCAGGGTAGTTTTATGCGATACTAAAAATTTAATTTTTAATATTCAAAACCAAGCAGTTAAGAGCGTTAACTCTACTGAAAGTCTTAAAATGGCTAGTATGGGGGTACGATCGAACTGATACATCGCTTGTTTTGAAGCAAAACTCTATATTTTTTATATTTTATTTTGATGTATTTTAGGCTTCTTAACGTTTCATGTATAGCAAACTTTTTAGTGAAATTTAACACTACTGAGTTATGAGTGATTGAATTTTTATACTTGTCGCCATTTTGCAAAAAATTGACACAATGGATTTTGCTAGCAAACATACACAGGGTGTTTAAGAATTCTATACTGGGACTTAAATAGAAATTTAAATATTTATAAATAAGCTTACACTGACCTTAACTATATTGCAAATCTTATGAGCGTATGTATGGTGGGTCGATCCACTCATAACACTAAACGTGTTTTGAAAAAAAAAACCTTTATTTCATTATTTTTTAATTTTTCTAAACCGTATCGTAAGTATATTGGAAAGCTCTATTTTTGTTAAAAAATTCAAGTCAATATCTTAAATAGAAACCAAATACGAGCGTTAACTATATGCAGAGTCGCATAAAAGCTCGTATGGGGTCCCTGTCAATATACCAAAAAAACTCGGTTTTTATCAAAAAAAAAATAATTAAAAATTGTTTTTAAATGCAAATTAAGTTTCTAAACACTTTTTTTATAACGACATTTTTCAGTAGAATTTTATTTTGCAAAGTTATGACACTTTGAATTTTTACATTGGCCGCCATTTTGAAAAAAAGGTTTATATATTTTTTTAATACATAACGTATAGGTAGTAACGCAGGGTAGTTTTATGCGATACTAAAAATTTAATTTTTAATCTTCAAAACTAAGCAGTTAAGAGCGTTAACTCTTCTGAAAGTCTCAAAATGGCTAGTATGGGGGTACGATCGAACTGATACATCGCTTGTTTTGAAGCAAAACTCTATATTTTTTTTATATTATTTTGATGTATTTTAGGCTTCTTAACGTTTCATGTATAGCAAACTTTTTAGTGAAATCTAACACAACTAAGTTATGAGTGATTGAATTTTTATACTTGTCGCCATTTTGCAAAAAATTGACACAATAAATTTTGCTAACAAACATACACAGGATGCTTAAGAATTCTATAGTGGGACAAAAATAGAAATTTAAATAATTATAAATAAGCTCACACTGACCTTAACTATATTGCAAATCTTATGAGCGTATGTATGGTGGGTCGATCCACTCATTACACTAAACGTGTTTTGAAAAAAAAACCTTTATTTCATTATTTTTTAATTTTTCTAAACCGTATCGTAAGTATATTGGAAAGCTCTATTTTTGTTAAAAAATTAAAGTCAATATCTTAAATAGAAACCAAATACGAGCGTTAACTATATGCAAAGTCGCATAAAAGCTCGTATGGGGTCCCTGTCAATATTACAAAAAAAACTCGGTTTTTATCAAAAAAAAAATAATTAAAAATTGTTTTTAAATGCAAATTAAGTTTCTAAACACTTTTTTTATTACGACATTTTTCAGTAGAATTTTATTTTGCAAAGTTATGACACTTTGAATTTTTACATTGGCCGCCATTTTGAAAAAAAGGTTTATATATTTTTTTAATACATAACGTATAGGGGGTGCAGGGTAGTTTTATGCGATACTAAAAATTTAATTTTTAATCTTAAAAACCAAGCAGTTAAGAGCGTTAACTCTTCTGAAAGTCTCAAAATGGCTAGTATGGGGGTACGATCGAACTGATACATTGCTTGTTTTGAAGCAAAACTCTATATTTTTTATATTTTATTTTGATGTATTTTAGGCTTCTTAACGTTTCATGTATAGCAAACTTTTTAGTGAAATTAAACACTACTGAGTTATGAGTGATTGAATTTTTATACTTGTCGCCATTTTGCAAAAATTGACACAATGGATTTTGCTAGCAAACATACACATGGTTATTAAGAATTCTATACTGGGACAAAAATAGAAATTTAAATATTTATAAATAAGCTCACACTGACCTTAACTATATTGCAAATCTTATGAGCGTATGTATGGTGGGTCGATCCACTCATAACACTAAACGTGTTTTGAAAAAAAAAACCTTTATTTCATTATTTTTTAATTTTTCTAAACCGTATCGTAAGTATATTGGAAAGCTCTATTTTTGTTAAAAAATTCAAGTCAATATCTTAAATAGAAACCAAATACGAGCGTTAACTATATGCAGAGTCGCATAAAAGCTCGTATGGGGTCCCTGTCAATATACCAAAAAAACTCGGTTTTTATCAAAAAAAAAAGAATTAAAAATTGTTTTTAAATGCAAATTAAGTTTCTAAACACTTTTTTTATAACGACATTTTTCAGTAGAATTTTATTTTGCAAAGTTATGACACTTTGAATTTTTACATTGGCCGCCATTTTGAAAAAAAGGTTTATATATTTTTTTAATACATAACGTATAGGGGGTGCAGGGTAGTTTTATGCGATACTAAAAATTTAATTTTTAATCTTCAAAACTAAGCAGTTAAGAGCGTTAACTCTTCTGAAAGTCTCAAAATGGCTAGTATGGGGGTACGATCGAACTGATACATCGCTTGTTTTGAAGCAAAACTCTATATTTTTTTTATATTATTTTGATGTATTTTAGGCTTCTTAACGTTTCATGTATAGCAAACTTTTTAGTGAAATCTAACACTACTAAGTTATGAGTGATTGAATTTTTATACTTGTCGCCATTTTGCAAAAAATTGACACAATAAATTTTGCTAACAAACATACACAGGATGCTTAAGAATTCTATAGTGGGACAAAAATAAAAATTTAAATAATTATAAATAAGCTCACACTGACCTTAACTATATTGCAAATCTTATGAGCGTATGTATGGTGGGTCGATCCACTCATTACACTAAACGTGTTTTGAAAAAAAAACCTTTATTTCATTATTTTTTAATTTTTCTAAACCGTATCGTAAGTATATTGGAAAGCTCTATTTTTGTTAAAAAATTAAAGTCAATATCTTAAATAGAAACCAAATACGAGCGTTAACTATATGCAAAGTCGCATAAAAGCTCGTATGGGGTCCCTGTCAATATTACAAAAAAAACTCGGTTTTTATCAAAAAAAAAATAATTAAAAATTGTTTTTAAATGCAAATTAAGTTTCTAAACACTTTTTTTATTACGACATTTTTCAGTAGAATTTTATTTTGCAAAGTTATGACACTTTGAATTTTTACATTGGCCGCCATTTTGAAAAAAAGGTTTATATATTTTTTTAATACATAACGTATAGGGGGTGCAGGGTAGTTTTATGCGATACTAAAAATTTAATTTTCAATCTTAAAAACCAAGCAGTTAAGAGCGTTAACTCTTCTGAAAGTCTCAAAATGGCTAGTATGGGGGTACGATCGAACTGATACATTGCTTGTTTTGAAGCAAAACTCTATATTTTTTATATTTTATTTTGATGTATTTTAGGCTTCTTAACGTTTCATGTATAGCAAACTTTTTAGTGAAATTAAACACTACTGAGTTATGAGTGATTGAATTTTTATACTTGTCGCCATTTTGCAAAAATTGACACAATGGATTTTGCTAGCAAACATACACATGGTTATTAAGAATTCTATACTGGGACAAAAATAGAAATTTAAATATTTATAAATAAGCTCACACTGACCTTAACTATATTGCAAATCTTATGAGCGTATGTATGGTGGGTCGATTCACTCATAACACTAAACGTGTTTTGAAAAAAAAAACCTTTATTTCATTATTTTTTAATTTTTCTAAACCGTATCATAAGTATATTGGAAAGCTCTATTTTTGTTAAAAAATTCAAGTCAATATCTTAAATAGAAACCAAATACGAGCGTTTACTATATGCAGAGTCGCATAAGAGCTCGTATGGGGTCCCTGTCAATATACCAAAAATACTCGGTTTTTATCAAAAAAAAAAGAATTAAAAATTGTTTTTAAATGCAAATTAAGTTTCTAAACACTTTTTTTATTACGACATTTTTCAGTAGAATTTTGTTTTGCAAAGTTATGACACTTTGAATTTTTACATTGGCCGCCATTTTGAAAAAAAGGTTTATATATTTTTTTAATACATAACGTATAAGGGGTGCAGGGTAGTTTTATGCGATACTAAAAATTTAATTTTTAATATTCAAAACCAAGCAGTTAAGAGCGTTAACTCTACTGAAAGTCTTAAAATGGCTAGTATGGGGGTACGATCGAACTGATACATCGCTTGTTTTGAAGCAAAACTCTATATTTTTTATATTTTATTTTGATGTATTTTAGGCTTCTTAACGTTTCATGTATAGCAAACTTTTTAGTGAAATTTAACACTACTGAGTTATGAGTGATTGAATTTTTATACTTGTCGCCATTTTGCAAAAAATTGACACAATGGATTTTGCTAGCAAACATACACAGGGTGTTTAAGAATTCTATACTGGGACTTAAATAGAAATTTAAATATTTATAAATAAGCTTACACTGACCTTAACTATATTGCAAATCTTATGAGCGTATGTATGGTGGGTCGATCCACTCATAACACTAAACGTGTTTTGAAAAAAAAAACCTTTATTTCATTATTTTTTAATTTTTCTAAACCGTATCGTAAGTATATTGGAAAGCTCTATTTTTGTTAAAAAATTCAAGTCAATATCTTAAATAGAAACCAAATACGAGCGTTAACTATATGCAGAGTCGCATAAAAGCTCGTATGGGGTCCCTGTCAATATACCAAAAAAACTCGGTTTTTATCAAAAAAAAAAGAATTAAAAATTGTTTTTAAATGCAAATTAAGTTTCTAAACACTTTTTTTATAACGACATTTTTCAGTAGAATTTTATTTTGCAAAGTTATGACACTTTGAATTTTTACATTGGCCGCCATTTTGAAAAAAAGGTTTATATATTTTTTTAATACATAACGTATAGGTAGTAACGCAGGGTAGTTTTATGCGATACTAAAAATTTAATTTTTAATCTTCAAAACTAAGCAGTTAAGAGCGTTAACTCTTCTGAAAGTCTCAAAATGGCTAGTATGGGGGTACGATCGAACTGATACATCGCTTGTTTTGAAGCAAAACTCTATATTTTTTTTATATTATTTTGATGTATTTTAGGCTTCTTAACGTTTCATGTATAGCAAACTTTTTAGTGAAATCTAACACAACTAAGTTATGAGTGATTGAATTTTTATACTTGTCGCCATTTTGCAAAAAATTGACACAATAAATTTTGCTAACAAACATACACAGGATGCTTAAGAATTCTATAGTGGGACAAAAATAGAAATTTAAATAATTATAAATAAGCTCACACTGACCTTAACTATATTGCAAATCTTATGAGCGTATGTATGGTGGGTCGATCCACTCATTACACTAAACGTGTTTTGAAAAAAAAACCTTTATTTCATTATTTTTTAATTTTTCTAAACCGTATCGTAAGTATATTGGAAAGCTCTATTTTTGTTAAAAAATTAAAGTCAATATCTTAAATAGAAACCAAATACGAGCGTTAACTATATGCAAAGTCGCATAAAAGCTCGTATGGGGTCCCTGTCAATATTACAAAAAAAACTCGGTTTTTATCAAAAAAAAAATAATTAAAAATTGTTTTTAAATGCAAATTAAGTTTCTAAACACTTTTTTTATTACGACATTTTTCAGTAGAATTTTATTTTGCAAAGTTATGACACTTTGAATTTTTACATTGGCCGCCATTTTGAAAAAAAGGTTTATATATTTTTTTAATACATAACGTATAGGGGGTGCAGGGTAGTTTTATGCGATACTAAAAATTTAATTTTTAATCTTAAAAACCAAGCAGTTAAGAGCGTTAACTCTTCTGAAAGTCTCAAAATGGCTAGTATGGGGGTACGATCGAACTGATACATTGCTTGTTTTGAAGCAAAACTCTATATTTTTTATATTTTATTTTGATGTATTTTAGGCTTCTTAACGTTTCATGTATAGCAAACTTTTTAGTGAAATTAAACACTACTGAGTTATGAGTGATTGAATTTTTATACTTGTCGCCATTTTGCAAAAATTGACACAATGGATTTTGCTAGCAAACATACACATGGTTATTAAGAATTCTATACTGGGACAAAAATAGAAATTTAAATATTTATAAATAAGCTCACACTGACCTTAACTATATTGCAAATCTTATGAGCGTATGTATGGTGGGTCGATCCACTCATAACACTAAACGTGTTTTGAAAAAAAAAACCTTTATTTCATTATTTTTTAATTTTTCTAAACCGTATCGTAAGTATATTGGAAAGCTCTATTTTTGTTAAAAAATTCAAGTCAATATCTTAAATAGAAACCAAATACGAGCGTTAACTATATGCAGAGTCGCATAAAAGCTCGTATGGGGTCCCTGTCAATATACCAAAAAAACTCGGTTTTTATCAAAAAAAAAAGAATTAAAAATTGTTTTTAAATGCAAATTAAGTTTCTAAACACTTTTTTTATAACGACATTTTTCAGTAGAATTTTATTTTGCAAAGTTATGACACTTTGAATTTTTACATTGGCCGCCATTTTGAAAAAAAGGTTTATATATTTTTTTAATACATAACGTATAGGGGGTGCAGGGTAGTTTTATGCGATACTAAAAATTTAATTTTTAATCTTCAAAACTAAGCAGTTAAGAGCGTTAACTCTTCTGAAAGTCTCAAAATGGCTAGTATGGGGGTACGATCGAACTGATACATCGCTTGTTTTGAAGCAAAACTCTATATTTTTTTTATATTATTTTGATGTATTTTAGGCTTCTTAACGTTTCATGTATAGCAAACTTTTTAGTGAAATCTAACACTACTAAGTTATGAGTGATTGAATTTTTATACTTGTCGCCATTTTGCAAAAAATTGACACAATAAATTTTGCTAACAAACATACACAGGATGCTTAAGAATTCTATAGTGGGACAAAAATAGAAATTTAAATAATTATAAATAAGCTCACACTGACCTTAACTATATTGCAAATCTTATGAGCGTATGTATGGTGGGTCGATCCACTCATTACACTAAACGTGTTTTGAAAAAAAAACCTTTATTTCATTATTTTTTAATTTTTCTAAACCGTATCGTAAGTATATTGGAAAGCTCTATTTTTGTTAAAAAATTAAAGTCAATATCTTAAATAGAAACCAAATACGAGCGTTAACTATATGCAAAGTCGCATAAAAGCTCGTATGGGGTCCCTGTCAATATTACAAAAAAAACTCGGTTTTTATCAAAAAAAAAATAATTAAAAATTGTTTTTAAATGCAAATTAAGTTTCTAAACACTTTTTTTATTACGACATTTTTCAGTAGAATTTTATTTTGCAAAGTTATGACACTTTGAATTTTTACATTGGCCGCCATTTTGAAAAAAAGGTTTATATATTTTTTTAATACATAACGTATAGGGGGTGCAGGGTAGTTTTATGCGATACTAAAAATTTAATTTTTAATCTTAAAAACCAAGCAGTTAAGAGCGTTAACTCTTCTGAAAGTCTCAAAATGGCTAGTATGTCGGTACGATCGAACTGATACATTGCTTGTTTTGAAGCAAAACTCTATATTTTTTATATTTTATTTTGATGTATTTTAGGCTTCTTAACGTTTCATGTATAGCAAACTTTTTAGTGAAATTAAACACTACTGAGTTATGAGTGATTGAATTTTTATACTTGTCGCCATTTTGCAAAAATTGACACAATGGATTTTGCTAGCAAACATACACATGGTTATTAAGAATTCTATACTGGGACAAAAATAGAAATTTAAATATTTATAAATAAGCTCACACTGACCTTAACTATATTGCAAATCTTATGAGCGTATGTATGGTGGGTCGATCCACTCATAACACTAAACGTGTTTTGAAAAAAAAAACCTTTATTTCATTATTTTTTAATTTTTCTAAACTGTATCGTAAGTATATTGAAAAGCTCTATTTTTGTTAAAAAATTCAAGGCAATATCTTAAATAGAAACCAAATACGAGCGTTTACTATATGCAGAGTCGCATAAGAGCTCGTATGGGGTCCCTGTCAATATACCAAAAATACTCGGTTTTTATCAAAAAAAAAAGAATTAAAAATTGTTTTTAAATGCAAATTAAGTTTCTAAACACTTTTTTTATTACGACATTTTTCAGTAGAATTTTGTTTTGCAAAGTTATGACACTTTGAATTTTTACATTGGCCGCCATTTTGAAAAAAAGGTTTATATATTTTTTTAATACATAACGTATAAGGGGTGCAGGGTAGTTTTATGCGATACTAAAAATTTAATTTTTAATATTCAAAACCAAGCAGTTAAGAGCGTTAACTCTACTGAAAGTCTTAAAATGGCTAGTATGGGGGTACGATCGAACTGATACATCGCTTGTTTTGAAGCAAAACTCTATATTTTTTATATTTTATTTTGATGTATTTTAGGCTTCTTAACGTTTCATGTATAGCAAACTTTTTAGTGAAATTTAACACTACTGAGTTATGAGTGATTGAATTTTTATACTTGTCGCCATTTTGCAAAAATTGACACAATGGATTTTGCTAGCAAACATACACAGGGTGTTTAAGAATTCTATACTGGGACTTAAATAGAAATTTAAATATTTATAAATAAGCTTACACTGACCTTAACTATATTGCAAATCTTATGAGCGTATGTATGGTGGGTCGATCCACTCATAACACTAAACGTGTTTTGAAAAAAAAAACCTTTATTTCATTATTTTTTAATTTTTCTAAACCGTATCGTAAGTATATTGGAAAGCTCTATTTTTGTTAAAAAATTCAAGTCAATATCTTAAATAGAAACCAAATACGAGCGTTAACTATATGCAGAGTCGCATAAAAGCTCGTATGGGGTCCCTGTCAATATACCAAAAAAACTCGGTTTTTATCAAAAAAAAAAGAATTAAAAATTGTTTTTAAATGCAAATTAAGTTTCTAAACACTTTTTTTATAACGACATTTTTCAGTAGAATTTTATTTTGCAAAGTTATGACACTTTGAATTTTTACATTGGCCGCCATTTTGAAAAAAAGGTTTATATATTTTTTTAATACATAACGTATAGGGGGTGCAGGGTAGTTTTATGCGATACTAAAAATTTAATTTTTAATCTTCAAAACTAAGCAGTTAAGAGCGTTAACTCTTCTGAAAGTCTCAAAATGGCTAGTATGGGGGTACGATCGAACTGATACATCGCTTGTTTTGAAGCAAAACTCTATATTTTTTTTATATTATTTTGATGTATTTTAGGCTTCTTAACGTTTCATGTATAGCAAACTTTTTAGTGAAATCTAACACTACTAAGTTATGAGTGATTGAATTTTTATACTTGTCGCCATTTTGCAAAAAATTGACACAATAAATTTTGCTAACAAACATACACAGGATGCTTAAGAATTCTATAGTGGGACAAAAATAGAAATTTAAATAATTATAAATAAGCTCACACTGACCTTAACTATATTGCAAATCTTATGAGCGTATGTATGGTGGGTCAATCCACTCATTACACTAAACGTGTTTTGAAAAAAAAACCTTTATTTCATTATTTTTTAATTTTTCTAAACCGTATCGTAAGTATATTGGAAAGCTCTATTTTTGTTAAAAAATTAAAGTCAATATCTTAAATAGAAACCAAATACGAGCGTTAACTATATGCAAAGTCGCATAAAAGCTCGTATGGGGTCCCTGTCAATATTACAAAAAAAACTCGGTTTTTATCAAAAAAAAAATAATTAAAAATTGTTTTTAAATGCAAATTAAGTTTCTAAACACTTTTTTTATTACGACATTTTTCAGTAGAATTTTATTTTGCAAAGTTATGACACTTTGAATTTTTACATTGGCCGCCATTTTGAAAAAAAGGTTTATATATTTTTTTAATACATAACGTATAGGGGGTGCAGGGTAGTTTTATGCGATACTAAAAATTTAATTTTTAATCTTAAAAACCAAGCAGTTAAGAGCGTTAACTCTTCTGAAAGTCTCAAAATGGCTAGTATGGGGGTACGATCGAACTGATACATTGCTTGTTTTGAAGCAAAACTCTATATTTTTTATATTTTATTTTGATGTATTTTAGGCTTCTTAACGTTTCATGTATAGCAAACTTTTTAGTGAAATTAAACACTACTGAGTTATGAGTGATTGAATTTTTATACTTGTCGCCATTTTGCAAAAATTGACACAATGGATTTTGCTAGCAAACATACACATGGTTATTAAGAATTCTATACTGGGACAAAAATAGAAATTTAAATATTTATAAATAAGCTCACACTGACCTTAACTATATTGCAAATCTTATGAGCGTATGTATGGTGGGTCGATCCACTCATAACACTAAACGTGTTTTGAAAAAAAAAACCTTTATTTCATTATTTTTTAATTTTTCTAAACCGTATCATAAGTATATTGGAAAGCTCTATTTTTGTTAAAAAATTCAAGTCAATATCTTAAATAGAAACCAAATACGAGCGTTAACTATATGCAGAGTCGCATAAAAGCTCGTATGGGGTCCCTGTCAATATACCAAAAAAACTCGGTTTTTATCAAAAAAAAAATAATTAAAAATTGTTTTTAAATGCAAATTAAGTTTCTAAACACTTTTTTTATTACGACATTTTTCAGTAGAATTTTATTTTGCAAAGTTATGACACTTTGAATTTTTACATTGGCCGCCATTTTGAAAAAAAGGTTTATATATTTTTTTAATACATAACGTATAGGGGGTGCAGGGTAGTTTTATGCGATACTAAAAATTTAATTTTTAATCTTCAAAACTAAGCAGTTAAGAGCGTTAACTCTTCTGAAAGTCTCAAAATGGCTAGTATGGGGGTACGATCGAACTGATACATCGCTTGTTTTGAAGCAAAACTCTATATTTTTTTTATATTATTTTGATGTATTTTAGGCTTCTTAACGTTTCATGTATAGCAAACTTTTTAGTGAAATCTAACACTACTAAGTTATGAGTGATTGAATTTTTATACTTGTCGCCATTTTGCAAAAAATTGACACAATAAATTTTGCTAACAAACATACACAGGATGCTTAAGAATTCTATAGTGGGACAAAAATAGAAATTTAAATAATTATAAATAAGCTCACACTGACCTTAACTATATTGCAAATCTTATGAGCGTATGTATGGTGGGTCGATCCACTCATTACACTAAACGTGTTTTGAAAAAAAAACCTTTATTTCATTATTTTTTAATTTTTCTAAACCGTATCGTAAGTATATTGGAAAGCTCTATTTTTGTTAAAAAATTAAAGTCAATATCTTAAATAGAAACCAAATACGAGCGTTAACTATATGCAAAGTCGCATAAAAGCTCGTATGGGGTCCCTGTCAATATTACAAAAAAAACTCGGTTTTTATCAAAAAAAAAATAATTAAAAATTGTTTTTAAATGCAAATTAAGTTTCTAAACACTTTTTTTATTACGACATTTTTCAGTAGAATTTTATTTTGCAAAGTTATGACACTTTGAATTTTTACATTGGCCGCCATTTTGAAAAAAAGGTTTATATATTTTTTTAATACATAACGTATAGGGGGTGCAGGGTAGTTTTATGCGATACTAAAAATTTAATTTTTAATCTTAAAAACCAAGCAGTTAAGAGCGTTAACTCTTCTGAAAGTCTCAAAATGGCTAGTATGTCGGTACGATCGAACTGATACATTGCTTGTTTTGAAGCAAAACTCTATATTTTTTATATTTTATTTTGATGTATTTTAGGCTTCTTAACGTTTCATGTATAGCAAACTTTTTAGTGAAATTAAACACTACTGAGTTATGAGTGATTGAATTTTTATACTTGTCGCCATTTTGCAAAAATTGACACAATGGATTTTGCTAGCAAACATACACATGGTTATTAAGAATTCTATACTGGGACAAAAATAGAAATTTAAATATTTATAAATAAGCTCACACTGACCTTAACTATATTGCAAATCTTATGAGCGTATGTATGGTGGGTCGATCCACTCATAACACTAAACGTGTTTTGAAAAAAAAAACCTTTATTTCATTATTTTTTAATTTTTCTAAACCGTATCATAAGTATATTGGAAAGCTCTATTTTTGTTAAAAAATTCAAGTCAATATCTTAAATAGAAACCAAATACGAGCGTTAACTATATGCAGAGTCGCATAAAAGCTCGTATGGGGTCCCTGTCAATATACCAAAAAAACTCGGTTTTTATCAAAAAAAAAATAATTAAAAATTGTTTTTAAATGCAAATTAAGTTTCTAAACACTTTTTTTATTACGACATTTTTCAGTAGAATTTTATTTTGCAAAGTTATGACACTTTGAATTTTTACATTGGCCGCCATTTTGAAAAAAAGGTTTATATATTTTTTTAATACATAACGTATAGGGGGTGCAGGGTAGTTTTATGCGATACTAAAAATTTAATTTTTAATCTTCAAAACTAAGCAGTTAAGAGCGTTAACTCTTCTGAAAGTCTCAAAATGGCTAGTATGGGGGTACGATCGAACTGATACATCGCTTGTTTTGAAGCAAAACTCTATATTTTTTATATTTTATTTTGATGTATTTTAGGCTTCTTAACGTTTTATGTATAGTTAACTTTTAAGTAAAATTTAACAGTACTGAGTTATGAGTGATTGAATTTTTATACTTGTCGCCATTTTGCAAATATTGACACAATGGATTTTGCTGGCAAACATACACAGGGTTATTAAGAATTCTATACTGGGACAAAAATAGAAATTTAAATATTTATAAATAAGCTCACACTGACCTTAACTATATTGCAAATCTTATAAGCGTATGTATGGTGGGTCGATCCACTCATAACACTAAACGTGTTTTGAAAAAAAAAACCTTTATTTCATTATTTTTTAATTTTTCTAAACTGTATCGTAAGTA
Organism: Plectrocnemia conspersa; assembly: GCF_051122295.1. Lineage (NCBI taxonomy): Eukaryota > Metazoa > Arthropoda > Insecta > Trichoptera > Polycentropodidae > Plectrocnemia > Plectrocnemia conspersa. Next base: position 142,952 of record NW_028277177.1, on the reverse strand, counting down.
TATTGAAAAGCTCTATTTTTGTTAAAAAATTCAAGGCAATATCTTAAATAGAAACCAAATACGAGCGTTTACTATATGCAGAGTCGCATAAGAGCTCGTATGGGGTCCCTGTCAATATACCAAAAATACTCGGTTTTTATCAAAAAAAAAAGAATTAAAAATTGTTTTTAAATGCAAATTAAGTTTCTAAACACTTTTTTTATTACGACATTTTTCAGTAGAATTTTGTTTTGCAAAGTTATGACACTTTGAATTTTTACATTGGCCGCCATTTTGAAAAAAAGGTTTATATATTTTTTTAATACATAACGTATAAGGGGTGCAGGGTAGTTTTATGCGATACTAAAAATTTAATTTTTAATATTCAAAACCAAGCAGTTAAGAGCGTTAACTCTACTGAAAGTCTTAAAATGGCTAGTATGGGGGTACGATCGAACTGATACATCGCTTGTTTTGAAGCAAAACTCTATATTTTTTATATTTTATTTTGATGTATTTTAGGCTTCTTAACGTTTCATGTATAGCAAACTTTTTAGTGAAATTTAACACTACTGAGTTATGAGTGATTGAATTTTTATACTTGTCGCCATTTTGCAAAAATTGACACAATGGATTTTGCTAGCAAACATACACAGGGTGTTTAAGAATTCTATACTGGGACTTAAATAGAAATTTAAATATTTATAAATAAGCTTACACTGACCTTAACTATATTGCAAATCTTATGAGCGTATGTATGGTGGGTCGATCCACTCATAACACTAAACGTGTTTTGAAAAAAAAAACCTTTATTTCATTATTTTTTAATTTTTCTAAACCGTATCGTAAGTATATTGGAAAGCTCTATTTTTGTTAAAAAATTCAAGTCAATATCTTAAATAGAAACCAAATACGAGCGTTAACTATATGCAGAGTCGCATAAAAGCTCGTATGGGGTCCCTGTCAATATACCAAAAAAACTCGGTTTTTATCAAAAAAAAAAGAATTAAAAATTGTTTTTAAATGCAAATTAAGTTTCTAAACACTTTTTTTATAACGACATTTTTCAGTAGAATTTTATTTTGCAAAGTTATGACACTTTGAATTTTTACATTGGCCGCCATTTTGAAAAAAAGGTTTATATATTTTTTTAATACATAACGTATAGGGGGTGCAGGGTAGTTTTATGCGATACTAAAAATTTAATTTTTAATCTTCAAAACTAAGCAGTTAAGAGCGTTAACTCTTCTGAAAGTCTCAAAATGGCTAGTATGGGGGTACGATCGAACTGATACATCGCTTGTTTTGAAGCAAAACTCTATATTTTTTTTATATTATTTTGATGTATTTTAGGCTTCTTAACGTTTCATGTATAGCAAACTTTTTAGTGAAATCTAACACTACTAAGTTATGAGTGATTGAATTTTTATACTTGTCGCCATTTTGCAAAAAATTGACACAATAAATTTTGCTAACAAACATACACAGGATGCTTAAGAATTCTATAGTGGGACAAAAATAGAAATTTAAATAATTATAAATAAGCTCACACTGACCTTAACTATATTGCAAATCTTATGAGCGTATGTATGGTGGGTCAATCCACTCATTACACTAAACGTGTTTTGAAAAAAAAACCTTTATTTCATTATTTTTTAATTTTTCTAAACCGTATCGTAAGTATATTGGAAAGCTCTATTTTTGTTAAAAAATTAAAGTCAATATCTTAAATAGAAACCAAATACGAGCGTTAACTATATGCAAAGTCGCATAAAAGCTCGTATGGGGTCCCTGTCAATATTACAAAAAAAACTCGGTTTTTATCAAAAAAAAAATAATTAAAAATTGTTTTTAAATGCAAATTAAGTTTCTAAACACTTTTTTTATTACGACATTTTTCAGTAGAATTTTATTTTGCAAAGTTATGACACTTTGAATTTTTACATTGGCCGCCATTTTGAAAAAAAGGTTTATATATTTTTTTAATACATAACGTATAGGGGGTGCAGGGTAGTTTTATGCGATACTAAAAATTTAATTTTTAATCTTAAAAACCAAGCAGTTAAGAGCGTTAACTCTTCTGAAAGTCTCAAAATGGCTAGTATGGGGGTACGATCGAACTGATACATTGCTTGTTTTGAAGCAAAACTCTATATTTTTTATATTTTATTTTGATGTATTTTAGGCTTCTTAACGTTTCATGTATAGCAAACTTTTTAGTGAAATTAAACACTACTGAGTTATGAGTGATTGAATTTTTATACTTGTCGCCATTTTGCAAAAATTGACACAATGGATTTTGCTAGCAAACATACACATGGTTATTAAGAATTCTATACTGGGACAAAAATAGAAATTTAAATATTTATAAATAAGCTCACACTGACCTTAACTATATTGCAAATCTTATGAGCGTATGTATGGTGGGTCGATCCACTCATAACACTAAACGTGTTTTGAAAAAAAAAACCTTTATTTCATTATTTTTTAATTTTTCTAAACCGTATCATAAGTATATTGGAAAGCTCTATTTTTGTTAAAAAATTCAAGTCAATATCTTAAATAGAAACCAAATACGAGCGTTAACTATATGCAGAGTCGCATAAAAGCTCGTATGGGGTCCCTGTCAATATACCAAAAAAACTCGGTTTTTATCAAAAAAAAAATAATTAAAAATTGTTTTTAAATGCAAATTAAGTTTCTAAACACTTTTTTTATTACGACATTTTTCAGTAGAATTTTATTTTGCAAAGTTATGACACTTTGAATTTTTACATTGGCCGCCATTTTGAAAAAAAGGTTTATATATTTTTTTAATACATAACGTATAGGGGGTGCAGGGTAGTTTTATGCGATACTAAAAATTTAATTTTTAATCTTCAAAACTAAGCAGTTAAGAGCGTTAACTCTTCTGAAAGTCTCAAAATGGCTAGTATGGGGGTACGATCGAACTGATACATCGCTTGTTTTGAAGCAAAACTCTATATTTTTTATATTTTATTTTGATGTATTTTAGGCTTCTTAACGTTTTATGTATAGTTAACTTTTAAGTAAAATTTAACAGTACTGAGTTATGAGTGATTGAATTTTTATACTTGTCGCCATTTTGCAAATATTGACACAATGGATTTTGCTGGCAAACATACACAGGGTTATTAAGAATTCTATACTGGGACAAAAATAGAAATTTAAATATTTATAAATAAGCTCACACTGACCTTAACTATATTGCAAATCTTATAAGCGTATGTATGGTGGGTCGATCCACTCATAACACTAAACGTGTTTTGAAAAAAAAACCTTTATTTCATTATTTTTTAATTTTTCTAAACCGTATCGTAAGTATATTGGAAAGCTCTATTTTTGTTAAAAAATTCAAGTCAATATCTTAAATAGAAACCAAATACGAGCGTTAACTATATGCAGAGTCGCATAAAAGCTCGTATGGGGTCCCTGTCAATATACCAAAAAAACTCGGTTTTTATCAAAAAAAAAAGAATTAAAAATTGTTTTTAAATGCAAATTAAGTTTCTAAACACTTTTTTTATAACGACATTTTTCAGTAGAATTTTATTTTGCAAAGTTATGACACTTTGAATTTTTACATTGGCCGCCATTTTGAAAAAAAGGTTTATATATTTTTTTAATACATAACGTATAGGGGGTGCAGGGTAGTTTTATGCGATACTAAAAATTTAATTTTTAATCTTCAAAACTAAGCAGTTAAGAGCGTTAACTCTTCTGAAAGTCTCAAAATGGCTAGTATGGGGGTACGATCGAACTGATACATCGCTTGTTTTGAAGCAAAACTCTATATTTTTTTTATATTATTTTGATGTATTTTAGGCTTCTTAACGTTTCATGTATAGCAAACTTTTTAGTGAAATCTAACACTACTAAGTTATGAGTGATTGAATTTTTATACTTGTCGCCATTTTGCAAAAAATTGACACAATAAATTTTGCTAACAAACATACACAGGATGCTTAAGAATTCTATAGTGGGACAAAAATAGAAATTTAAATAATTATAAATAAGCTCACACTGACCTTAACTATATTGCAAATCTTATGAGCGTATGTATGGTGGGTCAATCCACTCATTACACTAAACGTGTTTTGAAAAAAAAACCTTTATTTCATTATTTTTTAATTTTTCTAAACCGTATCGTAAGTATATTGGAAAGCTCTATTTTTGTTAAAAAATTAAAGTCAATATCTTAAATAGAAACCAAATACGAGCGTTAACTATATGCAAAGTCGCATAAAAGCTCGTATGGGGTCCCTGTCAATATTACAAAAAAAACTCGGTTTTTATCAAAAAAAAAATAATTAAAAATTGTTTTTAAATGCAAATTAAGTTTCTAAACACTTTTTTTATTACGACATTTTTCAGTAGAATTTTATTTTGCAAAGTTATGACACTTTGAATTTTTACATTGGCCGCCATTTTGAAAAAAAGGTTTATATATTTTTTTAATACATAACGTATAGGGGGTGCAGGGTAGTTTTATGCGATACTAAAAATTTAATTTTTAATCTTAAAAACCAAGCAGTTAAGAGCGTTAACTCTTCTGAAAGTCTCAAAATGGCTAGTATGGGGGTACGATCGAACTGATACATTGCTTGTTTTGAAGCAAAACTCTATATTTTTTATATTTTATTTTGATGTATTTTAGGCTTCTTAACGTTTCATGTATAGCAAACTTTTTAGTGAAATTAAACACTACTGAGTTATGAGTGATTGAATTTTTATACTTGTCGCCATTTTGCAAAAATTGACACAATGGATTTTGCTAGCAAACATACACATGGTTATTAAGAATTCTATACTGGGACAAAAATAGAAATTTAAATATTTATAAATAAGCTCACACTGACCTTAACTATATTGCAAATCTTATGAGCGTATGTATGGTGGGTCGATCCACTCATAACACTAAACGTGTTTTGAAAAAAAAAACCTTTATTTCATTATTTTTTAATTTTTCTAAACCGTATCATAAGTATATTGGAAAGCTCTATTTTTGTTAAAAAATTCAAGTCAATATCTTAAATAGAAACCAAATACGAGCGTTAACTATATGCAGAGTCGCATAAAAGCTCGTATGGGGTCCCTGTCAATATACCAAAAAAACTCGGTTTTTATCAAAAAAAAAATAATTAAAAATTGTTTTTAAATGCAAATTAAGTTTCTAAACACTTTTTTTATTACGACATTTTTCAGTAGAATTTTATTTTGCAAAGTTATGACACTTTGAATTTTTACATTGGCCGCCATTTTGAAAAAAAGGTTTATATATTTTTTTAATACATAACGTATAGGGGGTGCAGGGTAGTTTTATGCGATACTAAAAATTTAATTTTTAATCTTCAAAACTAAGCAGTTAAGAGCGTTAACTCTTCTGAAAGTCTCAAAATGGCTAGTATGGGGGTACGATCGAACTGATACATCGCTTGTTTTGAAGCAAAACTCTATATTTTTTATATTTTATTTTGATGTATTTTAGGCTTCTTAACGTTTTATGTATAGTTAACTTTTAAGTAAAATTTAACAGTACTGAGTTATGAGTGATTGAATTTTTATACTTGTCGCCATTTTGCAAATATTGACACAATGGATTTTGCTGGCAAACATACACAGGGTTATTAAGAATTCTATACTGGGACAAAAATAGAAATTTAAATATTTATAAATAAGCTCACACTGACCTTAACTATATTGCAAATCTTATAAGCGTATGTATGGTGGGTCGATCCACTCATAACACTAAACGTGTTTTGAAAAAAAAAACCTTTATTTCATTATTTTTTAATTTTTCTAAACTGTATCGTAAGTATATTGAAAAGCTCTATTTTTGTTAAAAAATTCAAGGCAATATCTTAAATAGAAACCAAATACGAGCGTTTACTATATGCAGAGTCGCATAAGAGCTCGTATGGGGTCCCTGTCAATATACCAAAAATACTCGGTTTTTATCAAAAAAAAAAGAATTAAAAATTGTTTTTAAATGCAAATTAAGTTTCTAAACACTTTTTTTATTACGACATTTTTCAGTAGAATTTTATTTTGCAAAGTTATGACACTTTGAATTTTTACATTGGCCGCCATTTTGAAAAAAAGGTTTATATATTTTTTTAATACATAACGTATAAGGGGTGCAGGGTAGTTTTATGCGATACTAAAAATTTAATTTTTAATATTCAAAACCAAGCAGTTAAGAGCGTTAACTCTACTGAAAGTCTTAAAATGGCTAGTATGGGGGTACGATCGAACTGATACATCGCTTGTTTTGAAGCAAAACTCTATATTTTTTATATTTTATTTTGATGTATTTTAGGCTTCTTAACGTTTCATGTATAGCAAACTTTTTAGTGAAATTTAACACTACTGAGTTATGAGTGATTGAATTTTTATACTTGTCGCCATTTTGCAAAAAATTGACACAATGGATTTTGCTAGCAAACATACACAGGGTGTTTAAGAATTCTATACTGGAACTTAAATAGAAATTTAAATATTTATAAATAAGCTTACACTGACCTTAACTATATTGCAAATCTTATGAGCGTATGTATGGTGGGTCGATCCACTCATAACACTAAACGTGTTTTGAAAAAAAAAACCTTTATTTCATTATTTTTTAATTTTTCTAAACCGTATCGTAAGTATATTGGAAAGCTCTATTTTTGTTAAAAAATTCAAGTCAATATCTTAAATAGAAACCAAATACGAGCGTTAACTATATGCAGAGTCGCATAAAAGCTCGTATGGGGTCCCTGTCAATATACCAAAAAAACTCGGTTTTTATCAAAAAAAAAAGAATTAAAAATTGTTTTTAAATGCAAATTAAGTTTCTAAACACTTTTTTTATAACGACATTTTTCAGTAGAATTTTATTTTGCAAAGTTATGACACTTTGAATTTTTACATTGGCCGCCATTTTGAAAAAAAGGTTTATATATTTTTTTAATACATAACGTATAGGGGGTGCAGGGTAGTTTTATGCGATACTAAAAATTTAATTTTTAATCTTCAAAACTAAGCAGTTAAGAGCGTTAACTCTTCTGAAAGTCTCAAAATGGCTAGTATGGGGGTACGATCGAACTGATACATCGCTTGTTTTGAAGCAAAACTCTATATTTTTTTTATATTATTTTGATGTATTTTAGGCTTCTTAACGTTTCATGTATAGCAAACTTTTTAGTGAAATCTAACACTACTAAGTTATGAGTGATTGAATTTTTATACTTGTCGCCATTTTGCAAAAAATTGACACAATAAATTTTGCTAACAAACATAAACAGGATGCTTAAGAATTCTATAGTGGGACAAAAATAGAAATTTAAATAATTATAAATAAGCTCACACTGACCTTAACTATATTGCAAATCTTATGAGCGTATGTATGGTGGGTCGATCCACTCATTACACTAAACGTGTTTTGAAAAAAAAACCTTTATTTCATTATTTTTTAATTTTTCTAAACCGTATCGTAAGTATATTGGAAAGCTCTATTTTTGTTAAAAAATTAAAGTCAATATCTTAAATAGAAACCAAATACGAGCGTTAACTATATGCAAAGTCGCATAAAAGCTCGTATGGGGTCCCTGTCAATATTACAAAAAAAACTCGGTTTTTATCAAAAAAAAAATAATTAAAAATTGTTTTTAAATGCAAATTAAGTTTCTAAACACTTTTTTTATTACGACATTTTTCAGTAGAATTTTATTTTGCAAAGTTATGACACTTTGAATTTTTACATTGGCCGCCATTTTGAAAAAAAGGTTTATATATTTTTTTAATACATAACGTATAGGGGGTGCAGGGTAGTTTTATGCGATACTAAAAATTTAATTTTTAATCTTAAAAACCAAGCAGTTAAGAGCGTTAACTCTTCTGAAAGTCTCAAAATGGCTAGTATGGGGGTACGATCGAACTGATACATTGCTTGTTTTGAAGCAAAACTCTATATTTTTTATATTTTATTTTGATGTATTTTAGGCTTCTTAACGTTTCATGTATAGCAAACTTTTTAGTGAAATTAAACACTACTGAGTTATGAGTGATTGAATTTTTATACTTGTCGCCATTTTGCAAAAATTGACACAATGGATTTTGCTAGCAAACATACACATGGTTATTAAGAATTCTATACTGGGACAAAAATAGAAATTTAAATATTTATAAATAAGCTCACACTGACCTTAACTATATTGCAAATCTTATGAGCGTATGTATGGTGGGTCGATCCACTCATAACACTAAACGTGTTTTGAAAAAAAAAACCTTTATTTCATTATTTTTTAATTTTTCTAAACCGTATCATAAGTATATTGGAAAGCTCTATTTTTGTTAAAAAATTCAAGTCAATATCTTAAATAGAAACCAAATACGAGCGTTAACTATATGCAGAGTCGCATAAAAGCTCGTATGGGGTCCCTGTCAATATACCAAAAAAACTCGGTTTTTATCAAAAAAAAAATAATTAAAAATTGTTTTTAAATGCAAATTAAGTTTCTAAACACTTTTTTTATTACGACATTTTTCAGTAGAATTTTATTTTGCAAAGTTATGACACTTTGAATTTTTACATTGGCCGCCATTTTGAAAAAAAGGTTTATATATTTTTTTAATACATAACGTATAGGGGGTGCAGGGTAGTTTTATGCGATACTAAAAATTTAATTTTTAATCTTCAAAACTAAGCAGTTAAGAGCGTTAACTCTTCTGAAAGTCTCAAAATGGCTAGTATGGGGGTACGATCGAACTGATACATCGCTTGTTTTGAAGCAAAACTCTATATTTTTTATATTTTATTTTGATGTATTTTAGGCTTCTTAACGTTTTATGTATAGTTAACTTTTAAGTAAAATTTAACAGTACTGAGTTATGAGTGATTGAATTTTTATACTTGTCGCCATTTTGCAAATATTGACACAATGGATTTTGCTGGCAAACATACACAGGGTTATTAAGAATTCTATACTGGGACAAAAATAGAAATTTAAATATTTATAAATAAGCTCACACTGACCTTAACTATATTGCAAATCTTATAAGCGTATGTATGGTGGGTCGATCCACTCATAACACTAAACGTGTTTTGAAAAAAAAAACCTTTATTTCATTATTTTTTAATTTTTCTAAACTGTATCGTAAGTATATTGAAAAGCTCTATTTTTGTTAAAAAATTCAAGGCAATATCTTAAATAGAAACCAAATACGAGCGTTTACTATATGCAGAGTCGCATAAGAGCTCGTATGGGGTCCCTGTCAATATACCAAAAATACTCGGTTTTTATCAAAAAAAAAAGAATTAAAAATTGTTTTTAAATGCAAATTAAGTTTCTAAACACTTTTTTTATTACGACATTTTTCAGTAGAATTTTGTTTTGCAAAGTTATGACACTTTGAATTTTTACATTGGCCGCCATTTTGAAAAAAAGGTTTATATATTTTTTTAATACATAACGTATAAGGGGTGCAGGGTAGTTTTATGCGATACTAAAAATTTAATTTTTAATATTCAAAACCAAGCAGTTAAGAGCGTTAACTCTACTGAAAGTCTTAAAATGGCTAGTATGGGGGTACGATCGAACTGATACATCGCTTGTTTTGAAGCAAAACTCTATATTTTTTATATTTTATTTTGATGTATTTTAGGCTTCTTAACGTTTCATGTATAGCAAACTTTTTAGTGAAATTTAACACTACTGAGTTATGAGTGATTGAATTTTTATACTTGTCGCCATTTTGCAAAAATTGACACAATGGATTTTGCTAGCAAACATACACAGGGTGTTTAAGAATTCTATACTGGGACTTAAATAGAAATTTAAATATTTATAAATAAGCTTACACTGACCTTAACTATATTGCAAATCTTATGAGCGTATGTATGGTGGGTCGATCCACTCATAACACTAAACGTGTTTTGAAAAAAAAAACCTTTATTTCATTATTTTTTAATTTTTCTAAACCGTATCGTAAGTATATTGGAAAGCTCTATTTTTGTTAAAAAATTCAAGTCAATATCTTAAATAGAAACCAAATACGAGCGTTAACTATATGCAGAGTCGCATAAAAGCTCGTATGGGGTCCCTGTCAATATACCAAAAAAACTCGGTTTTTATCAAAAAAAAAAGAATTAAAAATTGTTTTTAAATGCAAATTAAGTTTCTAAACACTTTTTTTATCACGACATTTTTCAGTAGAATTTTATTTTGCAAAGTTATGACACTTTGAATTTTTACATTGGCCGCCATTTTGAAAAAAAGGTTTATATATTTTTTTAATACATAACGTATAGGGGGTGCAGGGTAGTTTTATGCGATACTAAAAATTTAATTTTTAATCTTCAAAACTAAGCAGTTAAGAGCGTTAACTCTTCTGAAAGTCTCAAAATGGCTAGTATGGGGGTACGATCGAACTGATACATCGCTTGTTTTGAAGCAAAACTCTATATTTTTTTTATATTATTTTGATGTATTTTAGGCTTCTTAACGTTTCATGTATAGCAAACTTTTTAGTGAAATCTAACACTACTAAGTTATGAGTGATTGAATTTTTATACTTGTCGCCATTTTGCAAAAAATTGACACAATAAATTTTGCTAACAAACATACACAGGATGCTTAAGAATTCTATAGTGGGACAAAAATAGAAATTTAAATAATTATAAATAAGCTCACACTGACCTTAACTATATTGCAAATCTTATGAGCGTATGTATGGTGGGTCGATCCACTCATTACACTAAACGTGTTTTGAAAAAAAAACCTTTATTTCATTATTTTTTAATTTTTCTAAACCGTATCGTAAGTATATTGGAAAGCTCTATTTTTGTTAAAAAATTAAAGTCAATATCTTAAATAGAAACCAAATACGAGCGTTAACTATATGCAAAGTCGCATAAAAGCTCGTATGGGGTCCCTGTCAATATTACAAAAAAAACTCGGTTTTTATCAAAAAAAAAATAATTAAAAATTGTTTTTAAATGCAAATTAAGTTTCTAAACACTTTTTTTATTACGACATTTTTCAGTAGAATTTTATTTTGCAAAGTTATGACACTTTGAATTTTTACATTGGCCGCCATTTTGAAAAAAAGGTTTATATATTTTTTTAATACATAACGTATAGGGGGTGCAGGGTAGTTTTATGCGATACTAAAAATTTAATTTTTAATCTTAAAAACCAAGCAGTTAAGAGCGTTAACTCTTCTGAAAGTCTCAAAATGGCTAGTATGGGGGTACGATCGAACTGATACATTGCTTGTTTTGAAGCAAAACTCTATATTTTTTATATTTTATTTTGATGTATTTTAGGCTTCTTAACGTTTCATGTATAGCAAACTTTTTAGTGAAATTAAACACTACTGAGTTATGAGTGATTGAATTTTTATACTTGTCGCCATTTTGCAAAAATTGACACAATGGATTTTGCTAGCAAACATACACATGGTTATTAAGAATTCTATACTGGGACAAAAATAGAAATTTAAATATTTATAAATAAGCTCACACTGACCTTAACTATATTGCAAATCTTATGAGCGTATGTATGGTGGGTCGATCCACTCATAACACTAAACGTGTTTTGAAAAAAAAAACCTTTATTTCATTATTTTTTAATTTTTCTAAACCGTATCATAAGTATATTGGAAAGCTCTATTTTTGTTAAAAAATTCAAGTCAATATCTTAAATAGAAACCAAATACGAGCGTTAACTATATGCAGAGTCGCATAAAAGCTCGTATGGGGTCCCTGTCAATATACCAAAAAAACTCGGTTTTTATCAAAAAAAAAATAATTAAAAATTGTTTTTAAATGCAAATTAAGTTTCTAAACACTTTTTTTATTACGACATTTTTCAGTAGAATTTTATTTTGCAAAGTTATGACACTTTGAATTTTTACATTGGCCGCCATTTTGAAAAAAAGGTTTATATATTTTTTTAATACATAACGTATAGGGGGTGCAGGGTAGTTTTATGCGATACTAAAAATTTAATTTTTAATCTTCAAAACTAAGCAGTTAAGAGCGTTAACTCTTCTGAAAGTCTCAAAATGGCTAGTATGGGGGTACGATCGAACTGATACATCGCTTGTTTTGAAGCAAAACTCTATATTTTTTATATTTTATTTTGATGTATTTTAGGCTTCTTAACGTTTTATGTATAGTTAACTTTTAAGTAAAATTTAACAGTACTGAGTTATGAGTGATTGAATTTTTATACTTGTCGCCATTTTGCAAATATTGACACAATGGATTTTGCTGGCAAACATACACAGGGTTATTAAGAATTCTATACTGGGACAAAAATAGAAATTTAAATATTTATAAATAAGCTCACACTGACCTTAACTATATTGCAAATCTTATAAGCGTATGTATGGTGGGTCGATCCACTCATAACACTAAACGTGTTTTGAAAAAAAAAACCTTTATTTCATTATTTTTTAATTTTTCTAAACTGTATCGTAAGTATATTGAAAAGCTCTATTTTTGTTAAAAAATTCAAGTCAATATCTTAAATAGAAACCAAATACGAGCGTTAACTATATGCAGAGTCGCATAAAAGCTCGTATGGGGTCCCTGTAAATATACCAAAAAAACTCGGTTTTTATCAAAAAAAAATCGATAAAAATTGTTTTTAAATGCAAATTAAGTTTCTAAACACATTTTTTTTTATTACGACATTTTTCAGTAGAATTTTATTTTGCAAAGTTATGACACTTTGAATTTTTACATTGGCCGCCATTTTGAAAAAAAGGTTTATATCTTTTTTTAATACATAACGTATAGGGGGTGCAGGGTAGTTTTATGGGATACTAAAAATTTAATTTTTAATCTTTAAAACCAAGCAGTTAAGAGCGTTAACTCTTCTGAAAGTCTCAAAATGGCTAGTATGGGGGTACGATCGAACTGATACATCGCTTGTTTTGAAGCAAAACTCTATATTTTTTATATTTTATTTTGATGTATTTTAGGCTTCTCAACGTTTCATGTATAGCAAACTTTTTAGTGAAATTTAACACTACTGAGTTATGAGTGATTGAATTTTTATACTTGTCGCCATTTTGCAAAAAATTGACACAATGGATTTTGCTAACAAACATACACAGGGTGCTTAAGAATTCTATACTGGGACAAAAATATAAATTTAAATAATTATAAATAAGCTCACACTGACCTTAACTATATTGCAAATCTTATGAGCGTATGTATGGTGGGTCGATCCACTCATAACACTAAACGTGTTTTGAAAAAAAAACCTTTATTTCATTATTTTTTAATTTTTCTAAACCGTATCGTAAGTATATTGGAAAGCTCTATTTTTGTTAAAAAATTCAAGTCAATATCTTAAATAGAAACCAAATACGAGCGTTAACTATATGCAGAGTCGCATAAAAGCTCGTATGGGGTCCCTGTAAATATACCAAAAAAACTCGGTTTTTATCAAAAAAAAATAGATAAAAATTGTTTTTAAATGCAAATTAAGTTTCTAAACACTTTTTTTATTACGACATTTTTCAGTAGAATTTTATTTTGCAAAGTTATGACACTTTGAATTTTTACATTGGCCGCCATTTTGAAAAAAAGGTTTATATATTTTTTTAATACATAACGTATAGGGGGTGCAGGGTAGTTTTATGCGATACTAAAAATTTAATTTTTAATCTTCAAAACCAAGCAGTTAAGAGCGTTAACTCTTCTGAAAGTCTCAAAATGGCTAGTATGGGGGTACGATCGAACTGATACATCGCTTGTTTTGAAGCAAAACTCTATATTTTTTATATATAATTTTGATGTATTTTAGGCTTCTTAACGTTTCATGTATAGCAAACTTTTTAGTGAAATTTAACACTACTGAGTTATGAGTGATTGAATTTTTATACTTGTCGCCATTTTGCAAAAAATTGACACAATGGATTTTGCTAACAAACATACACAGGGTGCTTAAGAATTCTATACTGGGACAAAAATATAAATTTAAATAATTATAAATAAGCTCACACTGACCTTAACTATATTGCAAATCTTATGAGCGTATGTATGGTGGGTCGATCCACTCATAACACTAAACGTGTTTTTAAAAAAAAAAAAACCTTTATTTCATTATTTTTTAATTTTTCTAAACTGTATCGTAAGTATATTGGAAAGCTCTATTTTTGATAAAAAATTCAAGTCAATATCTTAAATAGAAACCAAATACGAGCGTTAACTATATGCAGAGTCGCATAAAAGCTCGTATGGGGTCCCTGTAAATATACCAAAAAAACTTGGTTTTTATCAAAAAAAAATAATTAAAAATTGTTTTTAAATGCAAATTAAGTTTCTAAACACTTTTTTTATCACGACATTTTTCAGTAGAATTTTATTTTGCAAAGTTATGACACTTTGAATTTTTACATTGGCCGCCATTTTTAAAAAAAGGTTTATATATTTTTTTAATACATAACGTATAGGGGGTGCAGGGTAGTTTTATGCGATACTAAAAATTTAATTTTTAATCTTCAAAACCAAGCAGTTAAGAGCGTTAACTCTTCTGAAAGTCTCAAAATGGCTAGTATGGGGGTACGATCGAACTGATACATCGCTTGTTTTGAAGCAAAACTCTATATTTTTTATATTTTATTTTGATGTATTTTAGGCTTCTCAACGTTTCATGTATAGCAAACTTTTTAGTGAAATTTAACACAACTGAGTTATGAGTGATTCAATTTTTATACTTGTCGCCATTTTGCAAAAATTGACACAATGGATTTTGCTAGCAAATATACACAGGGTTATTAGGAATTCTATACTGGGACAAAAATAGAAATTTAAATATTTATAAATAAGCTCACACTGACCTTAACTATATTGCAAATCTTATGAGCGTATGTATGGTGGGTCGATCCACTCATAACACTAAACGTGTTTTGAAAAAAAAAACCTTTATTTCAATTTTTTTAATTTTTCTAAACCGTATCGTAAGTATATTGGAAAGCTCTATTTTTGTTAAACAATTCAAGTCAATATCTTAAATAGAAACCAAATACGAGCGTTAACTATATGCAGAGTCGCATAAAAGCTCGTATGGGGTCCCTGTCAATATACCAAAAAAACTCGGTTTTTATCAAAAAAAAAATAATTAAAAATTGTTTTTAAATGCAAATTAAGTTTCTAAACACTTTTTTTATTACGACATTTTTCAGTAGAATTTTATTTTGCAAAGTTATGACACTTTGAATTTTTACATTGGCCGCCATTTTGAAAAAAAGGTTTATATCTTTTTTTAATACATAACGTATAGGGGGTGCAGGGTAGTTTTATGGGATACTAAAAATTTAATTTTTAATCTTCAAAACCAAGCAGTTAAGAGCGTTAACTCTTCTGAAAGTCTCAAAATGGCTAGTATGGGGGTACGATCGAACTGATACATCGCTTGTTTTGAAGCAAAACTCTATATTTTTTATATTTTATTTTGATGTATTTTAGGCTTCTCAACGTTTCATGTATAGCAAACTTTTTAGTGAAATTTAACACTACTGAGTTATGAGTGATTGAATTTTTATACTTGTCGCCATTTTTCAAAAAATTGACACAATGGATTTTGCTAGCCAACATACACAGGGTGTTTAAGAATTCTATACTGGGACAAAAATAGCAATTTAAATATTTATAAATAAGCTCACACTGACCTTAACTATATTGCAAATTTTATGAGCGTATGTATGGTGGGTCGATCCACTCATAACACTAAACGTGTTTTAAAAAAAAAACCTTTATTTCAATATTTTTTAATTTTTCTAAACTGTATCGTAAGTATATTGATAAGTTCTATTTTTGTTAAAAAATTCAAGTCAATATCTTAAATAGAAACCAAATACGAGCGTTACTATATGCAGAGTCGCATAAAAGCTCGTATGGGGTCCCTGTCAATATACCAAAAAAACTCGGTTTTTATCAAAAAAAAAATAATTAAAAATTGTTTTTAAATGCAAATTAAGTTTCTAAACACTTTTTTTATTACGACATTTTTAAGTAGAATTTTATTTTGCAAAGTTATGACACTTTGAATTTTTACATTGGCCGCCATTTTGAAAAAAAGGTTTATATATTTTTTTAATACATAACGTATAGGGGGTGCAGGGTAGTTTTATGCGATACTAAAAATTTAATTTTTAATCTTCAAAACCAAGCAGTTAAGAGCGTTAACTCTTCTGAAAGTCTCAAAATGGCTAGTATGGGGGTACGATCAAACTGATACATCGCTTGTTTTGAAGCAAAACTCTATATTTTTTATATATAATTTTGATGTATTTTAGGCTTCTTAACGTTTTATGTATAGCAAACTTTTTAGTGAAATTTAACACTACTGAGTTATGAGTGATTGAATTTTTATACTTGTCGCCATTTTGCAAAAAATTGACACAATGGATTTTGCTAACAAACATACACAGGGTGCTTAAGAATTCTATACTGGGACAAAAATATAAATTTAAATAATTATAAATAAGCTCACACTGACCTTAACTATATTGCAAATCTTATGAGCGTATGTATGGTGGGTCGATCCACTCATAACACTAAACGTGTTTTGAAAAAAAAAACCTTTATTTTATTATTTTTTAATTTTTTTAAACCGTATCGTAAGTATATTGGAAAGCTCTATTTTTGTTAAAAAATTCAAGTCAATATCTTAAATAGAAACCAAATACGAGCGTTAACTATATGCAGAGTCGCATAAAAGCTCGTATGGGGTCCCTGTAAATATACCAAAAAAACTCGGTTTTTATCAAAAATAAAATAATTAAAAATTGTTTTTAAATGCAAATTAAGTTTCTAAACACTTTTTTTATTACGACATTTTTCAGTAGTATTTTATTTTGCAAAGTTATGACACTTTGAATTTTTACATTGGCCGCCATTTTTAAAAAAAGGTTTATATATTTTTTTAATACATAACGTATAGGGGGTGCAGGGTAGTTTTATGCGATACTAAAAATTTAATTTTTAATCTTTAAAACCAAGCAGTTAAGAGCGTTAACTCTTCTGAAAGTCTCAAAATGGCTAGTATGGGGGTACGATCGAACTGATACATCGCTTGTTTTAAAGCAAAACTCTATATTTTTTATATTTTATTTTGATGTATTTTAGGCTTCTTAACGTTTTATGTATAGCTAACTTTTAAGTGAAATCTAACACTACTGAGTTATGAGTGATTGAATTTTTATACTTGTCGCCATTTTGCAAAAAATTGCCACAATGGATTTTGCTAACAAACATACACAGGGTGCTTAAGAATTCTATACTGGGACAAAAATATAAATTTAAATAATTATAAATAAGCTCACACTGACCTTAACTATATTGCAAATCTTATGAGCGTATGTATGGTGGGTCGATCCACTCATAACACTAAACGTGTTTTGAAAAAAAAAACCTTTATTTCATTATTTTTTAATTTTTCTAAACTGTATCGTAAGTATATTGGAAAGCTCTATTTTTGTTAAAAAATTCAAGTCAATATCTTAAATAGAAACCAAATACGAGCGTTAACTATATGCAGAGTCGCATAAAAGCTCGTATGGGGTCCCTGTCAATATACCAAAAAAACTCGGTTTTTATTAAAAAAAAAATAATTAAAAATTGTTTTTAAATGCAAATTAAGTTTCTAAACACTTTTTTTATTACGACATTTTTCAGTAGAATTTTATTTTGCAAAGTTATGACACTTTGAATTTTTACATTGGCCGCCATTTTGAAAAAAAGGTTTATATATTTTTTTAATACATAACGTATAGGGGGTGCAGGGTAGTTTTATGCGATACTAAAAATTTAATTTTTAATCTTCAAAACCAAGCAGTTAAGAGCGTTAACTTTTCTGAAAGTCTCAAAATGGCTAGTATGGGGGTACGATCGAACTGATACATCGCTTGTTTTGAAGCAAAACTCTATATTTTTTATATTTTATTTTGATGTATTTTAGGCTTCTTAACGTTTTATGTATAGCTAACTTTTATGTAAAATCTAACACTACTGAGTTATGAGTGATTGAATTTTTATACTTGTCGCCATTTTGCAAAAAATTGCCACAATGGATTTTGCTAACAAACATACACAGGGTGCTTAAGAATTCTATACTGGGACAAAAATAGAAATTTAAATAATTATAAATAAGCTCACACTGACCTTAACTATATTGCAAATCTTATGAGCGTATGTATGGTGGGTCGATCCACTCATAACACTAAACGTGTTTTGAAAAAAAAAACCTTTATTTCATTATTTTTTAATTTTTCTAAACTGTATCGTAAGTATATTGGAAAGCTCTATTTTTGTTAAAAAATTCAAGTCAATATTTTAAATAGAAACCAAATACGAGCGTTAACTATACGCAGAGTCGCATAAAAGCTCGTATGGGGTCCCTGTCAATATACCAAAAAAACTCGGTTTTTATCAAAAAAAAAATAATTAAAAATTGTTTTTAAATGCAAATTAAGTTTCTAAACACTTTTTTTATTACGACATTTTTCAGTAAAATTTTATTTTGCAAAGTTATGACACTTTGAATTTTTACATTGGCCGCCATTTTGAAAAAAAGGTTTATATATTTTTTTAATACATAACGTATAGGAAGTGCAGGGTAGTTTTATGCGATACTAAAAATTTAATTTTTAATCTTTAAAACCAAGCAGTTAAGAGCGTTAACTTTTCTGAAAGTCTCAAAATGGCTAGTATGGGGGTACGATCGAACTGATACATCGCTTGTTTTGAAGCAAAACTCTATATTTTTTATATTTTATTTTGATGTATTTTAGGCTTCTTAACGTTTTATGTATAGCTAACTTTTAAGTGAAATTTAACACTACTGAGTTATGAGTGATTGAATTTTTATACTTGTCGCCATTTTGCAAAAAATTGACACAATGGATTTTGCTAACAAACATACACAGGGTGCTTAAGAATTCTATACTGGGACAAAAATAGAAATTTAAATAATTATAAATAAGCTCACAATGACCTTAACTATATTGCAAATCTTATGAGCGTATGTATGGTGGGACGATCCACTCATAACACTAAACGTGTTTTGAAAAAAAAAACCTTTATTTCATTATTTTTTAATTTTTCTAAACTGTATCGTAAGTATATTGGAAAGCTCTATTTTTGTTAAAAAATTCAAGTCAATATCTTAAATAGAAACCAAATACAAGCGTTAACTATATGCAGAGTCGCATAAAAGCTCGTATGGGGTCCCTGTCAATATACCAAAAAAACTCGGTTTTTATCAAAAAAAAAATAATTAAAAATTGTTTTTAAATGCAAATTAAGTTTCTAAACACTTTTTTTATCACCAAATTTTTCAGTCGAATTTTATTTTGCAAAGTTATGACACTTTGAATTTTTACATTAGCCGCCATTTTGAAAAAAAGGTTTATATATTTTTTTAATACATAACGTATAGGGGGTGCAGGGTAGTTTTATGCGATACTAAAAATTTAATTTTTAATCTTCAAAACCAAGCAGTTAAGAGCGTTAACTCTTCTGAAAGTCTCAAAATGGCTAGTATGGGGGTACGATCGAACTGATACATCGCTTGTTTTGAAGCAAAACTCTATATTTTTTATATATAATTTTGATGTATTTTAGGCTTCTTAACGTTTCATGTATAGCAAACTTTTTAGTGAAATTTAACACTACTGAGTTATGAGTGATTGAATTTTTATACTTGTCGCCATTTTGCAAAAAATTGACACAATGGATTTTGCTAACAAACATACACAGGGTGCTTAAGAATTCTATACTGGGACAAAAATATAAATTTAAATAATTATAAATAAGCTCACACTGACCTTAACTATATTGCAAATCTTATGAGCGTATGTATGATGGGTCGATCCACTCATAACACTAAACGTGTTTTGAAAAAAAAAACCTTTATTTCATTATTTTTTAATTTTTTTAAACCGTATCGTAAGTATATTGGAAAGCTCTATTTTTGTTAAAAAATTCAAGTCAATATCTTAAATAGAAACCAAATACGAGCGTTAACTATATGCAGAGTCGCATAAAAGCTCGTATGGGGTCCCTGTAAATATACCAAAAAAACTCGGTTTTTATCAAAAAAAAATAGATAAAAATTGTTTTTAAATGCAAATTAAGTTTCTAAACACTTTTTTTATTACGACATTTTTCAGTAGAATTTTATTTTGCAAAGTTATGACACTTTGAATTTTTACATTGGCCGCCATTTTGAAAAAAAGGTTTATATCTTTTTTTAATACATAACGTATAGGGGGTGCAGGGTAGTTTTATGGGATACTAAAAATTTAATTTTTAATCTTCAAAACCAAGCAGTTAAGAGCGTTAACTCTTCTGAAAGTCTCAAAATGGCTAGTATGGGGGTACGATCGAACTGATACATCGCTTGTTTTGAAGCAAAACTCTATATTTTTTATATTTTATTTTGATGTATTTTAGGCTTCTCAACGTTTCATGTATAGCAAACTTTTTAGTGAAATTTAACACTACTGAGTTATGAGTGATTGAATTTTTATACTTGTCGCTATTTTGCAAAAAATTGACACAATGGATTTTGCTAACAAACATACACATGGTGCTTAAGAATTCTATACTGGGACAAAAATATAAATTTAAATAATTATAAATAAGCTCACACTGACCTTAACTATATTGCAAATCTTATGAGCGTATGTATGGTGGGTCGATCCACTCATAACACTAAACGTGTTTTGAAAAAAAAACCTTTATTTCATTATTTTTTAATTTTTCTAAACCGTATCGTAAGTATATTGGAAAGCTCTATTTTTGTTAAAAAATTCAAGTCAATATCTTAAATAGAAAACAAATACGAGCGTTAACTATATGCAGAGTCGCATAAAAGCTCGTATGGGGTCCCTGTAAATATACCAAAAAAACTCGGTTTTTATCAAAAAAAAATAGATAAAAATTGTTTTTAAATGCAAATTAAGTTTCTAAACACTTTTTTTATTACGACATTTTTCAGTAGAATTTTATTTTGCAAAGTTATGACACTTTGAATTTTTACATTGGCCGCCATTTTGAAAAAAAGGTTTATATATTTTTTTAATACATAACGTATAGGGGGTGCAGGGTAGTTTTATGCGATACTAAAAATTTAATTTTTAATCTTCAAAACCAAGCAGTTAAGAGCGTTAACTCTTCTGAAAGTCTCAAAATGGCTAGTATGGGGGTACGATCGAACTGATACATCGCTTGTTTTGAAGCAAAACTCTATATTTTTTATATATAATTTTGATGTATTTTAGGCTTCTTAACGTTTCATGTATAGCAAACTTTTTAGTGAAATTTAACACTACTGAGTTATGAGTGATTGAATTTTTATACTTGTCGCCATTTTGCAAAAAATTGACACAATGGATTTTGCTAACAAACATACACAGGGTGCTTAAGAATTCTATACTGGGACAAAAATATAAATTTAAATAATTATAAATAAGCTCACACTGACCTTACCTATATTGCAAATCTTATGAGCGTATGTATGGTGGGTCGATCCACTCATAACACTAAACGTGTTTTGAAAAAAAAACCTTTATTTCATTATTTTTTAATTTTTCTAAACCGTATCGTAAGTATATTGGAAAGCTCTATTTTTGTTAAAAAATTCAAGTCAATATCTTAAATAGAAAACAAATACGAGCGTTAACTATATGCAGAGTCGCATAAAAGCTCGTATGGGGTCCCTGTAAATATACCAAAAAAACTCGGTTTTTATCAAAAAAAAATAGATAAAAATTGTTTTTAAATGCAAATTAAGTTTCTAAACACTTTTTTTATTACGACATTTTTCAGTAGAATTTTATTTTGCAAAGTTATGACACTTTGAATTTTTACATTGGCCGCCATTTTTAAAAAAAGGTTTATATATTTTTTTAATACATAACGTATAGGGGGTGCAGGGTAGTTTTATGCGATACTAAAAATTTAATTTTTAATCTTTAAAACCAAGCAGTTAAGAGCGTTAACTCTTCTGAAAGTCTCAAAATAGCTAGTATGGGGGTACGATCGAACTGATACATCGCTTGTTTTGAAGCAAAACTCTATATTTTTTATGTTTTATTTTGATGTATTTTAGGCTTCTTAACGTTTCATGTTTAGCAAACTTTTTAGTGAAATTTAACACTACTGAGTTATGAGTGATTGAATTTTTATACTTGTCGCCATTTTTCAAAAAATTGACACAATGGATTTTGCTAACAAACATACACAGGGTGCTTAAGAATTCTATACTGGGACAAAAATATAAATTTAAATAATTATAAATAAGCTCACACTGACCTTAACTATATTGCAAATCTTATGAGCGTATGTATGGTGGGTCGATCCACTCATAACACTAAACGTGTTTTAAAAAAAAACCTTTATTTTATTATTTTTTAATTTTTCTAAACTGTATCGTAAGTATATTGGAAAGCTCTATTTTTGTTAAAAAATTCAAGTCAATATCTTAAATAGAAACCAAATACGAGCGTTAACTATATGCAGAGTCGCATAAAAGCTCGTATGGGGTCCCTGTCAATATACCAAAAAAACTCGGTTTTTATCAAAAAAAAAATAATTAAAAAATGTTTTTAAATGCAAATTAAGTTTCTAAACACTTTTTTTATCACGACATTTTTCAGTAGAATTTTATTTTGCAAAGTTATGACACTTTAAAATTTTACATTGGCCGCCATTTTGAAAAAAAGGTTTATATATTTTTTTAATACATCACGTATAGGGGGTGCAGGGTAGTTTTATGCGATACTAAAAATTTAATTTTTAATCTTCAAAACCAAGCAGTTAAGAGCGTTAACTCTTCTGAAAGTCTCAAAATGGCTAGTATGGGGGTACGATCGAACTGATACATCGCTTGTTTTGAAGCAAAACTCTATATTTTTTATATTTTATTTTGATGTATTTTAGGCTTCTTAACGTTTCATGTATAGCGAACTTTTTAGTGAAATTTAACACTACTGAGTTATGAGTAATTGAATTTTTATACTTGTCGTTATTTTGCAAAAAATTGACACAATGGATTTTGCTAGCAAACATACACAGGGTGCTTAAGAATTCTATACTGGGACAAAAATATAAATTTAAATAATTATAAATAAGCTCACACTGACCTTAACTATATTGCAAATCTTATAAGCGTATGTATGGTAGGTCGATCCACTCATAACACTAAACGTGTTTCGAAAAAAAAAACCTTTATTTCATTATTTTTTAATTTTTCTAAACTGTATCGTAAGTATATTGGAAAGCTCTATTTTTGTTAAAAAATTCAAGTCAATATCTTAAATAGAAACCAAATATGAGCGTTAACTATATGCAGAGTCGCATAAAAGCTCGTATGGGGTCCCTGTCAATATACCAAAAAAACTCGGTTTTTATCAAAAAAAAAATAATTAAAAATTGTTTTTAAATGAAAATTAAGTTTCTAAACACTTTTTTTATCACGACATTTTTCAGTAGAATTTTATTTTGCAAAGTTATGACACTTTGAATTTTTACATTGGCCGCCATTTTGAAAAAAAGGTTTATATATTTTTTTAATACATAACGTATAGGGGGTGCAGGGTAGTTTTATGCGATACTTAAAATTTAATTTTTAATCTTCAAAACCAAGCAGTTAAGAGCGTTAACTCTTCTGAAAGTCTCAAAATGGCTAGTATGGGGGTACGATCGAACTGATACATCGCTTGTTTTGAAGCAAAACTCTATATTTTTTATATTTTATTTTGATATATTTTAGGCTTCTTAACGTTTCATGTATAGCGAACTTTTTAGTGAAATTTAACACTACTGAGTTATGAGTGATTGAATTTTTATACTTGTCGCCATTTTGCAAAAAATTGACACAATGGATTTTGCTAGCAAACATACACAGGGTGTTTAAGAATTCTATACTGGGACAAAAATAGAAATTTAAATATTTATAAATAAGCTCACACTGACCTTAACTATATTGCAAATCTTATGAGCGTATGTATGGTGGGTCGATCCACTCATAACACTAAACGTGTTTTAAAAAAAAACCTTTATTTCATTATTTTTTAATTTTTCTAAACTGTATCGTAAGTATATTGGAAAGCTCTATTTTTGTTAAAAAATTCAAGTCAATATCTTAAATAGAAACCAAATACGAGCGTTAACTATATGCAGAGTCGCATAAAAGCTCGTATAGGGTCCCTGTCAATATACCAAAAAAACTCGGTTTTTATCAAAAAAAAAATAATTAAAAATTGTTTTTAAATGAAAATTAAGTTTCTAAACACTTTTTTTATCACGACATTTTTCAGTAGAATTTTATTTTGCAAAGTTATGACACTTTGAATTTTTACATTGGCCGCCATTTTGAAAAAAAGGTTTATATATTTTTTTAATACATAACGTATATGGGGTGCAGGGTAGTTTTATGCGATACTTAAAATTTAATTTTTAATCTTCAAAACCAAGCAGTTAAGAGCGTTAACTCTTCTGAAAGTCTCAAAATGGCTAGTATGGGGGTACGATCGAACTGATACATCGCTTGTTTTGAAGCAAAACTCTATATTTTTTATATTTTATTTTGATATATTTTAGGCTTCTTAACGTTTCATGTATAGCGAACTTTTTAGTGAAATTTAACACTACTGAGTTATGAGTGATTGAATTTTTATACTTGTCGCCATTTTGCAAAAAATTGACACAATGGATTTTGCTAGCAAACATACACAGGGTGTTTAAGAATTCTATACTGGGACAAAAATAGAAATTTAAATATTTATAAATAAGCTCACACTGACCTTAACTATATTGCAAATCTTATAAGCGTATGTATGGTGGGTCGATCCACTCATAACACTAAACGTGTTTTGAAAAAAAAAACCTTTATTTCATTATTTTTTAATTTTTCTAAACTGTATCGTAAGTATATTGGAAAGCTCTATTTTTATTAAAAAATTCAAGTCATTATCTTAAATAGAAACCAAATACGAGCGTTAACTATATGCAGAGTCGCATAAAAGCTCGTATGGGGTCCCTGTCAATATACCAAAAAAACTCGGTTTTTATCAAAAAAAAAATAATAAAAAATTGTTTTTAAATGCAAATTTAGTTTCTAAACACTTTTTTTATTACGATATTTTTCAGTAGAATTTTATTTTGCAAAGTTATGACACTTTGAATTTTTACATTGGCCGCCATTTTGAAAAAAAGGTTTATATATTTTTTTAATACATCACGTATAGGGGGTGCAGGGTAGTTTAATGCGATACTAAAAATTTAATTTTAATTCTTCAAAACCAAGCAGTTAAGAGCGTTAACTCTTCTGAAAGTCTCAAAATGGCTAGTATGGGGGTACGATCGAACTGATACATCGCTTGTTTTGAAGCAAAACTCTATATTTTTTATATTTTATTTTGATGTATTTTAGGCTTTTTAACGTTTCATGTATAGCAAACTTTTTAGTGAAATTTAACACTACTGAGTTATGAGTGATTGAATTTTTATACTTGTCGCCATTTTGCAAAAAATTGACACAATGGATTTTGCTAACAAACATACACAGGGTGCTTAAGAATTCTATACTGGGACAAAAATATAAATTTAAATAATTATAAATAAGCTCACACTGACCTTAACTATATTGCAAATCTTATGAGCGTATGTATGGTGGGTCGATCCACTCATAACACTAAACGTGTTTTGAAAAAAAAAACCTTTATTTCATTATTTTTTAATTTTTCTAAACTGTATCGTAAGTATATTAGACCGCTCTATTTTTGTTAAAAAATTCAAGTCAATATCTTAAATAGAAACCAAATACGAGCGTTAACTATATGCAGAGTCGCATAAAAGCTCGTATGGGGTCCCTGTCAATATACCAAAAAAACTCGGTTTTTATCAAAAAAAAAATAATTAAAAATTGTTTTTAAATGCAAATTAGGTTTCTAAACACTTTTTTTATTACGACATTTTTTAATAGAATTTAATTTTTCAAAGTTATGACACTTTGATTTTTTACATTGGCCGCCATTTTGAAAAAAAGGTTTATATATTTTTTTAATACATAACGTATAGGGGGTGCAGGGTAGTTTTATGCGATACTAAAAATTTAATTTTTAATCTTCAAAACCAAGCAGTTAAGAGCGTTAACTCTTCTGAAAGTCTCAAAATGGCTAGTATGGGGGTACGATCGAACTGATACATCGCTTGTTTTGAAGCAAAACTCTATATTTTTTATATTTTATTTTGATGTATTATAGGCTTCTTAACGTTTAATGTATAGCGAACTTTTTAGTAAAATGTAACACTACTGAGTTATGAGTGATTGAATTTTTATACTTGTCGCAATTTTGCAAAAAATTGACACAATGGATTTTGCTAGCAAACATACACAGGGTGTTTAAGAATTCTATACTGGGACAAAAATAGAAATTTAAATATTTATAAATAAGCTCACACTGACCTTAACTATATTGCAAATCTTATAAGCGTATGTATGGTGGGTCGATCCACTCATAACACTAAACGTGTTTTGAAAAAAAAAACCTTTATTTAATTATTTTTTAATTTTTCTAAACTGTATCGTAAGTATATTGGAAAGCTCTATTTTTATTAAAAAATTCAAGTCATTATCTTAAATAGAAACCAAATACGAGCGTTAACTATATGCAGAGTCGCATAAAAACTCGTATAGGGTCCCTGTCAATATACCAAAAAAACTCGGTTTTTATCAAAAAAAAAATAATTAAAAATTGTTTTTAAATGAAAATTAAGTTTCAAAACACTTTTTTTATCACGACATTTTTCAGTAGAATTTTATTTTGCAAAGTTATGACACTTTGAATTTTTACATTGGCCGCCATTTTGAAAAAAAGGTTTATATATTTTTTTAATACATAACGTATAGGGGGTGCAGGGTAGTTTTATGCGATACTTAAAATTTAATTTTTAATCTTCAAAACCAAGCAGTTAAGAGCGTTAACTCTTCTGAAAGTCTCAAAATGGCTAGTATGGGGGTACGATCGAACTGATACATCGCTTGTTTTAAAGCAAAACTCTATATTTTTTATATTTTATTTTGATATATTTTAGGCTTCTTAACGTTTCATGTATAGCGAACTTTTCAGTGAAATTTAACACTACTGAGTTATGAGTGATTGAATTTTTATACTTGTCGCCATTTTGCAAAAAATTGACACAATGGATTTTGCTAGCAAACATACACAGGGTGTTTAAGAATTCTATACTGGGACAAAAATAGAAATTTAAATATTTATAAATAAGCTCACACTGACCTTAACTATATTGCAAATCTTATAAGCGTATGTATGGTGGGTCGATCCACTCATAACACTAAACGTGTTTTGAAAAAAAAAACCTTTATTTCATTATTTTTTAATTTTTCTAAACTGTATCGTAAGTATATTGGAAAGCTCTATTTTTATTAAAAAATTCAAGTCATTATCTTAAATAGAAACCAAATACGAGCGTTAACTATATGCAGAGTCGCATAAAAGCTCGTATGGGGTCCCTGTCAATATACCAAAAAAACTCGGTTTTTATCAAAAAAAAAATAATAAAAAATTGTTTTTAAATGCAAATTTAGTTTCTAAACACTTTTTTTATTACGATATTTTTTAGTAGAATTTTATTTTGCAAAGTTATGACACTTTGAATTTTTACATTGGCCGCCATTTTGAAAAAAAGGTTTATATATTTTTTTAATACATCACGTATAGGGGGTGCAGGGTAGTTTAATGCGATACTAAAAATTTAATTTTTAATCTTCAAAACCAAGCAGTTAAGAGCGTTAACTCTTCTGAAAGTCTCAAAATGGCTAGTATGGGGGTACGATCGAACTGATACATCGCTTGTTTTGAAGCAAAACTCTATATTTTTTATATTTTATTTTGATGTATTTTAGGCTTTTTAACGTTTCATGTATAGCAAACTTTTTAGTGAAATTTAACACTACTGAGTTATGAGTGATTGAATTTTTATACTTGTCGCCATTTTGCAAAAAATTGACACAATGGATTTTGCTAACAAACATACACAGGGTGCTTAAGAATTCTATACTGGGACAAAAATATAAATTTAAATAATTATAAATAAGCTCACACTGACCTTAACTATATTGCAAATCTTATGAGCGTATGTATGGTGGGTCGATCCACTCATAACACTAAACGTGTTTTGAAAAAAAAAACCTTTATTTCATTATTTTTTAATTTTTCTAAACTGTATCGTAAGTATATTAGACCGCTCTATTTTTGTTAAAAAATTCAAGTCAATATCTTAAATAGAAACCAAATACGAGCGTTAACTATATGCAGAGTCGCATAAAAGCTCGTATGGGGTCCCTGTCAATATACCAAAAAAACTCGGTTTTTATCAAAAAAAAAATAATTAAAAATTGTTTTTAAATGCAAATTAGGTTTCTAAACACTTTTTTTATTACGACATTTTTTAATAGAATTTAATTTTTCAAAGTTATGACACTTTGATTTTTTACATTGGCCGCCATTTTGAAAAAAAGGTTTATATATTTATTTAATACATCACGTATAGGGGGTGCAGGGTAGTTTTATGCGATACTAAAAATTTAATTTTTAATCTTCAAAACCAAGCAGTTAAGAGCGGTAACTCTTCTGAAAGTCTCAAAATGGCTAGTATGGGGGTACGATCGAACTGATACATCGCTTGTTTTGAAGCAAAACTCTATATTTTTTATATTTTATTTTGATGTATTATAGGCTTCTTAACGTTTAATGTATAGCGAACTTTTTAGTGAAATTTAACACTACTGAGTTATGAGTGATTGAATTTTTATACTTGTCGCCATTTTGCAAAAAATTGACACAATGGATTTTGCTAGCAAACATGCACAGGGTGTTTAAGAATTCTATACTGGGACAAAAATAGAAATTTAAATATTTATAAATAAGCTCACACTGACCTTAACTATATTGCAAATCTTATAAGCGTATGTATGGTGGGTCGATCCACTCATAACACTAAACGTGTTTTGAAAAAAAAAACCTTTATTTAATTATTTTTTAATTTTTCTAAACTGTATCGTAAGTATATTGGAAAGCTCTCTTTTTATTAAAAAATTCAAGTCATTATCTTAAATAGAAACCAAATACGAGCGTTAACTATATGCAGAGTCGCATAAAAGCTCGTATGGGGTCCCTGTCAATATACCAAAAAAACTCGGTTTTTATCAAAAAAAAAATAATTAAAAATTGTTTTTAAATGCAAATTAGGTTTCTAAACACTTTTTTTATTACGACATTTTTTAATAGAATTTAATTTTTCAAAGTTATGACACTTTGATTTTTTACATTGGCCGCCATTTTGAAAAAAAGGTTTATATATTTTTTTAATACATCACGTATAGGGTTTGCAGGGTAGTTTTATGCGATACTAAAAATTTAATTTTTAATCTTCAAAACCAAGCAGTTAAGAGCGTTAACTCTTCTGAAAGTCTCAAAATGGCTAGTATGGGGGTACGATCGAACTGATACATCGCTTGTTTTGAAGCAAAACTCTATATTTTTTATATTTTATTTTGATGTATTATAGGCTTCTTAACGTTTAATGTATTGCAAACTTTTTAGTGAAATTTAACACTACTGAGTTATGAGTGATTGAATTTTTATACTTGTCGCCATTTTGCAAAAAAATGACACAATGGATTTTGCTAACAAACATACACAGGGTGCTTAAGAATTTTATACTGGGACAAAAATAGAAATTTAAATAATTATAAATAAGCTCACACTGACCTTAACTATATTGCAAATCTTATGAGCGTATGTATGGTGGGTCGATCCACTCATAACACTAAACGTGTTTTAAAAAAAAACCTTTATTTCATTATTTTTTAATTTTTCTAAACTGTATCGTAAGTATATTGGAAAGCTCTATTTTTGTTAAAAAATTCAAGTCAATATCTTAAATAGAAACCAAATACGAGCGTTAACTATATGCAGAGTCGCATAAAAGCTCGTATAGGGTCCCTGTCAATATACCAAAAAAACTCGGTTTTTATCAAAAAAAAAATAATTAAAAATTGTTTTTAAATGAAAATTAAGTTTCTAAACACTTTTTTTATCACGACATTTTTCAGTAGAATTTTATTTTGCAAAGTTATGACACTTTGAATTTTTACATTGGCCGCCATTTTGAAAAAAAGGTTTATATATTTTTTTAATACATAACGTATAGGGGGTGCAGGGTAGTTTTATGCGATACTTAAAATTTAATTTTTAATCTTCAAAACCAAGCAGTTAAGAGCGTTAACTCTTCTGAAAGTCTCAAAATGGCTAGTATGGGGGTACGATCGAACTGATACATCGCTTGTTTTAAAGCAAAACTCTATATTTTTTATATTTTATTTTGATATATTTTAGGCTTCTTAACGTTTCATGTATAGCGAACTTTTTAGTGAAATTTAACACTACTGAGTTATGAGTGATTGAATTTTTATACTTGTCGCCATTTTGCAAAAAATTGACACAATGGATTTTGCTAGCAAACATACACAGGGTGTTTAAGAATTCTATACTAGGACAAAAATAGAAATTTAAATATTTATAAATAAGCTCACACTGACCTTAACTATATTGCAAATCTTATGAGCGTATGTATGGTGGGTCGATCCACTCATAACACTAAACGTGTTTTAAAAAAAAACCTTTATTTCATTATTTTTTAATTTTTCTAAACTGTATCGTAAGTATATTGGAAAGCTCTATTTTTGTTAAAAAATTCAAGTCAATATCTTAAATAGAAACCAAATACGAGCGTTAACTATATGCAGAGTCGCATAAAAGCTCGTATAGGGTCCCTGTCAATATACCAAAAAAACTCGGTTTTTATCAAAAAAAAAATAATTAAAATATGTTTTTAAATGAAAATTAAGTTTCTAAACACTTTTTTTATCACGACATTTTTCAGTAGAATTTTAGTTTGCAAAGTTATGACACTTTGAATTTTTACATTGGCCGCCATTTTGAAAAAAAGGTTTATATATTTTTTTAATACATAACGTATAGGGGGTGCAGGGTAGTTTTATGCGATACTTAAAATTTAATTTTTAATCTTCAAAACCAAGCAGTTAAGAGCGTTAACTCTTCTGAAAGTCTCAAAATGGCTAGTATGGGGGTACGATCGAACTGATACATCGCTTGTTTTGAAGCAAAACTCTATATTTTTTATATTTTATTTTGATGTATTTTAGGCTTTTTAACGTTTCATGTATAGCAAACTTTTTAGTAAAATTTAACACTACTGAGTTATGAGTGATTGAATTTTTATACTTGTCGCCATTTTGCAAAAAATTGACACAATGGATTTTGCTAACAAACATACACAGGGTGCTTAAGAATTCTATACTGGGACAAAAATATAAATTTAAATAATTATAAATAAGCTCACACTGACCTTAACTATATTGCAAATCTTATGAGCGTATGTATGGTGGGTCGATCCACTCATAACACTAAACGTGTTTTGAAAAAAAAAACCTTTATTTTATTATTTTTTAATTTTTCTAAACTGTATCGTAAGTATATTAGACCGCTCTATTTTTGTTAAAAAATTCAAGTCAATATCTTAAATAGAAACCAAATACGAGCGTTAACTATATGCAGAGTCGCATAAAAGCTCGTATGGGGTCCCTGTCAATATACCAAAAAAACTCGGTTTTTATCAAAAAAAAAATAATTAAAAATTGTTTTTAAATGCAAATTAGGTTTCTAAACACTTTTTTTATTACGACATTTTTTAATAGAATTTAATTTTTCAAAGTTATGACACTTTGATTTTTTACATTGGCCGCCATTTTGAAAAAAAGGTTTATATATTTTTTTAATACATCACGTATAGGGTTTGCAGGGTAGTTTTATGCGATACTAAAAATTTAATTTTTAATCTCCAAAACCAAGCAGTTAAGAGCGTTAACTCTTCTGAAAGTCTCAAAATGGCTAGTATGGGGGTACGATCGAACTGATACATCGCTTGTTTTGAAGCTAACCTCTATATTTTTTATATTTTATTTTGATGTATTTTAGGCTTCTTAACGTTTAATGTATAGCAAACTTTTTAGTGAAATTTAACACTACTGAGTTATGAGAGATTGAATTTTTATACTTGTCGCCATTTTGCAAAAAAATGACACAATGGATTTTGCTAACAAACATACACAGGGTGCTTAAGAATTTTATACTGGGACAAAAATAGAAATTTAAATAATTATAAATAAGCTCACACTGACCTTAACTATATTGCAAATCTTATGAGCGTATGTATGGTGGGTCGATCCACTCATAACACTAAACGTGTTTTAAAAAAAAACCTTTATTTCATTATTTTTTAATTTTTCTAAACTGTATCGTAAGTATATTGGAAAGCTCTATTTTTGTTAAAAAATTCAAGTCAATATCTTAAATAGAAACCAAATACGAGCGTGAACTATACGCAGAGTCGCATAAAAGCTCGTATGGGGTCCCTGTCAATATACCAAAAAAACTCGGTTTTTATCAAAAAAAAAATAATTAAAAATTGTTTTTAAATGCAAATTAGGTTTCTAAACACTTTTTTTATTACGACATTTTTCAGTAGAATTTTATTTTGCAAAGTTATGACACTTTGAATTTTTACATTGGCCGCCATTTTGAAAAACAGGTTTATATATTTTTTTAATACATAACGTATAGGGGGTGCAGGGTAGTTTAATGCGATACTAAAAATTTAATTTTTAATCTTCAAAACCAAGCAGTTAAGAGCGTTAACTCTTCTGAAAGTCTCAAAATGGCTAGTATGGGGGTACGATCGAACTGATACATCGCTTGTTTTGAAGCAAAACTCTATATGTTTTATATTTTATTTTGATGTATTTTAGGCTTCTTAACGTTTCATGTATAGCAAACTTTTTAGTGAAATGTAACACTACTGAGTTATGAGTGATTGAATTTTTATACTTGTCGCCATTTTGCAAAAAATTGACACAATGGATTTTGCTAACAAACATACACAGGGTGCTTAAGAATTCTATACTGGGACAAAAATATAAATTTAAATAATTATAAATAAGCTCACACTGACCTTAACTATATTGCAAATCTTATGAGCGTATGTATAGTGGGTCGATCCACTCATAACACTAAACGTGTTTTAAAAAAAAACCTTTATTTCATTATTTTTTAATTTTTCTAAACTGTATCGTAAGTATATTATAAAGCTCTATTTTTGTTAAAAAATTCAAGTCAATATCTTAAATAGAAACCAAATACGAGCGTTAACTATATGCAGAGTCGCATAAAAGCTCGTATGGGGTCCCTGTCAATATACTAAAAAAACTCGGTTTTTATCAAAAAAAAAATAATTAAAAATTGTTTTTAAATGCAAATTAAGTTTCTAAACACTTTTTTCATCACGACATTTTTCAGTAGAATTTTATTTTGCAAAGTTATGACACTTTGAATTTTTACATTGGCCGCCATTTTGAAAAAAAGGTTTATATCTTTTTTTAATACATAACGTCTAGGGGGTGCAGGGTAGTTTTATGCGATACTTAAAATTTAATTTTTAATCTTCAAAACCAAGCAGTTAAGAGCGTTAACTCTTCTGAAAGTCTCAAAATGGCTAGTATGGGGGTACGATCGAACTGATACATCGCTTGTTTTGAAGCAAAACGTTATATTTTTTATATTTTATTTTGATGTATTTTAGGCTTCTTAACGTTTCATGTGTAGCGAACTTTTTAGTGAAATTTAACACTACTGAGTTATGAGTGATTGAATTTTTATACTTGTCGCCATTTTGCACAAAATTGACACAATGGATTTTGCTAGCAAACATACACAGGGTGTTTAAGAATTCTATACTGGGACAAAAATAGAAATTTAAATATTTATAAATAAGCTCACACTGACCTTAACTATATTGCAAATCTTACAAGCGTATGTATGGTGGGTCGATCCACTCATAACACTAAACGTGTTTTGAAAAAAAAAAACCTTTATTTCATTATTTTTTAATTTTTCTAAACTGTATCGTAAGTATATTGGAAAGCTCTATTTTTGTTAAAAAATTCAAGTCAATATCTTAAATAGAAATTAAATACGAGCGTTAACTATACGCAGAGTCGCATAAAAGCTCGTATGGGGTCCCTGTCAATATTCCAAAAAAACTCGGTTTTTATCAAAAAAAAAAAAATTAAAAATTGTTTTTAAATGCAAATTAAGTTTCTAAACACTTTTTTTATTTCGGCATTTTTCAGTAGAATTTTATTTTGCAAAGTTATGACACTTTGAATTTTTAAATTGGCCGCCATTTTGAAAAAAAGGTTTATATATTTTTTTAATACATAACGTATAGGGGGTGCAGGGTAGTTTTATGCGATACTAAAAATTTAATTTTTAATCTTCAAAACCAAGCAGTTAAGAGCGTTAACTCTTCTGAAAGTTTAAAAATGGCTAGTATGGGGGTACGATCGAACTGATACATCGCTTGTTTTGAAGCAAAACTCTATATTTTTTATATTTTATTTTGATGTATTTTAGGCTTCTTAACGTTTCATGTATAGCAAACTTTTTAGTGAAATTTAACACTACTGAGTTATGAGTGATTGAATTTTTATACTTGTCGCCATTTTGCAAAAAATTGACACAATGGATTTTGCTAGCAAACATACACAGGGTGTTTAAGAATTCTATACTGGGACTCAAATAGAAATTTAAATATTTATAAATAAGCTCACACTGACCTTAACTATATTGCAAATCTTATGAGCGTATGTATGGTGGGTCGATCCACTCATAACACTAAACGTGTTTTGAAGAAAAAAACCTTTATTTCATTATTTTTTAATTTTTCTAAACTGTATCGTAAGTATATTGAAAAGCTCTATTTTTGGTAAAACATTCAAGTCAATATCCTAAATAGAAACCAAATACGAGCGTTAACTATATGCAGAGTCGCATAAAAGCTCGTATGGGGTCCCTGTCAATATACCAAAAAAACTCGGTTTTTATCAAAAAAAAAATAATTAAAAATTGTTTTTAAATGCAAATTAAGTTTCTAAACACTTTTTTTTTTTCGACATTTTTCAGTAGAATTTTATTTTGCAAAGTTATGACACTTTGAATTTTTACATTGGCCGCCATTTTGAAAAAAAGGTTAATATATTTTTTTAATACATAACGTATAGGGGGTGCAGGGTAGTTTTATGCGATACTAAAAATTTTATTTTTAATCTTCAAAACCAAGCAGTTAAGAGCGTTAACTCTTCTGAAAGTCATAAAATGGCTAGTATGGGGGTACGATCGAACTGATACATCGCTTGTTTTGAAGCAAAACTCTATATTTTTTATATTTTATTTTGATGTATTTTAGGCTTTATATCGTTTCATGTATAGCAAACTTTTTAGTGAAATTTAACACTACTGAGTTATGAGTGATTGAATTTTTATACTTGTCGCCATTTTGCAAAAAATTGACACAATGGATTTTGCTAACAAACATACACAGGGTGCTTAAGAATTTTATAGTGGGACAAAAATAGAATTTTAAATAATTATAAATAAGCTCACACTGACCTTAACTATATTGCAAATCTTATGAGCGTATGTATGGTGGGTCGATCCACTCATAACACTAAACGTGTTTTGAAAAAAAAAACCTTTATTTCATTATTTTTTAATTTTTCTAAACTGTATCGTAAGTATATTGAAAAGCTCTATTTTTGTTAAAAAATTCAAGTCAATATCTTAAATAGAAACCAAATACGAGCGTTTACTATATGCAGAGTCGCATAAAAGCTCGTATGGGGTCCCTGTCAATATACCAAAAATACTCGGTTTTTATCAAAAAAAAAAGAATTAAAAATTGTTTTTAAATGCAAATTAAGTTTCTAAACACTTTTTTTATCACGACATTTTTCAGTAGAATTTTATTTTGCAAAGTTATGACACTTTGAATTTTTACATTGGCCGCCATTTTGAAAAAAAGGTTTATATATTTTTTTAATACATAACGTATAGGGGGTGCAGGGTAGTTTTATGCGATACTAAAAATTTAATTTTTAATATTCAAAACCAAGCAGTTAAGAGCGTTAACTCTACTGAAAGTCTTAAAATGGCTAGTATGGGGGTACGATCGAACTGATACATCGCTTGTTTTGAAGCAAAACTCTATATTTTTTATATTTTATTTTGATGTATTTTAGGCTTCTTAACGTTTTATGTATAGCGAACTTTTTAGTGAAATTTAACACTACTGAGTTATGAGTGATTGAATTTTTATACTTGTCGCCATTTTGCAAAAAATTGCCACAATGGATTTTGCTAACAAACATACACAGGGTGCTTAAGAATTCTATACTGGGACAAAAATAGAAATTTAAATAATTATAAATAAGCTTACACTGACCTAAACTATATTGCAAATCTTATGAGCGTATTTATGGTGGGTCGATCCACTCATAACACTAAACGTGTTTTGAAAAAAAAACCTTTATTTCATTATTTTTTAATTTTTCTAAACTGTATCGTAAGTATATTGGAAAGCTCTATTTTTGTTAAAAAAATCAAGTCAATATCTTAAATAGAAACCAAATACGAGCGTTAACTATATGCAGAGTCGCATAAAAGCTCGTATGGGTTCCCTGTCAATATACCAAAAAAACTCGGTTTTTATCAAAAAAAAAATAATTAAAAATTGTTTTTAAATGCAAATTAAGTTTCTAAACACTTTTTTTATTACGACATTATTTAGTAGAATATAATTTTGCAAAGTTATGACACTTTGAATTTTTACATTGGCCGCCATTTTGAAAAAAAGGTTTATATATTTTTTTAATACATAACGTATAGGGGGTGCAGGGTAGTTTTATGCGATACTTAAAATTCAATTTTTAATCTTAAAAACCAAGCAGTTAAGAGCGTTAACTCTTCTGAAAGTCTTAAAATGGCTAGTATGGGGGTACGATCGAACTGATACATCGCTTGTTTTGAAGTAAAAATCTATATTTTTTATATTTTATTTAAATGTATTTTAGGGTTCTAAACGTTTCATGTATAGCGAATTTTTTGGTAAAATTTAACACTACTGAGTTATGAGTTATTGAATTATTATACTTGTCGCCATTTTGAAAAAAATAACACAATGGATTTAGATAACAACCATACATAGGGTGCTTAAGAATTTTATACTGGGACAAAAATAGAAATTTAAATATTTATAAATAAGCTCACACTGACCTTACAGGCGCAGGCACAAGCGAAGAAAAACGCTCTGGCAAAAAGCGCTCCCGCGAAGGTCACCTCGAAGACGGCAAAAAGGGACGCCAAAACGCGAGCCCTACTCGGCCTGCGAAACGAAGCAATCGTGATTGCGACTGGCAAAATCACGTACGCGGAAGTGATCCGCGCAATCAGGAAAACGGTAGTGCTTCCAGAGAATGCAAAAGTAAAAAAAATCCGGAAAACACGAAGCGGAGAAGTGCTTCTGGAAATAAAGCGCGGATTACAAAACGCGACGGAGCTTTTTGCAGCGATTGCCTCCGAAATGGGCGAAGAAAACCCCGCAAAAATTCTCACTTCTTAAACGAGAGTGACTTTGCGGGATCTCGACGGCGGCACAGACGTAGAAGACGTCAAAGAGGCGATAGCTGCAGCTCAACCAGAGCTGAAATACCTCAAAGTTCTTTCGCTGCGACCCTCCTACGGCGGAACACAGACAGCAGTGGTCTTACTGCCTACCGAGCATGCTTTGAAACTACTAAAAATTGGGAAAGTCCGCGTCGGCTGGATCAACAGCCGCGTGCGGGAAGCCCCACGGCGACCGGAACGCTGCTACAGGTGCCGCGAAACAGGCCACATCGCTGCGAAATGCACATCCCCCCGAGACAGGAGCAAAGAGTGCTTTCGCTGCGGTCTAGAGGGCCACAAGGCAGCAACGTGTATCGGCAAGAAGGTCGCCGCGATGAAAACGAGCGCATCAACGTCCTGCAAATGAACATAAACGGGTGCAGGACGGCCCAAGACCTAATGATGCACACTTCCATCGAAAAAGGCGCGGACCTAGTGCAAATCTCAGAGCAACACCACCATTCTTCGCACCGTTGGTACGGAGGATCCGGCTGCAAGTGCGCCATTTATGTGCCGTCGTCGAGACTTAGGGAGAGCGGCGTCGGAGCGGCAGACGGTGAGGGCTTCGTATGGGTCGAGGCCGGGGGGATACGGTTTTAAATCTGTTATTACTCCCCGAACTCGCCCATCGAGGCTTTTATCGGCGACATGGCCCGGCTAGCAGAGGACGTCAGGACTTCGACACTGCCCGTCGTCGTCGCCGGGGACTTTAACGCCAAGCACCGGAGTGGGGATCATCCACGACGAACCGCCGAGGAGTTGTGCTCTCGGAGACGGCGTCGCAGCTTCACCTGCACGCGGCTAATCGGGGAAGCGCCTTTACGTTTCGACGTGGAGATAGCGGTTTCATAATAGACGTATCGTTTACAAGCGAGTCGATCGCAAATCGAATTGCGAAATGGGAAGTTCTGGAAAACACATACTCGGGCAGCGACCACTTATACATAGAGTTTCAGCTTGCCGATCGAGCAGAAAGAAGCAGACTTCCCAAAAGCACCGGTTGGGCGGCCAGCAAGCTGGACAGGGCGGTGGCTGCTGAGAGAAGCAAAGTGATCGACTTGGCACGCAGAGGAGCACCAGCCGAGATCACCGTGAAGGCGCTCAATGACCTCCTTAGCCGCGGCTGCGATGCGTCCATGCCTCCAAGAAGAGGACAGCTTCGAAGGCCTACCTACTGGTGGACCGAAGCGATTGCGGAACTTCGCCGAAAGTGTCTCTCTGCGCGCTGAAGAGCGCAGAGAAGACACGGTGACGAGTTGCTTCGAGAAGCTTATAAGGGAGGCGGGAAAGCTCTTAGCATCGAGATCAGCACAAGCAAATTGCGATGCTGGAACGAGATGTGCGCCACGCTGGCCCTAGACCCGTAAGGCACACCGTATTAACTTGTAAGAAAAAAGCTTCGAAGAGCGACCGTCGACCTATACCTCGAAAATGAAGAAAATATGGAATTAATAGTCGACGGCCTCTTCCCGCAGCATCCGGAACTATCCAAAATAAGCATCGCAGCGGACAACGCAGGGAACAACTCCCTTCTGTTCAGCGTGGAAGAATTGACCGATGCTGCAAAAAGGCTTAGCGTGAAAAAGGCTCCTGGCCCGGACGGCGTGCCTAATGCAGTC
This sequence comes from Plectrocnemia conspersa, assembly GCF_051122295.1. Lineage (NCBI taxonomy): Eukaryota > Metazoa > Arthropoda > Insecta > Trichoptera > Polycentropodidae > Plectrocnemia > Plectrocnemia conspersa. The sequence goes on along the minus strand of NW_028277177.1, from coordinate 103,662 downwards.
ATACGCCGAATCGCCGCCGCAGACCCAGAACTGCTGCTTGCTGCTTACCCCACGTGCCTTAGCGAGGACACGTTTGCCAAACCCTGGAAAAGGCAGAGGCTTGTGCTGATCTCCAAGGGCAAGGGAGCTGAACCCGGTCCATCCGCGTACTGCCCCCTTTGCATGCTGGACGGTTGTGGCAAAATTATGGAGAGAATGATCCTGCAGCGCCTCCACGCCACTATAGAGGACGAAACGACCAGACTGTCGGAAAAGCAGCACGGCTTTCGCTTCGGCAGATCCACAATAAAAGCTATCGAGAGCGTCGTAGCGAGAGTAAGGAAAGCGTGGGAAGGCAGCGTTAAAGCTAGCAGCCACGCTGTGCTTATTGCTCTTGACGTCCGAAACGCCTTTAATTCAGCCAGATGGCAACTAATATTAAAAGCGCTTACAGAGAAGAAAGCTCCAGCGCCCCTGGTAAGACTCGTCGAGAGCTATTTTGCTGATAGGATGCTGGAGTACGGAAGTGGGGCTAGTAAACGCCTCCGCCGAGTGACGGCGGGCGTTCCGCAGGGGTCGGTACTCAAAACTACACTCTGGAACGTTATGTACGAAGAGCTGCTGCGAGTGGCCATGCCGGACGGCGTGGAACTCGTCGCATTCGCGGACGACGTCGCGGTGATGGCCACCGCCAAGACGACCACGCAGCTGCAGACTGTCGCAGAAGAGGCGCTACATGCGATCCAGAGATGGATGGACCACGCTGGGCTCACACTAGCGACTGAGAAGACCGAAGCAGTCTTCTTCACTAGGAAGCGGAAGCTACCGCCGCCCAATATAGCTTGGAATGAGCAATACGCTACTTGGGCGTGCATATTGACGAGCAATACGCTACTTGTTAAAAGAGCAATACGCTACTTGGGCGTGCATATTGACGACAAGCTGCGTTTTGCAGCCCACGCGGAAGCGACTGCGGCCAAAGCCGCCAGAGTCGCTGAAGATCTCGCCAGGCTGATGCCGAACGTGGGTGGACCCAAGCAGAGAAGAAGAAACCTGTATAAGGAGGAAGTCCACTCAGTCCTCCTATACGGCGCCCCGATATGGGCGCAAGCAACGAAAATAGAGAGGACCCGGCTCACACTGGCGAGAGTCCAACGCAGAAGCGCTCTGAGGGTAGCTTCCGCCTTTCCTCAGAACACTGTCCGTGGATGCCATCTTAGCCCTGTGCGGCATTCCACCGCTAGACCTACTCGCCTTAGAGAGGCAGTCGGTCTACTACGGACAAGAAAAAGCAGCCGCCAGAAAGGCGACATTCACGGAGTGGCAGCGAAGATGAAACGAGTCCACCAAAGGCAGGTGGACGCACAGACTAGTCGCCGACCTGTTCGCCTGGACGGGAAGGACACACGGCGGCGAGCTGTCGTTCCATCTTACGCAAGTAATGACCGGGCACGGCTGCTTCGGTCAGTATCTCAGAAGAATCGGCAAGACAGCAAGCGCCGCGTGCCTTCACTGCGACACCGCTGAAGACGACGACGCAGAGCACACCGTCTTCAAGTGCACAGCGTGGACGGCGAACAGAGCTGCGCTGGAAAGAGCCATAGGAAGAACTGCAACAGCAGACACTATGGTCCTATCCATGCTGGAAAGCCGAATAAACTGGGAGGCATAGACGGATTATGCATCCGACGTCATACAAATAAAAGAAGAAGCTGAAAGAGAGCTCAAGATAAAGCGGCCCTGACGGGACAGAGTCTCTAAACTGGACGAGCTGAAGTGCAATATCGGAAGATAGTACCGGCCGTCCAGGAGAGGGCTGGAGAGAGGTTTCAGCCGGTAGGTCGCTGCTTGCAGCGGAATCCGGCACAATCACCAGCAATCTGGACGCTGGTAAAGTCTTTCGAAGATTTCCTCTCCTCACAACAAAAAAAAAAAAAAAAAAAAAAGGTTAGGTTAAGTTGCGCATTGGCACTTGTACAGAGAGGACGTGCGGCCGGTTGCTCTAGCGAAAGGGGCGTAGGCAAAACAGGCAGGCGCATTTTTCGAAGATCTTGAGGATTGGAAGACCAGACATTGGAGACCAGTTTAGTCCAGCAAAGGGGGCGCAGGCCTAACAGCCGGGCGCATTCTTCAGTGATCTTAGAACCCTGAGGATTCAGAGATCAGCTGGACGGACCAGCTGTTGGAGATAACTTGTGATAGTGAAAGTGACACTAAAAGTGCTCCTGGGAAAGTCGGAAAACCTGGACTAGGACTTTTCCGGGGTTTTCCGTCATTTTTCCGGGGTTTTCCAACATTTGGAGGAAATCTAGAGTTTTCCAGATTTTCCGAAAAACACTAAAAAAAACACTTTAATAATAGCGCTTTTCCGGGATTTTCCCGGGTAAGTTGCTGTTTTTTTAAAGAATTTTCTGGGCTTTTTGGGGTTGTGGGTTGCAAACCAAAAGCATCCCACCAAAATTTTCCGGATTTTCAAAGTTTAAAGGAAAAATTTTCCGAATTTTCCGGACATTTTGTGAGCAAATCTTAGGAAGAAAATCCTGAATTTTCCGGGCATTTTCGCGGGACGACTAAGTTTTAAAAAAATAATATTACAGAAACAAACCATGTCGCCGGACGCGAACGACCGTGAAGCTCGGCTTAACAGAGCGGTGATGGACCTAGCGAGGTTTGCAAAAAGTCATCCCAATGTGCATAAACCCATAAAAGAGGGGATTATGGCACTTAGGATGATTCTTGCTGAACAACCTTCACAGGCCAAGAAAGGAAGCAGCTGCAAAAAAGCAACCGCCACTGCAGCAACGCAGACGCTGCCTAGCGGCAAAAACATTGCTGCAACTTCAAACAAAGAGTTAAAAATGCACTCTCAAGTCAACCATCATGCCCAAGCTGCACAGCCTGAAAGGGAAAAAAAAAAAAAAAAAAAAAAATAGAGACCCTAGCCGGCCACAAAGCTTCTTTTAAAACTTTAGAAGATTCTGGCTTCGTCGGGCCATTTAGATTATCGAAAAGTCTCCGACGTCCATCAAAATTGCCGGCGAAGAGGCCCTGCGAAGCGTCAAGAGTTGGCTAGATGGCGCCGGACTGAAGCTCGCAGTCCAGAAAACAGAAGCTGTGCTTTTTACCAGGCGCAGGCAACTAGAGCCGCCCAAACTCGTCTTTGACGGCTTCGAGGTTCCTTTTAGCAGATCGTTGAGGTACCTCGGAGTTCACCTTGACGACAAGCTTCGATTTGCGGTACACGCAGACAAGGCGACGACTAAGGCGGCGATCGTCGCTGAAGAACTCGCCAGATTGATGCCGAACATCGGAGGACCAAAATCAAAACGTCGACGCCTATACAACGAAGTGGTCCACTCCATCCTCCTCTACGGAGCCCCTGTATGGGCCGACTCCATGAGGGTGGAAAGAACTCGGCTCAAGCTGGCTAGAGTTCAGAGAACCAGCGCATTAAGGGTCGCTTCGGCCTATCGCACGGTCTCCGAAGCAGCCACTCTCACCGTCTCCGGCATACCGCCTATTGACCTCCTCGCGTTCGAAAGACAACGAATCTACAACGGGCAGTCGAAAGACGACGCCAGAAAAGTCACCTTCGAACGCTGGAGGGAACGTTGGAACGAGTCACCGAACGGTCGCTGGACTCACCGGCTTATACCGGACCCGAAAGTCTGGAGTGAAAGAGGTCAAGGCGAACTGAGCTTCCATCTGACTCAGGTGCTAACTGGGCACGACTGCTTCGGCACCTACCTTAAGAGGATAGGCAAAGAGGCCACCGAAGAGTGTCACCACTGCGGAGACGCAAAAGATGATGCTGACCACACCCTATTTAAGTGCGCGGCATGGACGGAAGAACGAACCCGGCTAAAAGAAGCCCTCGGCGAAGACGTAAACAACGACAACCAAGTGTCAGCCGAGCAGATGGTCCCGTCTATGTTGCAGTCCAAGGAAAAGTAGACAGCGTGGACATCTTTCGCGACAACAGTAATGCGGGCAAAAGAGGACGACGAGCGACGCAGGCGACAAGCCCCGCAAAGTTCTCCCCCGCCCGCCGAACCACCATAACAGCAGCGCGCGCGTGCGAACAGCGTCAGAAGCAGACGTCGACAGACGTCGCACCAACAACCGCACGCGCGCAGCTCAAAAAGCAGCCGACGACAGTCGCACGGTTCGCAAAAAGCAAGCGACCGACGGTCATCGCAAGGAGCATCAAACGACTGCAGTCGCACAAAAGCGACCAATAGCCGTCAGGCAAAAAGAGACAGGGGGCTTGAGAGGGGATCGATTTTTTTTTTTTTTTTTTTTTTTTTTTTTTTTTTTTTTTTTTTTTACCTGTCTAGCTACCCGAGACAAAATGAAGTGCGCTAGAAGTGCGCCGGGCCACGCTGCCTCTCGAAGCATTACAGACAAGTTAAGTACCGGGAGGCAGTAGGAGCGGAGGGGGGTTTTAGTGGAAAAAAATCCCACACTGTCACCTTTCTGTTGAAACAGTGGCGCCTTTTAAATGTTTCCCCTCTCAAGAAAAAAAAAAAAAAAAAAAAAAAAAAGGTTGGGGTTCGATGGCTGATACTAGGCATTGGTGAAACGCGGCGTGCTGGACGCCGTGTTTCTATAAAAAGCCAATACGCCTCTGCGAATCACAGCAGCTCTGTCAGCAAGGCCGATTGTCAGGCGTCCTCGTCGCGGACCCCGGTAATGCAGTCACTGTTAACAACTGTGACTGTAGCTAACTGACGAAGGCCGAATGGCGAGCATCCTGCGCCATAAAACAGGACACCAGATAAGGGACGGAAAACCCTGACAGAAAACCAAGTCCCAATCCAAGGTGAGAAGCAGCGTGCCGAGGGATGCATGGCCACGGGGACTCTAAGCAGCGTGGTCGCAGACGATCTCTCGGGAGGACCAGCCGAATCTCCTGAGTAAGAAGGCTTATCCGGCCAAGCGGGGCTCTGGTCGGATGGACCATGTTCCCTAGCTAATCGTGGGATCAACTTATGGAGCAACTAACAAATAAAAACTTGACGTTAAAAAAAGCACTGGAGGACCTCGAAAAAGAAATTTTCGAGGTCGAAGAATTCACAAAGGCGCACGCAAACGCGCACAAACCGATCAAGGAAGGCATTAAAGCCATAAGGCTCGCCTTCCTTAAAACAGTGAAGGCAATTGACGGGATAAATGTCTCACCGAAGATTTCGGTAGGACACGCATCAACCCAAACCGTCGAAGCAACAAAGGAGATTGCAAAAGCAGCGCCCACTCCACGCCAAAAAGAAGAGGTACCGAAGAGGACGGCGCCCATCTCTAAAGGAGTAAACGGAGTAACCGCCAGACCGCAGGAAGGCTGGACTACAGTCGGGGCGGCAGGAAAAAAGAAGAAAAAGACGAAACCCGATTCTCAAACGAAAGAAAAAGAGGTGACGAAGGGGGACGACAAAGTCTCCACCGCACGTGTCCGCAAAGCACCGGAGCCTGGGCCTACGATAAAGCCTAAAAATAGGCACCCCAAGGCAGGAAGAGTGCCCGCCGACACCATCATATTAAAAAAAGCTGATGGTGAAGGAGCTGCGTCCTACGCAGAAATTTTGCGTAGCGTCCACGCTTCGACAAAAAATAAAAAATTGGACGTCAAAGCCGTGCGAAAGACGCAGCGCGGAGAATTAATCTTCCGAATGGGAAGAAAAGCTGACGGGGCCGAAGCAGACGCTCTGCAGGCAATTATTACAGAGGCGGCCGGACCACTTGCCAAGATCCATCGAGTGGTGCAAAGCCGGGATGTCGAGATTCGAGATCTCGACGAGGGAGTGACCCCAGAAGAGGTCATCGAAGCCCTAAAGGAGAACAAAATCTCGACATCCAGCGCCAAACTAAGACCGGCGCACAGCGGCACCCAAGCGTGCATGATAAAACTGCCGTGCACGCCAGAGACCGACGCCCTGCTGAGAAACGGGCGCATCAAGATCGGTCTCGTGAGATGCCGCATCAGAGAAAGCGTCAAAGTTAGACGTTGCTACCGGTGCATGGGCTACGGGCACTTTGCAGCAAAATGCAAAGCGCCCGACCGCAGCAAATTGTGTCTACGATGCGGGCAGGATGGCCACAAAATTGCCAACTGTACCAACGCACCAAAATGCCCGATCTGCACCGACAGCGACAACGGCGGACAGCGACGTCAACAAACCCCAGCAGCGCACACAAGCGGCAGTAGGCGGTGCCCTAAATTTAGGGCGGAATGGGAAAGGTGTCTGAAGAACGCGACAAAATGATTCGCGTTCTTCAGATAAACCTGAACCACAGCCAGGCGGCTCAAGACCTGCTGCATCAGACGGCCAGCGAGCTGCGCGTAGATCTAGTCATCGTGTCGGAGCAACACAGAAACTCAGCAAGCCGATGGTACTCCGACACGGGCTCTAAAGCGGCGATCTACTTGCCAACGAGCCATCTACGTGTAGCAAACGCTGCGGAAGTCGGCGGAGACGGATACGTCTGGGTGGAGGCGGGAGGCTATAGAATATATAGCTGTTATTTCTCTCCCAACTCCACAATCGACGAGTTCGCCGACAGCCTGAGCGAGCTGGCCGAAAGTGTAAGAACGTCGACACTGCCCGTCATACTGGCCGGCGACTTCAACGCCAAGGCGCCGGAATGGGGAGCTGCGGTGACAGACAGTAGAGGAAGCTTGCTCTCGGAGATGGCGGCGCAAATGCGCCTACTAGCAGCAAACGTCGGCAACCACTACACGTTCGTCCGCGGAAATACCGGGTCAATCGTCGACGTGACGTTCGTCGACGAAGCTATCGCGAGTGGAATAAGGAACTGGAAAGTTCTCGACGTCTACTCGCATAGCGACCACCGGTACGTGAGCTTCGAGCTAACAACGAGCGCGAGAGCACCGCTTCGAAGAACTACCGAAGGATGGTGCGCGCGAAAGCTCGAAGTGACCGCCGTGGACGAAACGGTTGCAAGGAAGCGCGCAGCAGTCGTTGAATCCGCAAAAAGCGGCACCGGAGCGGAGGACGTCGTCCGCTCACTCAACGACGTGCTGCGAGAAAGCTGCGAGGCGTCAATGCCGAGGCGGAGCCGGGGGGCACGTCGGAAGCCGGTCTACTGGTGGAACGACACCGTAGCCGACCTGAGACGAGAGTGCCTATCCCGCCGCCGGGCAGCGCAAAGAAGACCGACTGCAGAAAACGGTCAAGCTTACCAAGAGGCTAGAAAAGCGCTCAAAGTAGCCATCAAAGAGAGCAAAGCGCGATGCTGGGAAGAGCTCTGCAAGTCGGTCGACGACGACCCGTGGGGAAGACCGTACAAAATGGTACGAAAGAAGCTGGCGGTTGGTAACGAGGACCCATTCCTGAACAACGTTGCCAACCTCGAAACGGTAATTGCCAGCCTTTTCCCGCGGCACGTCAAGACCGACTGGAACATTCCAAACAACAGCATCGCCCCCGCAGAAGAGTTTCTTCCGTTCTCTAAGGAAGAGCTGCTGGCAGCCTCAAACCGGCTCAAACCAGCAAAGGCACCGGGACCGGACTGCGTTCCAAACGCAGTCATCAAACGCGTAGCCGAGAAAGATCCCGAGTTACTGCTAGCAGCTTTGAACGCCTGCCTTGCCCAAGGGACATTTGCCGCCCCGTGGAAACGGCAAAAGTTAGTCCTGATACCTAAGGGCAAAGCAGGGCCACCCGGCCCGTCGGCCTACAGACCTCTGTGTATGCTAGACGGAGTCGGAAAGCTACTGGAGAGGATGCTACTACAGCGCCTCCAGTACGCCTTGGAGAACGAAGAAAGCGGGCTGTCACCGCAGCAATTTGGATTTCGCCCCGGACGCTCCACCGTAGACGCCATCAGCCAAGTCGTGCAGACGGTTAGGCTGGCATGGCAGGGGAGCGTCAAGAGGAGCGAGCACGTCGTGTTGATCGCGTTGGACGTTCGCAACGCGTTCAACACGGCGAACTGGAGCACGACTCTCACCGCACTCGCCAACATCGGAGTTCCAGTATACCTGCTGAAAATGGCAAAAAGCTATTTCAGCGGCAGGATACTGGAGTACGAGTGCATGGGCAAGAAATTCCAGCAGGAGGTCACAGCTGGCGTTCCTCAAGGGTCGGTTCTCGGACCGGCACTTTGGAACGCTATGTACGACGGACTGCTGCGACTGCCCATGCCCGAAGGCGCGAGCATCGTAGCGTTCGCGGACGACGCGGCCGTACTCGTGAAGGGGAAAACCGCGACGAATCTGCGACTCGTTGCCGAAACTGCACTAATTCACGTGAAGAGCTGGCTGGACCGAGCTGGACTTGAACTCGCCGTTCACAAGACGGAAGCTATACTCTTCACGCGTCGCAGGAATATGTCCCCGCCTTCGATCGCCATAAACGACTTCGAGGTGCCGTACAAGCGGTCGCTGCGATACCTCGGAGTATGGCTTGACGACAAGCTGCGCTTCGCGAAGCACGCGGAGGAGGCAGCCGCGAAGGCGGCTAGAACGGCAAACGAACTAGCCAGACTTATGCCTAACGTCGGTGGACCAAAGTACAAGAGACGAAAATTGTACAACGAAGTGGTCCACTCTATTTTACTCTACGGGGCCCCGGTGTGGGCAGACGCCATGAGAGTGGAAAGGACGAGGCAAAGTCTGGCGAAAGTTCAACGCAGGAGTGCACTGAGAGTCGCATCAGCCTACAGGACGGTCTCGGAAGACGCCATCCTGGCCTTATCTGCAATTCCGCCCGTCGACCTGCTAGCCAAGGAGAGGCAGGCGACCTACAAAGGACGGGCGACGAAGGAACGGGCCAGGGAGCTGACCATGCAGGAGTGGCAAAGTCGGTGGAACGCCTCCCCTAAAGGAAGATGGACCCATAGGCTTATCGGGGATTTAAAGGCGTGGAGTGAGAGAAAACACGGTGAGCTCAGCTACCATCTCACCCAGGCATTAACAGGCCACGGTTGCTTCGGAGTCTACCTTAACAGGATAGGCAAAGAGGCAACCAGTGAATGCTACCACTGCGAAAGCGACGCCGATGACGCAGAACACACTTTGTTCGGCTGCTCAGCATGGGAAGAGCAAAGGGCACAATTAAGAGCTGCGATCGGGGTTGAGGAACCCCTGACTCCCGAAAGCATGACGCCCTCCATGCTGAGCTGCCAGTCTGCATGGTCAGCTTGGGTTATATTCGCAACTGATGTCTTGAAAATTAAAGAAAGTGAAGAGAGACTCCGCCGACAAGGCGGTCGTTAGTAAACAAAAAAACTAACAAGACAACTGACATCGCGAAGTAATGCCTAACGGCGGTTTCCGGGACGTCCGTGGTGAGTAGGTGGGGGTAGGTTTTAGTCAGTAAGAATCTGACACTATCCTCCGGCGTTGCCGGGGGATGTCTTATGCAAGATTTCCTACCTCCGGAAAAAAAAAAAAAAAAAAAAAAAAAAAAAAAAAAGGTTAGGTTAGGTTAGGTTAGGTTAGGTTAGGTTAGGTTAGGTTAGGTTAGGTTAGGTCGCGCACTGGCACTTATACAGAGAGGACGTGCGGCCGGTGCTCACGGCGAAAGGGGCGCAGGCCCAACAGGCGGGCGCATTCCCCAGCAATCTTGAAGATTGGAAGACCAGCTGGACAGACCAGCTGCTGGAGAAAGTGACAACTTTTACAGTGATAGTGAGACACTGAAAGTGCTCCCGGGAAAGCCGGAAAACCTGGACTCGGAATTTTCCGGGTTTTCACCCCATTTTTCCGAGCTTTTCCGACATTTAGAGGAATTTTGGAATTTTCCGGATTTTCCGAATTTTCCGAAAGTTTTTCCGGTACCAGCAACTGACACACAAAAACCGAGTTTTTAAAGGCACTTTTCCGGGATTTTTCCTGGTAAGTAATTGGTTTTTCCAGAATTTTCCGGGCTTTTTGGGTTAATGAATTGCACACCGACAGCATTCCAATAAAATTTCCCGGAATTTCTAAAGTTGGAAGGAAAATTTTCCGAATTTTCCAAACTTCCTCGTGTGTCAAACTTTGCAAAGGAGAAAAAAATTTGTTATTTTATTTTCTTTTCAAAGACTTCCAGGGACTTGTACAATTAGTTACTAAGGGTTAGTTTAGATTTTTTTTTTGTTGTTTCTTGTTTTTTTTTTATTTTGGAAAAAAATATGGAGTTACAGTGGGAGCGAATAAAGGCTGCCATCGAGCATTTAGAAGGGTTTATCAAGGGGCACAGAAATGTGCACTCCCCGATAAAAGAAGGAGTGTTAGAGATAAGGCGGGCTTTTAACGCCATAAAAGAGGCCACTAGGCAAACCGCAAGGACCGCTTTGACGCCGGCTCTTGCATCGGAGACTTGTTCTGTCGCAGTACCTGTGATGACAGCTGCGCCTTCGCAGGCGCCTAAACCTGTGACTACACCGGTACCAGCACAGGCGGACTGGCAGCTTGCAAAGCCGCCTAAAAAAAACGAAAAAAGGAGGGCGCCAAAGGACACAGCGAGTGTCGTCCAGGCGCAGGCACAGGCGAAGAAAAACGCTCTGTCAAAAAGCGCTCCCGCGAAGGTCACCTCGAACACGACAAAAAGGAACGCCACAACGCGAGCCCCACACGGCCCGCGAAACGAGGCAATCGTGATTGCGACTGGCAAAATCACGTACGCGGAAGTGATCCGCGCAATCAGAAAATCGGTAGTGCTTCCAGAGCAAGCAGCAGTAAAAAAAATCCGGAAAACAAAAAGCGGAGAAGTGCTTCTGGAATTGAAGCGCGGATCACAAAACGCGACGGAGCTTCTCGCAGCGATTGCCTCCGAAATGGGCGAAGAAAACCCCGCAAAAATTCTCACTCCCCAAACGAGAGTGACTTTGCGGGATCTCGACGGCGGCACAGACATAGAGGAGGTCAAAGAGGCGATAGCTGCAGCTCAACCAGAGCTGAAGGAAATCAAAGTTCTTTCGCTGCGACCCTCCTACGGCGGAACACAGACAGCAGTGGTCTTACTGCCCACAGAGCATGCTGTAAAACTTCTAAAAATTGGGAAAGTCCGCGTCGGCTGGATCAACAGCCGCGTGCGGGAAGCCCCACGGCAACCGGAACGCTGCTACAGGTGCCGCGAAACAGGCCACATCGCAGCGAAATGCACATCCCCCAGAGACAGGAGCAAAGAGTGCTTTCGCTGCGGTCTAGAGGGCCACAAGGCAGCGACGTGTTCCGGCAAGAAGGTCGCCGCGATGGAAACGAGCGCATCAACGTCCTGCAAATAAACCTTAACGGGTGCAGGACGGCTCAAGACTTGATGATGCACACTTCGATCGAAAAAGGCGCGGACCTAGTGCTCATATCAGAGCAACACCACCATTCTTCGCACCGTTGGTACGGAGGATCTGGCTGCAAGTGCGCCATTTATGTGCCGTCGTCGAGACTTAGGGAGAGCGGCGTCGGAGCGGCAGACGGTGAGGGCTTCGTATGGGTCGAGGCCGGGGGGATACGGTTTTACAGCTGTTATTACTCCCCGAACTCGCCCATCGAGGCTTTCATCGGCGACATGGCCCGGCTAGCAGAGGACGTCAGGACTTCGACACTGCCCGTCGTCGTCGCCGGGGACTTTAACGCCAAGGCACCGGAGTGGGGATCATCCACGACGGACCGCCGAGGAGTTGTGCTTTCGGAGACGGCGTCGCAGCTTCACCTGCACGCGGCTAATCGAGGAAGCGCCTTCACATTTCGACGTGGAGATAGCGGTTCCATATTAGACGTATCATTCACAAGCGAGTCGATCGCAAATCGAATTGCGAAATGGGAAGTTCTGGAAAATACATACTCGGGCAGCGACCACTTATACATAGAGTTTCAGCTTGCCGATCGAGCAGAAAGAAGCAGACTTCCCACAAGCACCGGTTGGGCGGTCAGCAAGCTGGACAGCGATAAGCTGGACAGGGCGGTGGCCGCCGAGAGACGCAAAGTGATCGACTTGGCACGCAGAGGAGCACCAGCCGAGATCACCGTGAAGGCGCTCAACGACCTCCTTAGCCGCGGCTGCGATGCGTCCATGCCTCCAAGAAGAGGACAGCTTCGTAGGCCGACCTACTGGTGGACCGAAGCGATCGCGGAACTTCGCCGAAAGTGTCTCTCTGCGCGACGAAGAGCGCAGAGAAGACGCGGTGACGAGTCGCTTCGGGAAGCTTATAAGGGAGCCCGGAAAGCTCTCAACATCGAGATCAGCACAAGCAAATCGCGATGCTGGAACGAGATGTGCGCCACGCTGGCCCTAGACCCGTGGGGCACACCGTATAAACTTGTAAGGAAAAAGCTGCGAAGAGCGACCGTCGACCCATACCTCGAAAATGAAGAAAATATGGAATTAATAGTCGACGGCCTCTTCCCGCAGCATCCGGAACTATCCAAAATAAGCATCGCAGCAGACAACGCCGAAAACAACTCAGTTCTGTTCAGCGTGGAAGAATTGACCGATGCTGCAAAAAGACTTAGCGTGAAAAAGGCTCCTGGCCCGGACGGCGTGCCTAATGCAGTCATACGCCAAATCGCCGCAACAGACCCAGAACTGCTGCTTGCTGCTTACAACACGTGCCTTAGCGAGGGCACGTTTGCCAAACCCTGGAAAAGGCAGAGGCTTGTGCTGATCTCCAAGGGCAAGGGAGCTGAACCCGGTCCATCCGCGTACCGCCCCCTGTGCATGCTGGACGGTTGTGGCAAAATATTAGAGAGATTGATCCTGCAGCGCCTCCACGCCACTCTAGAGGACCAAACGACCGGACTGTCGGAGAAGCAGCATGGCTTTCGCTCCGGCAGATCCACAATTAAAGCTATCGAGAGCGTCGTAGCAAGAGTAAGGAAGGCGTGGGAAGGCAGCGTTAAAGCTAGCAGCCACGCTGTACTTATAGCTCTCGACGTACGAAACGCCTTTAATTCGGCCAGATGGACACTAATTTTAAAAGCACTGACAGAAAAGAAAGCTCCAGCGCCCCTAGTGAGACTCGTCGAGAGCTATTTCGCTGATAGGGTGCTGGAGTACGAAAGCGGTGCTAGTAAACGCCTCCGCCGAGTGACGGCAGGCGTTCCGCAGGGGTCGGTACTCGGACCTACACTCTGGAACGTTATGTACGACGAGCTGCTGCGAGTGGCGATGCCGGACGGCGTGGAACTCGTCGCCTTCGCGGATGACGTCGCGGTGATGGCCACCGCCAAGACGACCACGCAGCTGCAGACTGTCGCAGAAGAGGCGCTACATGCGATCCAGAGATGGATGGACCACGCCGGGCTCACGCTAGCGACTGAGAAGACCGAAGCAGTCTTCTTCACTAGGAAGCGGAAGCTACCGCCGCCCAAGATAGCTTGGAACGGCAACATAGTAGCTTTTAAAAGAGCAATACGCTACTTGGGCGTGCAAATCGACGACAAGCTGCGTTTTGCAGCCCACGCGGAAGCGACTGCGGCCAAAGCAGCCAGAGTCGCTGAAGATCTCGCCAGGCTGATGCCGAACGTGGGTGGACCCAAGCAGAGAAGAAGAAACCTGTATAATGAGGTGGTCCACTCAGTCCTTCTCTACGGCGCCCCGATATGGGCGCAAGCGACGAAAATAGAGAGGACCCGGCTCACACTGGCGAGAGTCCAACGCAGAAGCGCTCTGAGGGTAGCTTCCGCCTACAGGACAGTGTCCGAGGATGCCATCTTAGCCCTGTGCGGCATTCCACCGTTAGACCTACTCGCCTTAGAGAGGCAGTCGGTCTACTACGGACAAGAGAAAGCAGCCGCCAGAAAGGCGACATTCACGGAGTGGCAGCGAAGATGGAACGAGTCCACCAAAGGCAGGTGGACGCACAGACTAGTCGCCGACCTGTCCGCCTGGACGGGAAGGACACACGGCGGCGAGCTGTCGTTCCATCTTACGCAAGTAATGACCGGGCACGGCTGCTTCGGTCAGTATCTTAGAAGAATCGGCAAGACAGCAAGCGCCGCATGCCTCCACTGCGACACCGCTGAAGACGACGACGCAGAGCACACCGTCTTCAAGTGCACAGCGTGGACGGCGAACAGAGCGGCGCTGGAAAGGGCCATAGGAAGAACTGCATCAGCAGACACTATGGTCCAATCCATGCTGGAAAGCCGAATAAACTGGGAGGCATGGACGGATTATGCGTCCGACGTCATAAAAATAAAAGAAGAAGCTGAAAGAAAGCTCAAGATAGCGGCCCTGACGGGACAGAGTCTCTAAACTGGACGAGCTGAAGTGCAATATCGGAAGATAGTACCGGCCGTCCAGGAGAGGGCTGGGGAGAGGTTTTAGCCGGTAGGTCGCTGCTTGCAGCGGAATCCGGCACAATCACCAGCAATCTGGACGCTGGTGAAGTCTTTCGAAGATTTCCTCTCCTCACAACAAAAAAAAAAAAAAAAAAAAAAGGTTAGGTTAGGTTAGGTTAGGTTAGGTTATGTACGACGAGCTGCTGCGAGTGGCCATGCCGGACGGCGTGGAACTCGTCGCCTTCGCGGACGACGTCGCGGTGATGGCCACCGCCAAGACGACCACGCAGCTGCAGACTGTCGCAGAAGAGGCGCTACATGCGATCCAGAGATGGATGGACCACGCCGGGCTCACGCTAGCGACTGAGAAGACCGAAGCAGTCTTCTTCACTAGGAAGCGGAAGCTACCGCCGCCCAAGATAGCTTGGAACGGCAACATAGTAGCTTTTAAAAGAGTAATACGCTACTTGGGCGTGCAAATCGACGACAAGCTGCGTTTTGCAGCCCACGCGGAAGCGACTGCGGCCAAAGCCGCCAGAGTCGCTGAAGATCTCGCCAGGCTGATGCCGAACGTGGGTGGACCCAAGCAGAGAAGAAGAAACCTGTATAATGAGGTGGTCCACTCAGTCCTTCTCTACGGCGCCCCGATATGGGCGCAAGCGACGAAAATAGAGAGGACCCGGCTCACACTGGCGAGAGTCCAACGCAGAAGCGCTCTGAGGGTAGCTTCCGCCTACAGGACAGTGTCCGAGGATGCCATCTTAGCCCTGTGCGGCATTCCACCGTTGGACCTACTCGCCTTAGAGAGGCAGTCGGTCTACTACGGACAAGAGAAAGCAGCCGCCAGAAAGGCGACATTCACGGAGTGGCAGCGAAGATGGAACGAGTCCACCAAAGGCAGGTGGACGCACAGACTAGTCGCCGACCTGTCCGCCTGGACGGGAAGGACACACGGCGGCGAGCTGTCGTTCCATCTTACGCAAGTAATGACCGGGCACGGCTGCTTCGGTCAGTATCTTAGAAGAATCGGCAAGACAGCAAGCGCCGCGTGCCTCCACTGCGACACCGCTGAAAACGACGACGCAGAGCACACCGTCTTCAAGTGCACAGCGTGGACGGCGAACAGAGCGGCGCTGGAAAGGGCCATAGGAAGAACTGCATCAGCAGACACTATGGTCCAATCCATGCTGGAAAGCCGAATAAACTGGGAGGCATGGACGGATTATGCGTCCGACGTCATAAAAATAAAAGAAGAAGCTGAAAGAAAGCTCAAGATAGCGGCCCTGACGGGACAGAGTCTCTAAACTGGACGAGCTGAAGTGCAATATCGGAAGATAGTACCGGCCGTCCAGGAGAGGGCTGGGGAGAGGTTTTAGCCGGTAGGTCGCTGCTTGCAGCGGAATCCGGCACAATCACCAGCAATCTGGACGCTGGTGAAGTCTTTCGAAGATTTCCTCTCCTCACAACAAAAAAAAAAAAAAAAAAAAAAGGTTAGGTTAGGTTAGGTTAGGTTAGGTTAGGTTAGGTTAGGTTAGGTTGGGGTTCGAAGGCTGATACTGGGGTTCGAAGGCTGATACTAGGCATTGGTGAAACGCGGCGTGCTGGACGCCGTGTTTCTATAAAAAGCCAATACGCCTCTGCGAATCACAGCAGCTCTGTCAGCAAGGCCGATTGTCAGGCGTCCTCGTCGCGGACCCCGGTAATGCAGTCACTGTTAACAACTGTGACTGTAGCTAACTGACGAAGGCCGAATGGCGAGCATCCTGCGCCATAAAACAGGACACCAGATAAGGGACGGAAAACCCTGACAGAAAACCAAGTCCCAATCCAAGGTGAGAAGCAGCGTGCCGAGGGATGCATGGCCACGGGGACTCTAAGCAGCGTGGTCGCAGACGATCTCTCGGGAGGACCAGCCGAATCTCCTGAGTAAGAAGGCTTATCCGGCCAAGCGGGGCTCTGGTCGGATGGACCATGTTCCCTAGCTAATCGTGGGATCAACTTATGGAGCAACTAACAAATAAAAACTTGACGTTAAAAAAAGCACTGGAGGACCTCGAAAAAGAAATTTTCGAGGTCGAAGAATTCACAAAGGCGCACGCAAACGCGCACAAACCGATCAAGGAAGGCATTAAAGCCATAAGGCTCGCCTTCCTTAAAACAGTGAAGGCAATTGACGGGATAAATGTCTCACCGAAGATTTCGGTAGGACACGCATCAACCCAAACCGTCGAAGCAACAAAGGAGATTGCAAAAGCAGCGCCCACTCCACGCCAAAAAGAAGAGGTACCGAAGAGGACGGCGCCCATCTCTAAAGGAGTAAACGGAGTAACCGCCAGACCGCAGGAAGGCTGGACTACAGTCGGGGCGGCAGGAAAAAAGAAGAAAAAGACGAAACCCGATTCTCAAACGAAAAAAAAAGAGGTGACGAAGGGGGACGACAAAGTCTCCACCGCACGTGTCCGCAAAGCACCGGAGCCTGGGCCTACGATAAAGCCTAAAAATAGGCACCCCAAGGCAGGAAGAGTGCCCGCCGACACCATCATATTAAAAAAAGCTGATGGTGAAGGAGCTGCGTCCTACGCAGAAATTTTGCGTAGCGTCCACGCTTCGACAAAAAATAAAAAATTGGACGTCAAAGCCGTGCGAAAGACGCAGCGCGGAGAATTAATCTTCCGAATGGGAAGAAAAGCCGACGGGGCCGAAGCAGACGCTCTGCAGGCAATTATTACAGAGGCGGCCGGACCACTTGCCAAGATCCATCGAGTGGTGCAAAGCCGGGATGTCGAGATTCGAGATCTCGACGAGGGAGTGACCCCAGAAGAGGTCATCGAAGCCCTAAAGGAGAACAAAATCTCGACATCCAGCGCCAAACTAAGACCGGCGCACAGCGGCACCCAAGCGTGCATGATAAAACTGCCGTGCACGCCAGAGACCGACGCCCTGCTGAGAAACGGGCGCATCAAGATCGGTCTCGTGAGGTGCCGCATCAGAGAAAGCGTCAAAGTTAGACGTTGCTACCGGTGCATGGGCTACGGGCACTTTGCAGCAAAATGCAAAGCGCCCGACCGCAGCAAATTGTGTCTACGATGCGGGCAGGATGGCCACAAAATTGCCAACTGTACCAACGCACCAAAATGCCCGCTCTGCACCGACAGCGACAACGGCGGACAGCGACGTCAACAAACCCCAGCAGCGCACACAAGCGGCAGTAGGCGGTGCCCTAAATTTAGGGCGGAATGGGAAAGGTGTCTGAAGAACGCGACAAAATGATTCGCGTTCTTCAGATAAACCTGAACCACAGCCAGGCGGCTCAAGACCTGCTGCATCAGACGGCCAGCGAGCTGCGCGTAGATCTAGTCATCGTGTCGGAGCAACACAGAAACTCAGCAAGCCGATGGTACTCCGACACGGGCTCTAAAGCGGCGATCTACTTGCCAACGAGCCATCTACGTGTAGCAAACGCTCCGGAAGTCGGCGGAGACGGATACGTCTGGGTGGAGGCGGGAGGCTATAGAATATATAGCTGTTATTTCTCTCCCAACTCCACAATCGACGAGTTCGCCGACAGCCTGAGCGAGCTGGCCGAAAGTGTAAGAACGTCGACACTGCCCGTCATACTGGCCGGCGACTTCAACGCCAAGGCGCCGGAATGGGGAGCTGCGGTGACAGACAGTAGAGGAAGCTTGCTCTCGGAGATGGCGGCGCAAATGCGCCTACTAGCAGCAAACGTCGGCAACCACTACACGTTCGTCCGCGGAAATACCGGGTCAATCGTCGACGTGACGTTCGTCGACGAAGCTATCGCGAGTGGAATAAGGAACTGGAAAGTTCTCGACGTCTACTCGCATAGCGACCACCGGTACGTGAGCTTCGAGCTAACAACGAGCGCGAGAGCACCGCTTCGAAGAACTACCGAAGGATGGTGCGCGCGAAAGCTCGAAGTGACCGCCGTGGACGAAACGGTTGCAAGGAAGCGCGCAGCAGTCGTTGAATCCGCAAAAAGCGGCACCGGAGCGGAGGACGTCGTCCGCTCACTCAACGACGTGCTGCGAGAAAGCTGCGAGGCGTCAATGCCGAGGCGGAGCCGGGGGGCACGTCGGAAGCCGGTCTACTGGTGGAACGACACCGTAGCCGACCTGAGACGAGAGTGCCTATCCCGCCGCCGGGCAGCGCAAAGAAGACCGACTGCAGAAAACGGTCAAGCTTACCAAGAGGCTAGAAAAGCGCTCAAAGTAGCCATCAAAGAGAGCAAAGCGCGATGCTGGGAAGAGCTCTGCAAGTCGGTCGACGACGACCCGTGGGGAAGACCGTACAAAATGGTACGAAAGAAGCTGGCGGTTGGTAACGAGGACCCATTCCTGAACAACGTTGCCAACCTCGAAACGGTAATTGCCAGCCTTTTCCCGCGGCACGTCAAGACCGACTGGAACATTCCAAACAACAGCATCGCCCCCGCAGAAGAGTTTCTTCCGTTCTCTAAGGAAGAGCTGCTGGCAGCCTCAAACCGGCTCAAACCAGCAAAGGCACCGGGACCGGACTGCGTTCCAAACGCAGTCATCAAACGCGTAGCCGAGAAAGATCCCGAGTTGCTGCTAGCAGCTTTGAACGCCTGCCTTGCCCAAGGGACATTTGCCGCCCCGTGGAAACGGCAAAAGTTAGTCCTGATACCTAAGGGCAAAGCAGGGCCACCCGGTCCGTCGGCATACAGACCTCTGTGTATGCTAGACGGAGTTGGAAAGCTGCTGGAGAGGATGCTTCTACAGCGCCTCCAGCACACTTTGGAGAACGGAGAAAGCGGATTGTCACCGCAGCAGTACGGATTTCGCCCCGGACGCTCTACCGTAGACGCCATCAGCCAAGTCGTAGATACGGTGAGGCTGGCATGGCAGGGAAGCGTCAAGCGGAGCGAGCACGTCGTGTTGATCGCGTTGGACATCCGCAACGCGTTCAACACGGCCAACTGGCGCACGACTCTCAGTGCACTCGCCGACATCGGTGCTCCAGTATACCTGCTGAAAATGGCACGAAGCTATTTCAGCGACAGGGTACTGGAGTACGAGTGCATGGGCAAAAAATTCCAGCAGGAGGTCACAGCTGGCGTTCCGCAAGGGTCGGTCCTCGGACCGGCACTTTGGAACGTCATGTACGACGGACTGCTGCGACTGCCCATGCCTGACGGCGCTAACATAGTAGCGTTCGCAGACGACGCGGCCCTACTTGTGAAGGGTAAAAATGCGACAAACCTGCGACTAATAGCTGAAACTGCATTAATTCACGTAAAGAGCTGGCTGGACCGAGCTGGACTTGAACTCGCCGTTCACAAGACGGAAGCTATACTCTTCACGCGTCGCAGGAATATGTCCCCGCCTTCGATCGCCATAAACGACTTCGAGGTGCCGTACAAGCGGTCGCTGCGATACCTCGGAGTATGGCTCGACGACAAGCTGCGCTTCGCGAAGCACGCGGAGGAGGCAGCCGCGAAGGCGGCTAGAACGGCGAACGAACTAGCCAGACTTATGCCTAACGTCGGTGGACCAAAGTACAAGAGACGAAAATTGTACAACGAAGTGGTCCACTCTATTTTACTCTACGGGGCCCCGGTGTGGGCAGACGCCATGAGAGTGGAAAGGACGAGGCAAAGTCTGGCGAAAGTTCAACGCAGGAGTGCACTGAGAGTCGCATCAGCCTACAGGACGGTCTCGGAAGACGCCATCCTGGCCTTATCTGCAATTCCGCCCGTCGACCTGCTAGCCAAGGAGAGGCAGGCGACCTACAAAGGACGGGCGACGAAGGAACGGGCCAGGGAGCTGACCATGCAGGAGTGGCAAAGTCGGTGGAACGCCTCCCCTAAAGGAAGATGGACCCATAGGCTTATCGGGGATTTAAAGGCGTGGAGTGAGAGAAAACACGGTGAGCTCAGCTACCATCTCACCCAGGCATTAACAGGCCACGGTTGCTTCGGAGTCTACCTTAACAGGATAGGCAAAGAGGCAACCAGTGAATGCTACCACTGCGAAAGCGACGCCGATGACGCAGAACACACTTTGTTCGGCTGCTCAGCATGGGAAGAGCAAAGGGCACAATTAAGAGCTGCGATCGGGAGTGAGGAACCCCTGACTCCCGAAAGCATGACGCCCTCCATGCTGAGCTGCCAGTCTGCATGGTCAGCTTGGGTTATATTCGCAACTGATGTCTTGAAAATTAAAGAAAGTGAAGAGAGACTCCGCCGACAAGGCGGTCGTTAGTAAACAAAAAACTAACAAGACAACTGACATCGCGAAGTAATGCCTAACGGCGGTTTCCGGGACGTCCGTGGTGAGTAGGTGGGGGTAGGTTTTAGTCAGTAAGAATCTGACACTATCCTCCGGCGTTGCCGGGGGATGTCTTATGCAAGATTTCCTACCTCCGGAAAAAAAAAAAAAAAAAAAAAAAAAAAAAAAAAAAAAGGTTAGGTTAGGTTAGTCGCGCACTGGCACTTATACAGAGAGGACGTGCGGCCGGTGCTCACGGCGAAAGGGGCGCAGGCCCAACAGGCGGGCGCATTCCCCAGCAATCTTGAAGATTGGAAGACCAGCTGGACAGACCAGCTGCTGGAGAAAGTGACAACTTTTACAGTGATAGTGAGACACTGAAAGTGCTCCCGGGAAAGCCGGAAAACCTGGACTCGGAATTTTCCGGGTTTTCACCCCATTTTTCCGAGCTTTTCCGACATTTGGAGGAATTTAGGAATTTTCCGGATTTTCCGAATTTTCCGAAAGTTTTTCCGGTACCAGCAACTGACACACAAAAACCGAGTTCTTAAAGGCACTTTTCCGGGATTTTTCCTGGTAAGTAATCGGTTTTTCCAGAATTTTCCGGGCTTTTTGGGTTAATGAATTGCACACCGACAGCATTCCAATAGAATTTTCCGGAATTTCTAAAGTTGGAAGGAAAATTTTCCGAATTTTCCAAACTTCCTCGTGTGTCAAACTTTGCAAAGGAGAAAAAATTTTGGTATTTTATTTTCTTTTCAAAGACTTTCAGGGACTTGTACAATTAGTTACTTAGGGTTTGTTTAGATTTTTTTTTGTTTCTTGTTTTTTTTTTATTATTTTGGAAAAAAAATATGGAGTTACAGTGGGAGCGAATAAAGGCTGCCATCGAGCATTTAGAAGGGTTTATCAAGGGGCACAGAAATGTGCACTCCCCGATAAAAGAAGGAGTGTTAGAGATAAGGCATGCTTTTAACGCCATAAAAGAGGCCACTAGGCAAACCGCAGGGACCGCTTTGACGCCGGCTCTTGCATCGGAGACTTGTTCTGTCGCAGTACCTGCGATGACAGCTGCGCCTTCGCAGGCGCCTTAACCTGTGACTACACCGGTACCAGCACAGGCGGACTGGCAGCTTGCAAAGCCGCTTAAAAAAAACGAAAAAAGGAGGGCGCCAAAGGACACAGCGAGTGTCGTACAGGCGCAGGCACAGGCGAAGAAAAACGCTCTGTCAAAAAGTGCTCCTGCGAAGGTCACCTCGAACACGGCAAAAAAGGACGCCAAAACGCGAGCCCCACTCGGCCCGCGAAACGAGGCAATCGTGATTGCGACTGGCAAAATCACGTACGCGGAAGTGATCCGCGCAATCAGAAAATCGGTAGTGCTTCCAGAGCAAGCAGTCGTAAAAAAAAATCCGGAAAACAAGAAGCGGAGAAGTGCTTCTGGAATTAAAGCGCGGGTCACAAAACGCGACGGAGCTTCTCGCAGCGATTGCCTCCGAAATGGGCGAAGAAAACCCCGCGAAAATTCTCACTCCCCAAACGAGAGTGACTTTGCGGGATCTCGACGGCGGCACAGACATAGAGGAGGTCAAAGAGGCGATAGCTGCAGCTCAACCAGAGCTGAAGGACCTCAAAGTTCTTTCGCTGCGACCCTCCTACGGCGGAACACAGACAGCAGTGGTCTTACTGCCCACAGAACATGCTGTGAAACTTCTAAAAATTGGAAAAGTCCGCGTCGGCTGGATCAACAGCCGCGTGCGGGAAGCCCCACGGCAACCGGAACGCTGCTACAGGTGCCGCGAAACAGGCCACATCGCAGCGAAATGCACATCCCCCAGAGACAGGAGCAAAGAGTGCTTTCGCTGCGGTCTAGAGGGCCACAAGGCAGCGACGTGTTCCGGCAAGAAGGTCGCCGCGATGGAAACGAGCGCATCAACGTCCTGCAAATAAACCTTAACGGGTGCAGGACGGCCCAAGACTTGATGATGCACACTTCCATCGAAAAAGGCGCGGACTTAGTGCTCATATCAGAGCAACACCACCATTCTTCGCACCGTTGGTACGGAGGATCTGGCTCCAAGTGCGCCATTTATGTGCCGTCGTCGAGACTTAGGGAGAGCGGCGTCGGAGCGGCAGACGGTGAGGGCTTCGTATGGGTCGAGGCCGGGGGGATACGGTTTTACAGCTGTTATTACTCCCCGAACTCGCCCATCGAGGCTTTCATCGGCGACATGGCCCGGCTAGCAGAGGACGTCAGGACTTCGACACTGCCCGTCGTCGTCGCCGGAGACTTTAACGCCAAGGCACCGGAGTGGGGATCATCCACGACGGACCGCCGAGGAGTTGTGCTCTCGGAGACGGCGTCGCAGCTTCACCTGCACGCGGCTAATCAAGGAAGCGCCTTCACATTTCGTCGTGGAGATAGCGGTTCCATATTAGACGTATCATTCACAAGCGAGTCGATCGCAAATCGAATTGCGAAATGGGAAGTTCTGGAAAATACATACTCGGGCAGCGACTACTTATACATAGAGTTTCAGCTTGCCGATCGAGCAGAAAGAAGCAGACTTTCCACAAGCACCGGTTGGGCGGTCAGCAAGCTGGACAGCGATAAGCTGGACAGGGCGGTGGCCGCCGAGAGAAGCAAAGTGATCGACTTGGCACGCAGAGGAGCACCAGCCGAGATCACCGTGAAGGCGCTCAACGACCTCCTTAGCCGCGGCTGCGATGCGTCCATGCCTCCAAGAAGAGGACAGCTTCGTAGGCCGACCTACTGGTGGACCGAAGCGATCGCGGAACTTCGCCGAAAGTGTCTCTCTGCGCGTCGAAGAGCGCAGAGAAGACGCGGTGACGAGTCGCTTCGAGAAGCTTATAAGGGAGCCCGGAAAGCTCTCAACATCGAGATCAGCACAAGCAAATCGCGATGCTGGAACGAGATGTGCGCCACGCTGGCCCTAGACCCGTGGGGCACACCGTATAAACTTGTAAGGAAAAAGCTGCGAAGAGCGACCGTCGACCCATACCTCGAAAATGAAGAAAATATGGAATTAATAGTCGACGGCCTCTTCCCGCAGCATCCGGAACTATCCAAAATAAGCATCGCAGCAGACAACGCCGAGAACAACTCCCTTCTGTTCAGCGTGGAAGAATTGACCGATGCTGCAAAAAGGCTTAGCGTGAAAAAGGCTCCTGGCCCGGACGGCGTGCCTAATGCAGTCATACGCCAAATCGCCGCAACAGACCCAGAACTGCTGCTTGCTGCTTACAACACGTGCCTTAGCGAGGGCACGTTTGCCAAACCCTGGAAAAGGCAGAGGCTTGTGCTGATCTCCAAGGGCAAGGGAGCTGAACCCGGTCCATCCGCGTACCGCCCCCTGTGCATGCTGGACGGTTGTGGCAAAATATTAGAGAGATTGATCCTGCAGCGCCTCCACGCCACTCTAGAGGACCAAACGACCGGACTGTCGGAGAAGCAGCATGGCTTTCGCTCCGGCAGATCCACAATTAAAGCTATCGAGAGCGTCGTAGCAAGAGTAAGGAAGGCGTGGGAAGGCAGCGTTAAAGCTAGCAGCCACGCTGTACTTATAGCTCTCGACGTACGAAACGCCTTTAATTCGGCCAGATGGACACTAATCTTAAAAGCGCTGACAGAAAAGAAAGCTCCAGCGCCCCTAGTGAGACTCATCGAGAGCTATTTCGCTGATAGGGTGCTGGAGTACGAAAGCGGGGCTAGTAAACGTCTCCGCCGAGTGACGGCAGGCGTTCCGCAGGGGTCGGTACTCGGACCTACACTCTGGAACGTTATGTACGACGAGCTGCTGCGAGTGGCCATGCCGGACGGCGTGGAACTCGTCGCCTTCGCGGACGACGTCGCGGTGATGGCCACCGCCAAGACGACCACGCAGCTGCAGACTGTCGCAGAAGAGGCGCTACATGCGATCCAGAGATGGATGGACCACGCCGGGCTCACGCTAGCGACTGAGAAGACCGAAGCAGTCTTCTTCACTAGGAAGCGGAAGCTGCCGCCGCCCAAGATAGCTTGGAACGGCAACATAGTAGCTTTTAAAAGAGCAATACGCTACTTGGGCGTGCAAATCGACGACAAGCTGCGTTTTGCAGCCCACGCGGAAGCGACTGCGGCCAAAGCCGCCAGAGTCGCTGAAGATCTCGCCAGGCTGATGCCGAACGTGGGTGGACCCAAGCAGAGAAGAAGAAACCTGTATAATGAGGTGGTCCACTCAGTCCTTCTCTACGGCGCCCCGATATGGGCGCAAGCGACGAAAATAGAGAGGACCCGGCTCACACTGGCGAGAGTCCAACGCAGAAGTGCTCTGAGGGTAGCTTCCGCCTACAGGACAGTGTCCGAGGATGCCATCTTAGCCCTGTGCGGCATTCCACCGTTAGACCTACTCGCCTTAGAGAGGCAGTCGGTCTACTACGGACAAGAGAAAGCAGCTGCCAGAAAGGCGACATTCACGGAGTGGCAGCGAAGATGGAACGAGTCCACCAAAGGCAGGTGGACGCACAGACTAGTCGCCGACCTGTCCGCCTGGACGGGAAGGACACACGGCGGCGAGCTGTCGTTCCATCTTACGCAAGTAATGACCGGGCACGGCTGCTTCGGTCAGTATCTTAGAAGAATCGGCAAGACAGCAAGCGCCGCGTGCCTCCACTGCGACACCGCTGAAGACGACGACGCAGAGCACACCGTCTTCAAGTGCACAGCGTGGACGGCGAACAGAGCGGCGCTGGAAAGGGCCATAGGAAGAACTGCATCAGCAGACACTATGGTCCAATCCATGCTGGAAAGCCGAATAAACTGGGAGGCATGGACGGAATATGCGTCCGACGTCATAAAAATAAAAGAAGAAGCTGAAAGAAAGCTCAAGATAGCGGCCCTGACGGGACAGAGTCTCTAAACTGGACGAGCTGAAGTGCAATATCGGAAGATAGTACCGGCCGTCCAGGAGAGGGCTGGGGAGAGGTTTTAGCCAGTAGGTCGCTGCTTGCAGCGGAATCCGGCACAATCACCAGCAATCTGGACGCTGGTGAAGTCTTTCGAAGATTTCCTCTCCTCACAACAAAAAAAAAAAAAAAAAAAAAAGGTTAGGTTAGGTTAGGTTAGGTTAGGTTAGGTTAGGTTAGGTTAGGTTGGGGTTCGAAGGCTGATACTAGGCATTGGTGAAACGCGGCGTGCTGGACGCCGTGTTTCTATAAAAAGCCAATACGCCTCTGCGAATCACAGCAGCTCTGTCAGCAAGGCCGATTGTCAGGCGTCCTCGTCGCGGACCCCGGTAATGCAGTCACTGTTAACAACTGTGACTGTAGCTAACTGACGAAGGCCGAATGGCGAGCATCCTGCGCCATAAAACAGGACACCAGATAAGGGACGGAAAACCCTGACAGAAAACCAAGTCCCAATCCAAGGTGAGAAGCAGCGTGCCGAGGGATGCATGGCCACGGGGACTCTAAGCAGCGTGGTCGCAGACGATCTCTCGGGAGGACCAGCCGAATCTCCTGAGTAAGAAGGCTTATCCGGCCAAGCGGGGCTCTGGTCGGATGGACCATGTTCCCTAGCTAATCGTGGGATCAACTTATGGAGCAACTAACAAATAAAAACTTGACGTTAAAAAAAGCACTGGAGGACCTCGAAAAAGAAATTTTCGAGGTCGAAGAATTCACAAAGGCGCACGCAAACGCGCACAAACCGATCAAGGAAGGCATTAAAGCCATAAGGCTCGCCTTCCTTAAAACAGTGAAGGCAATTGACGGGATAAATGTCTCACCGAAGATTTCGGTAGGACACGCATCAACCCAAACCGTCGAAGCAACAAAGGAGATTGCAAAAGCAGCGCCCACTCCACGCCAAAAAGAAAAGGTACCGAAGAGGACGGCGCCCATCTCTAAAGGAGTAAACGGAGTAACCGCCAGACCGCAGGAAGGCTGGACTACAGTCGGGGCGGCAGGAAAAAAGAAGAAAAAGACGAAACCCGATTCTCAAACGAAAGAAAAAGAGGTGACGAAGGGGGACGACAAAGTCTCCACCGCACGTATCCGCAAAGCACCGGAGCCTGGGCCTACGATAAAGCCTAAAAATAGGCACCCCAAGGCAGGAAGAGTGCCCGCCGACACCATCATATTAAAAAAAGCTGATGGTGAAGGAGCTGCGTCCTACGCAGAAATTTTGCGTAGCGTCCACGCTTCGACAAAAAATAAAAAATTGGACGTCAAAGCCGTGCGAAAGACGCAGCGCGGAGAATTAATCTTCCGAATGGGAAGAAAAGCTGACGGGGCCGAAGCAGACGCTCTGCAGGCAATTATTACAGAGGCGGCCGGACCACTTGCCAAGATCCATCGAGTGGTGCAAAGCCGGGATGTCGAGATTCGAGATCTCGACGAGGGAGTGACCCCAGAAGAGGTCATCGAAGCCCTAAAGGAGAACAAAATCTCGACATCCAGCGCCAAACTAAGACCGGCGCACAGCGGCACCCAAGCGTGCATGATAAAACTGCCGTGCACGCCAGAGACCGACGCCCTGCTGAGAAACGGGCGCATCAAGATCGGTCTCGTGAGGTGCCGCATCAGAGAAAGCGTCAAAGTTAGACGTTGCTACCGGTGCATGGGCTACGGGCACTTTGCAGCAAAATGCAAAGCGCCCGACCGCAGCAAATTGTGTCTACGATGCGGGCAGGATGGCCACAAAATTGCCAACTGTACCAACGCACCAAAATGCCCGCTCTGCACCGACAGCGACAACGGCGGACAGCGACGTCAACAAACCCCAGCAGCGCACACAAGCGGCAGTAGGCGGTGCCCTAAATTTAGGGCGGAATGGGAAAGGTGTCTGAAGAACGCGACAAAATGATTCGCGTTCTTCAGATAAACCTGAACCACAGCCAGGCGGCTCAAGACCTGCTGCATCAGACGGCCAGCGAGCTGCGCGTAGATCTAGTCATCGTGTCGGAGCAACACAGAAACTCAGCAAGCCGATGGTACTCCGACACGGGCTCTAAAGCGGCGATCTACTTGCCAACGAGCCATCTACGTGTAGCAAACGCTCCGGAAGTCGGCGGAGACGGATACGTCTGGGTGGAGGCGGGAGGCTATAGAATATATAGCTGTTATTTCTCTCCCAACTCCACAATCGACGAGTTCGCCGACAGCCTGAGCGAGCTGGCCGAAAGTGTAAGAACGTCGACACTGCCCGTCATACTGGCCGGCGACTTCAACGCCAAGGCGCCGGAATGGGGAGCTGCGGTGACAGACAGTAGAGGAAGCTTGCTCTCGGAGATGGCGGCGCAAATGCGCCTACTAGCAGCAAACGTCGGCAACCACTACACGTTCGTCCGCGGAAATACCGGGTCAATCGTCGACGTGACGTTCGTCGACGAAGCTATCGCGAGTGGAATAAGGAACTGGAAAGTTCTCGACGTCTACTCGCATAGCGACCACCGGTACGTGAGCTTCGAGCTAACAACGAGCGCGAGAGCACCGCTTCGAAGAACTACCGAAGGATGGTGCGCGCGAAAGCTCGAAGTGACCGCCGTGGACGAAACGGTTGCAAGGAAGCGCGCAGCAGTCGTTGAATCCGCAAAAAGCGGCACCGGAGCGGAGGACGTCGTCCGCTCACTCAACGACGTGCTGCGAGAAAGCTGCGAGGCGTCAATGCCGAGGCGGAGCCGGGGGGCACGTCGGAAGCCGGTCTACTGGTGGAACGACACCGTAGCCGACCTGAGACGAGAGTGCCTATCCCGCCGCCGGGCAGCGCAAAGAAGACCGACTGCAGAAAACGGTCAAGCTTACCAAGAGGCTAGAAAAGCGCTCAAAGTAGCCATCAAAGAGAGCAAAGCGCGATGCTGGGAAGAGCTCTGCAAGTCGGTCGACGACGACCCGTGGGGAAGACCGTACAAAATGGTACGAAAGAAGCTGGCGGTTGGTAACGAGGACCCATTCCTGAACAACGTTGCCAACCTCGAAACGGTAATTGCCAGCCTTTTCCCGCGGCACGTCAAGGCCGACTGGAACATTCCAAACAACAGCATCGCCCCCGCAGAAGAGTTTCTTCCGTTCCCTAAGGAAGAGCTGCTGGCAGCCTCAAACCGGCTCAAACCAGCAAAGGCACCGGGACCGGACTGCGTTCCAAACGCAGTCATCAAACGCGTAGCCGAGAAAGATCCCGAGTTGCTGCTAGCAGCTTTGAACGCCTGCCTTGCCCAAGGGACATTTGCCGCCCCGTGGAAACGGCAAAAGTTAGTCCTGATACCTAAGGGCAAAGCAGGGCCGCCCGGTCCGTCGGCATACAGACCTCTGTGTATGCTAGACGGAGTTGGAAAGCTGCTGGAGAGGATGCTTCTACAGCGCCTCCAGCACACTTTGGAGAACGGAGAAAGCGGATTGTCACCGCAGCAGTACGGATTTCGCCCCGGACGCTCTACCGTAGACGCTATCAGCCAAGTCGTAGATACGGTGAGGCTGGCATGGCAGGGAAGCGTCAAGCGGAGCGAGCACGTCGTGTTGATCGCGTTGGACATCCGCAACGCGTTCAACACGGCCAACTGGCGCACGACTCTCAGTGCACTCGCCGACATCGGTGCTCCAGTATACCTGCTGAAAATGGCACGAAGCTATTTCAGCGACAGGGTACTGGAGTACGAGTGCATGGGCAAAAAATTCCAGCAGGAGGTCACAGCTGGCGTTCCGCAAGGGTCGGTCCTCGGACCGGCACTTTGGAACGTCATGTACGACGGACTGCTGCGACTGCCCATGCCTGACGGCGCTAACATAGTAGCGTTCGCAGACGACGCGGCCCTACTTGTGAAGGGTAAAAATGCGACAAACCTGCGACTAATAGCTGAAACTGCATTAATTCACGTAAAGAGCTGGCTGGACCGAGCTGGACTTGAACTCGCCGTTCACAAGACGGAAGCTATACTCTTCACGCGTCGCAGGAATATGTCCCCGCCTTCGATCGCCATAAACGACTTCGAGGTGCCGTACAAGCGGTCGCTGCGATACCTCGGAGTATGGCTCGACGACAAGCTGCGCTTCGCGAAGCACGCGGAGGAGGCAGCCGCGAAGGCGGCTAGAACGGCGAACGAACTAGCCAGACTTATGCCTAACGTCGGTGGACCAAAGTACAAGAGACGAAAATTGTACAACGAAGTGGTCCACTCTATTTTACTCTACGGGGCCCCGGTGTGGGCAGACGCCATGAGAGTGGAAAGGACGAGGCAAAGTCTGGCGAAAGTTCAACGCAGGAGTGCACTGAGAGTCGCATCAGCCTACAGGACGGTCTCGGAAGACGCCATCCTGGCCTTATCTGCAATTCCGCCCGTCGACCTGCTAGCCAAGGAGAGGCAGGCGACCTACAAAGGACGGGCGACGAAGGAACGGGCCAGGGAGCTGACCATGCAGGAGTGGCAAAGTCGGTGGAACGCCTCCCCTAAAGGAAGATGGACCCATAGGCTTATCGGGGATTTAAAGGCGTGGAGTGAGAGAAAACACGGTGAGCTCAGCTACCATCTCACCCAGGCATTAACAGGCCACGGTTGCTTCGGAGTCTACCTTAACAGGATAGGCAAAGAGGCAACCAGTGAATGCTACCACTGCGAAAGCGACGCCGATGACGCAGAACACACTTTGTTCGGCTGCTCAGCATGGGAAGAGCAAAGGGCACAATTAAGAGCTGCGATCGGGGTTGAGGAACCCCTGACTCCCGAAAGCATGACGCCCTCCATGCTGAGCTGCCAGTCTGCATGGTCAGCTTGGGTTA
Organism: Plectrocnemia conspersa; assembly: GCF_051122295.1. Taxonomy (NCBI): domain Eukaryota; kingdom Metazoa; phylum Arthropoda; class Insecta; order Trichoptera; family Polycentropodidae; genus Plectrocnemia; species Plectrocnemia conspersa. Next base: position 73,436 of record NW_028277177.1, on the reverse strand, counting down.
TATTCGCAACTGATGTCTTGAAAATTAAAGAAAGTGAAGAGAGACTCCGCCGACAAGGCGGTCGTTAGTAAACAAAAAACTAACAAGACAACTGACATCGCGAAGTAATGCCTAACGGCGGTTTCCGGGACGTCCGTGGTGAGTAGGTGGGGGTAGGTTTTAGTCAGTAAGAATCTGACACTATCCTCCGGCGTTGCCGGGGGATGTCTTATGCAAGATTTCCTACCTCCGGAAAAAAAAAAAAAAAAAAAAAAAAAAAAAAAAAGGTTAGGTTAGGTTAGGTTAGGCACTTGTACAGAGAGGACGTGCGGCCGGTTGCTCTAGCGAAAGGGGCGCAGGCCTAACAGGCGGGCGCATTCCTCGAAGATCTTGAGGATTGGAAGACCAGACATTGGGGACCAGTTCAGTTTAGCAAAAGGGGCGCAGGCCTAATTGCCGGGCGCATTCTTCAGTGATCTTGGAACCCTGAGGATTCGGAGATCAGCTGGACGGACCAGCTGTTGGAGATAACTTGTGATAGTGAAAGTGACACTAAAAGTGCTCCCGGGAAAGTCGGAAAACCTGGACTCGGACTTTTCCGGGTTTTTCCGTCATTTTTCCGAGGTTTTCCGATATTTGGAGGAAATCTAGAGTTTTCCGGATTTTCCGAAAAATTTTCCAAGTGAAACTACGGACACTAAAAAAACACTTTTATAATAGCGCTTTTCCGGGATTTTTCCGGGTAAGTTGCTGTTTTTTAAAGAATTTTCCGGGCTTTTTGGGATTGTGGGTTGCAGACCAAAAGCATTCCACCAAAATTTTCCGGATTTTCAAAGCTGAAAGAAAAAATTTTCCGAATTTTCCGGACATTTTGTCAGCAATCTTTGGAAGAAAATCCTGAATTTTCCTGGCATTTTCGCGGGACGACTAAGTTTAAAAAATAATATTACATAAACACACCATGTCGCCGGACGCGAACGACCGTGAAGCTCGGCTTAACAGAGCGGTGATGGACCTAGCGAGGTTCGCAAAAAGTCATCCCAATGTGCATAAACCCATAAAGGAGGGGATTATGGCACTTAGGATGATTCTTGCTGAACAACCTTCACAGGCCATGCAAGGAAGCAGCTGCAAAAAAGCAACCGCCACCGCAGCAACGCAGACGCTGCCTAGCAGCAAAAACATTGCTGCAACTTCAAGCAAAGAGTTAAAAATGCACTCTGAAGTTAATAATGTGGCCCAAGCCGCACTGCCTGAAGGGGAAAAAAAAGAGACCCTAGCCGGCCACAAAGCTTCTTCTAAAACTTTAGAAGATTGGAAGCTGGTCAGCAGAAAGAGAAATTCTAAAACTGACAGCAGGCGGTCAAAATTGAAGGCAAAAACGTCAACACGGCTCCAAGAAGAGGCAGCAGCAACGTCTGCAGCCCCAGGGGAAAAAAAAGCAGCGGGTAACAAACCGCGCAGAAAGAGAAGAGCCAAATTGGCAGAGACCACCCTTGTGCTCACCTGTGCCGGCGAAGCGCCAAAGTCCTACGCCAGCATCCTGCGTCAGGTCAGCGTAGCCACAAAAGGGACCACTCTCGACGTCCGCGCCACTAAGCGCACCCAGAAAGGCGAACTGCTGCTTCGCCTGGGAAAAAACGGCGAAGGATCTGACGTCCTTCAAACTGCATTAATAGAAGCGGCAGGACCTGGAGCTAAGGTGACCAGGCCCACAAGCACAGCCACCATGACGGTCATAATCCGCGATCTGGACGAAGGCGTCATCGCAGCAGACGTGATCGAATCACTAGCTGAGTCTCTTGGCGACTCAGAAAAAGAAAAGATTACGATTATCAGCTTAAAAGAGGCCTATTGCGGGACTCAAGTTTGCGTCGCCAAAGTGCCACACACCGCCAGGACCGACGCTCAGCTAAAAGAGGGGCGCATCAAGATCGGCCTAGTACGATGTCGCATCAGAATGCGCATCGACATGCTAAGGTGCTACCGATGCTCAGCATACGGCCACACTGCCACGCGGTGCAGGGCGCCCGACCGCTCGGGACTTTGCAGAAGCTGCTGGAAGACTGGACACAAAGCGAGCGAATGTAAAAGTGTACCAAGATGCATCGTCTGCACCAGCATAACTGACAACTTAGCCACAGCTCCGCACCGCTACGGAAGCGCTGACTGCCCTGCTTTTAGAGCGGAGCTAGCGCGCTGCAGAAAAGCCTCGAAATGTCAGTACGGTTTCTGCAAATAAACCTCAACAAATGCAGGGCTGCGCAAGACTTGCTGCAGCAAACTATAGTTGACGAGCGCACAGACGTCGCAATAGTCTCTGAGCAGAACCACAACTTACCGCGGCGCTGGCATTCTGATAAAGGGTCAAATGCCGCTCTTCATTTGCCATCCAGCAGCCGTCTGCTTCTGACCAACGCTGCAAACGCCCTCAGCACCGTCGGCTGGACCTGGATAGAGCTGGGCGACTTACGCGTTTACAGCTGCTACTTTTCGCCGAACTCCCCTATGGAAGACTTTAACCGCAGCATCGCCGGCCTAGAAGAGAGCGTCCGAACATCGACGCTCCCGGTCATCGTAGCAGGCGATTTTAATGCAAAATCCGTCGAATGGGGTGCAGCATCTACCGACGCAAGAGGAGCTCTTCTTTGCGACATGGCGTCAAACCTGCACCTGCACGTTGCCAACACGGGAGGAGAGTTTACCTTCGTTCGGGGCAGCACGGGGTCAGTAATCGACGTCACGTTCGTCGATGAAGCCCTAGCGGGAAGAATTCGAGAATGGCGCGTGCTAGATGTCCACTCGCACAGCGACCACCGCTACGTCAGCTTCGAGCTTGCCGACCGAAGCCACAAGCCACCGCCGCACACAGCGCGGGGCTGGTGCGTTCGAAAACTAGACCGCGAGGCCCTTGACAAATTGGTAGCTACTAGGAGCGAGACGGTCAAAGGCATCGCGCGATCGGACGCCTCAGCGGAAAAAGTTGTACGCTCGCTAAACGAGCTCCTGCGCGACGCCTGCGACGCATCGATGCCCAAGCGCGGCTCAAATCTACACCGGAAACCGGCCTACTGGTGGACGGACGAGATCGCTGACCTGCGACGCGCCTGCACAGCGTCCCGCAGACGCGCCCACAGGCACCATTTCGCCGTGCCACAAGAACGACAGGACTACAAGAACGCTAAAAACGCGCTGCGCCTAGCTATTAAGCAAAGCAAAGCGCGCAGCTGGGACGAACTCTGCAAGTCGGTCGACGAAAATCCTTGGGGGCTGCCGTACAGGATAGTACGCAATAAACTAAGCGTCCGGAACGAAGACCACTACCTGAACAACCATGAAACCATGGAGGCGGTGGTCGACGGACTGTTCCCGCGGCACCCGACTACCGACCGAACTGCAACCTGCGACCCAGCAGCAGAGCTTCCAAGCGGAGTCCTGCCGTTCTCCAAAGAAGAGCTGCAGGGAGCGGCACAGCGAATCAACTCCGCAAGGGCGCCGGGACCCGACGGCGTCCCGAACGCCGTCCTGAAGCGCATCGCTGAGAAGGATCCCGAGCTGCTTCTCGCAGCCCTCAACTCGTGCCTCGCCGAAGGAATCTTCGACGCGTCTTGGAAGCGCCAAAGGCTGGTTCTAATACCAAAGGGCACCAAGGCGACACCCGGTCCCTCAGCATACCGTCCACTTTGCATGCTGGACGGCCTGGGCAAGATCTTAGAGAGGCTGATCCTGGAACGGCTCCAGACAGTACTGGAGGACACCGAAAAAGGGCTCTCGCCTCATCAGCACGGCTTCCGCCGAGGGCGCTCGACAATATGCGCCATCGAACAGGTGATCGAAACCGTCCGCGAAGCCTGGCAGGGAAGCGTCAAGCGCAGCGCAAACGTCGTGTTGATCGCGCTCGACGTCCGAAACGCGTTCAACTCGGCCCGCTGGAGCTCCATCCTAGTAGCTCTGGCTAAAATCGGCACTCCAGCATACTTGATCCGAATGATCGAAAGTTACTTCTCGGACAGGGTGCTGCAGTACGAATGCATGGGCGAAAGCTTTCAGCGAGCGGTCACTGCAGGCGTTCCCCAGGGTTCGGTCTTAGGACCCGCTCTCTGGAACGTCATGTACGATGGACTGCTGAGAGCGCCCATGCCCGACGAAGCCAGAATGGTCGCCTTCGCGGACGACGTCGCCATTTTGATTACCGGAAAGTCTACGACGTCCATCAAAATTGCCGGCGAAGAGGCCCTGCGAAGCGTCAAGAGTTGGCTAGACGGCGCCGGACTGGAGCTCGCAGTCCAGAAAACAGAAGCTGTGCTTTTCACCAGGCGCAGGCAACTAGAGCCGCCCAAACTCGTCTTTGACGGCTTCGAGGTTCCTTTTAGCAGATCGTTGAGGTACCTCGGAGTTCACCTTGACGACAAGCTTCGATTTGCGGTACACGCAGACAAGGCGGCGACTAAGGCGGCGATCGTCGGTGAGGAACTCGCCAGATTGATGCCGAACATCGGAGGACCAAAATCAAAACGTCGACGCCTATACAACGAAGTGGTCCACTCCATCCTCCTCTACGGAGCCCCTGTATGGGCCGACTCCATGAGGGTGGAGAGAACTCGGCTCAAACTGGCTAGAGTTCAGAGAACCAGCGCATTAAGGGTCGCTTCGGCATATCGCACGGTCTCCGAAGCAGCCACTCTCACCGTCTCCGGCATACCGCCTATTGACCTCCTCGCGTTCGAAAGACAACGCATCTACAACGGGCAGTCGAAAGACGACGCCAGAAAAGTCACTTTCGAACGCTGGAGGGAACGTTGGAACGAGTCACCTAAGGGTCGCTGGACTCACCGGCTTATACCGGACCCGAAAGTCTGGAGTGAAAGAGGGCAAGGCGAACTGAGCTTCCACCTCACTCAGGTGCTAACCGGACACGGCTGCTTCGGCACCTATCTTAAGAGAATAGGCAAAGAAGCCACCGAAGAGTGTCACCACTGCGGAGACGCAAAAGATGATGCTGACCACACCCTATTTAAGTGCGCGGCATGGACGGAAGAACGAACCCGGCTAAAAGAAGCCCTCGGCGAAGACGTGAACAACGACAACCAAGTGTCAGCCGAGCAGATGGTCCCGTCTATGTTGCAGTCCAAGGAAAAGTGGACAGCGTGGACATCTTTTGCGACAACAGTAATGCAGGCAAAAGAGGACGACGAGCGACGCAGGCGACAAGCCCTGCAAAGTTCTCCACCTCTAGCCGAACCATCATAACAGCAGCGCGCGCGTGCGAACAGCGTTAGGAGCAGACGCCGACTGCTGAGCAGTTTACGACTAGCGAAGTGATCGACAGACGTCGCACCCACAACCGCACGCGCGCAGCATTAAAGGCAGCCGACGACAGTCGCACGGTTCGCGAAAGGCAAGCGATCGACTGTCATCGCAAGAAGCATCAGACGACTGCAGTCGCACAAAAGCGACCAATAGCCGTCAGGCAAGGAGAGACAGGGGGCTCGAGAAGTGATCGATTTATTTTGTCACTTCTCTAGCTACCCGAGACAAAATGAAGTGCGCTAGAAGTGCGCCGGGCCACGCTGCCTCTCGAAGCATTACAGACAAGTTAAGTACCGGGAGGCAGTAGGAGCGGAGGGGGGTTTTAGTGGGTAAAAATCCCACACTGTCACCTTTCTGTTGAAACAGTGGCGCCTTTTGAAGGTTTCCCCTCTCAAGAAAAAAAAAAAAAAAAAAAAAAGGTTAGGTTAGGTTAGGTTAGGTTAGGTTAGGTTAGGTTAGGTTAGGTTAGGTTAGGTTGGGGTTTGAAGGCTGATACTAGGCATTGGTGAAACGCGGCGTGCTGGACGCCGTGTTTCTATAAAAAGCCAATACGCCTCTGCGAATCACAGCAGCTCTGTCAGCAAGGCCGATTGTCAGGCGTCCTCGTCGCGGACCCCGGTAATGCAGTCACTGTTAACAACTGTGACTGTAGCTAACTGACGAAGGCCGAATGGCGAGCATCCTGCGCCATAAAACAGGACACCAGATAAGGGACGGAAAACCCTGACAGAAAACCAAGTCCCAATCCAAGGTGAGAAGCAGCGTGCCGAGGGATGCATGGCCACGGGGACTCTAAGCAGCGTGGTCGCAGACGATCTCTCGGGAGGACCAGCCGAATCTCCTGAGTAAGAAGGCTTATCCGGCCAAGCGGGGCTCTGGTCGGATGGACCATGTTCCCTAGCTAATCGTGGGATCAACTTATGGAGCAACTAACAAATAAAAACTTGACGTTAAAAAAAGCACTGGAGGACCTCGAAAAAGAAATTTTCGAGGTCGAAGAATTCACAAAGGCGCACGCAAACGCGCACAAACCGATCAAGGAAGGCATTAAAGCCATAAGGCTCGCCTTCCTTAAAACAGTGAAGGCAATTGACGGGATAAATGTCTCACCGAAGATTTCGGTAGGACACGCATCAACCCAAACCGTCGAAGCAACAAAGGAGATTGCAAAAGCAGCGCCCACTCCACGCCAAAAAGAAGAGGTACCGAAGAGGACGGCGCCCATCTCTAAAGGAGTAAACGGAGTAACCGCCAGACCGCAGGAAGGCTGGACTACAGTCGGGGCGGCAGGAAAAAAGAAGAAAAAGACGAAACCCGATTCTCAAACGAAAAAAAAAGAGGTGACGAAGGGGGACGACAAAGTCTCCACCGCACGTGTCCGCAAAGCACCGGAGCCTGGGCCTACGATAAAGCCTAAAAATAGGCACCCCAAGGCAGGAAGAGTGCCCGCCGACACCATCATATTAAAAAAAGCTGATGGTGAAGGAGCTGCGTCCTACGCAGAAATTTTGCGTAGCGTCCACGCTTCGACAAAAAATAAAAAATTGGACGTCAAAGCCGTGCGAAAGACGCAGCGCGGAGAATTAATCTTCCGAATGGGAAGAAAAGCCGACGGGGCCGAAGCAGACGCTCTGCAGGCAATTATTACAGAGGCGGCCGGACCACTTGCCAAGATCCATCGAGTGGTGCAAAGCCGGGATGTCGAGATTCGAGATCTCGACGAGGGAGTGACCCCAGAAGAGGTCATCGAAGCCCTAAAGGAGAACAAAATCTCGACATCCAGCGCCAAACTAAGACCGGCGCACAGCGGCACCCAAGCGTGCATGATAAAACTGCCGTGCACGCCAGAGACCGACGCCCTGCTGAGAAACGGGCGCATCAAGATCGGTCTCGTGAGGTGCCGCATCAGAGAAAGCGTCAAAGTTAGACGTTGCTACCGGTGCATGGGCTACGGGCACTTTGCAGCAAAATGCAAAGCGCCCGACCGCAGCAAATTGTGTCTACGATGCGGGCAGGATGGCCACAAAATTGCCAACTGTACCAACGCACCAAAATGCCCGCTCTGCACCGACAGCGACAACGGCGGACAGCGACGTCAACAAACCCCAGCAGCGCACACAAGCGGCAGTAGGCGGTGCCCTAAATTTAGGGCGGAATGGGAAAGGTGTCTGAAGAACGCGACAAAATGATTCGCGTTCTTCAGATAAACCTGAACCACAGCCAGGCGGCTCAAGACCTGCTGCATCAGACGGCCAGCGAGCTGCGCGTAGATCTAGTCATCGTGTCGGAGCAACACAGAAACTCAGCAAGCCGATGGTACTCCGACACGGGCTCTAAAGCGGCGATCTACTTGCCAACGAGCCATCTACGTGTAGCAAACGCTCCGGAAGTCGGCGGAGACGGATACGTCTGGGTGGAGGCGGGAGGCTATAGAATATATAGCTGTTATTTCTCTCCCAACTCCACAATCGACGAGTTCGCCGACAGCCTGAGCGAGCTGGCCGAAAGTGTAAGAACGTCGACACTGCCCGTCATACTGGCCGGCGACTTCAACGCCAAGGCGCCGGAATGGGGAGCTGCGGTGACAGACAGTAGAGGAAGCTTGCTCTCGGAGATGGCGGCGCAAATGCGCCTACTAGCAGCAAACGTCGGCAACCACTACACGTTCGTCCGCGGAAATACCGGGTCAATCGTCGACGTGACGTTCGTCGACGAAGCTATCGCGAGTGGAATAAGGAACTGGAAAGTTCTCGACGTCTACTCGCATAGCGACCACCGGTACGTGAGCTTCGAGCTAACAACGAGCGCGAGAGCACCGCTTCGAAGAACTACCGAAGGATGGTGCGCGCGAAAGCTCGAAGTGACCGCCGTGGACGAAACGGTTGCAAGGAAGCGCGCAGCAGTCGTTGAATCCGCAAAAAGCGGCACCGGAGCGGAGGACGTCGTCCGCTCACTCAACGACGTGCTGCGAGAAAGCTGCGAGGCGTCAATGCCGAGGCGGAGCCGGGGGGCACGTCGGAAGCCGGTCTACTGGTGGAACGACACCGTAGCCGACCTGAGACGAGAGTGCCTATCCCGCCGCCGGGCAGCGCAAAGAAGACCGACTGCAGAAAACGGTCAAGCTTACCAAGAGGCTAGAAAAGCGCTCAAAGTAGCCATCAAAGAGAGCAAAGCGCGATGCTGGGAAGAGCTCTGCAAGTCGGTCGACGACGACCCGTGGGGAAGACCGTACAAAATGGTACGAAAGAAGCTGGCGGTTGGTAACGAGGACCCATTCCTGAACAACGTTGCCAACCTCGAAACGGTAATTGCCAGCCTTTTCCCGCGGCACGTCAAGACCGACTGGAACATTCCAAACAACAGCATCGCCCCCGCAGAAGAGTTTCTTCCGTTCTCTAAGGAAGAGCTGCTGGCAGCCTCAAACCGGCTCAAACCAGCAAAGGCACCGGGACCGGACTGCGTTCCAAACGCAGTCATCAAACGCGTAGCCGAGAAAGATCCCGAGTTGCTGCTAGCAGCTTTGAACGCCTGCCTTGCCCAAGGGACATTTGCCGCCCCGTGGAAACGGCAAAAGTTAGTCCTGATACCTAAGGGCAAAGCAGGGCCACCCGGTCCGTCGGCATACAGACCTCTGTGTATGCTAGACGGAGTTGGAAAGCTGCTGGAGAGGATGCTTCTACAGCGCCTCCAGCACACTTTGGAGAACGGAGAAAGCGGATTGTCACCGCAGCAGTACGGATTTCGCCCCGGACGCTCTACCGTAGACGCCATCAGCCAAGTCGTAGATACGGTGAGGCTGGCATGGCAGGGAAGCGTCAAGCGGAGCGAGCACGTCGTGTTGATCGCGTTGGACATCCGCAACGCGTTCAACACGGCCAACTGGCGCACGACTCTCAGTGCACTCGCCGACATCGGTGCTCCAGTATACCTGCTGAAAATGGCACGAAGCTATTTCAGCGACAGGGTACTGGAGTACGAGTGCATGGGCAAAAAATTCCAGCAGGAGGTCACAGCTGGCGTTCCGCAAGGGTCGGTCCTCGGACCGGCACTTTGGAACGTCATGTACGACGGACTGCTGCGACTGCCCATGCCTGACGGCGCTAACATAGTAGCGTTCGCAGACGACGCGGCCCTACTTGTGAAGGGTAAAAATGCGACAAACCTGCGACTAATAGCTGAAACTGCATTAATTCACGTAAAGAGCTGGCTGGACCGAGCTGGACTTGAACTCGCCGTTCACAAGACGGAAGCTATACTCTTCACGCGTCGCAGGAATATGTCCCCGCCTTCGATCGCCATAAACGACTTCGAGGTGCCGTACAAGCGGTCGCTGCGATACCTCGGAGTATGGCTCGACGACAAGCTGCGCTTCGCGAAGCACGCGGAGGAGGCAGCCGCGAAGGCGGCTAGAACGGCGAACGAACTAGCCAGACTTATGCCTAACGTCGGTGGACCAAAGTACAAGAGACGAAAATTGTACAACGAAGTGGTCCACTCTATTTTACTCTACGGGGCCCCGGTGTGGGCAGACGCCATGAGAGTGGAAAGGACGAGGCAAAGTCTGGCGAAAGTTCAACGCAGGAGTGCACTGAGAGTCGCATCAGCCTACAGGACGGTCTCGGAAGACGCAATCCTGGCCTTATCTGCAATTCCGCCCGTCGACCTGCTAGCCAAGGAGAGGCAGGCGACCTACAAAGGACGGGCGACGAAGGAACGGGCCAGGGAGCTGACCATGCAGGAGTGGCAAAGTCGGTGGAACGCCTCCCCTAAAGGAAGATGGACCCATAGGCTTCTCGGGGATTTAAAGGCGTGGAGTGAGAGAAAACACGGTGAGCTCAGCTACCATCTCACCCAGGCATTAACAGGCCACGGTTGCTTCGGAGTCTACCTTAACAGGATAGGCAAAGAGGCAACCAGTGAATGCTACCACTGCGAAAGCGACGCCGATGACGCAGAACACACTTTGTTCGGCTGCTCAGCATGGGAAGAGCAAAGGGCACAATTAAGAGCTGCGATCGGGAGTGAGGAACCCCTGACTCCCGAAAGCATGACGCCCTCCATGCTGAGCTGCCAGTCTGCATGGTCAGCTTGGGTTATATTCGCAACTGATGTCTTGAAAATTAAAGAAAGTGAAGAGAGACTCCGCCGACAAGGCGGTCGTTAGTAAACAAAAAACTAACAAGACAACTGACATCGCGAAGTAATGCCTAACGGCGGTTTCCGGGACGTCCGTGGTGAGTAGGTGGGGGTAGGTTTTAGTCAGTAAGAATCTGACACTATCCTCCGGCGTTGCCGGGGGATGTCTTATGCAAGATTTCCTACCTCCGGAAAAAAAAAAAAAAAAAAAAAAAAAAAAAAAAAAAAAAAGGTTAGGTTAGGTTAGGTTAGGTTAGGTTAGTACTGGAGGACAATGACAAAGGGCTTTCGCCACAGCAGCACGGCTTTCGCCGAGGGCGCTCGACAATAGGCGCTATCGAGCAGGTGATAGGAACCGTTCGCGAAGCCTGGCAGGGAAGCGTCAAGCGCAGCGCGAACGTCGTGCTGATCGCGCTCGACGTCCGAAACGCGTTTAACTCGGCGCGCTGGAGCTCCATCCTCGCCGCCCTGGCCAAAATCGGCACTCCAGCATACCTGGTCCGAATGATTGAGAGTTACTTCTCGGACAGGGTGCTGCAGTACGAATGCATGGGCAAGAGCTCCCAGCGAGCGGTCACGGCAGGCGTTCCCCAGGGTTCGGTCTTAGGACCCTCTCTCTGGAACGTCATGTACGATGGACTGCTGAGAGCGCCCATGCCCGACGAAGCCAGAATGGTCGCCTTCGCGGACGACGTCGCAATTCTGATAACTGGAAAGTCCACGACGTCCATTAAAATCGCCGGCGAAGAAGCCCTGCGGAGCGTCAAGAGCTGGCTAGATAGCGCCGGACTGGAGCTCGCAGTCCAAAAGACGGAAGCGGTGCTCTTCACCAGGCGGAGAAAACTAGAGCCGCCCAAACTCGTCTTCGACGGCTACGAGGTACCTTTCACCAGATCAATGAGGTACCTCGGAATACACCTCGACGACAAGCTCCGCTTTGCAGTTCACGCGGACAAAGCGGCGGCCAAGGCAGCCACTGCCGCTGGAGAACTCGCTAGACTTATGCCGAACATCGGAGGACCAAAGTCGTCACGTCGACGACTATACAATGAAGTAGTCCACTCTATCCTCCTCTACGGGGCCCCTGTGTGGGCAGACTCCATGAGGGTAGAGAGAACCCGGCATAAGCTGGCTCGAGTCCAGAGAACCAGCGCGCTAAGGGTCGCCTCTGCCTACCGCACGGTTTCTGAAGCAGCCACTCTCATAGTGTCCGGCATTCCGCCGATCGACCTCCTCGCGTTCGAAAGAAAGCGCATATACAACGGGCAGCCGAAAGACGACGCCAGAAAAGCCACTTTCGAACGCTGGAGGGAACGATGGAACACGTCACCGAAGGGCCGCTGGACCCACCGGCTCATTCCGGACCCGAAGGTCTGGAGCGAGAGGGGTCGAGGCGAACTGAGCTTCCACATGTGTTATAAATATACAGATAATGTTATCACTTAAATATCCTTTTATATATATTATTATATTATTGTTTATGTTATCGTAGGATATTTCTCAATTTTTATGTAACTGTATAAATAGGCCCGACCCACTGGTAAGAAGGAGAATCAGAGTGGGATTTGTGAACGGAGGCCGAACGCTAGACGTTGTTTCGACTGTAAATAATTAATTCAAATATTTATTAGAGACAACAAATGAAAATAATAAAATTTTACAATAAGTGAATTAGAACATTATTTTTGCTCCTTTATGACAAAAATAAAATTGGTGGCAGCGGATGGGATCCCGACACTCCAACTGAAGAAGGAACAACAGAAGTGCATCTCCTGAAACTACGGAGTTAGACTTTCCAGTCTTTCAACCGGGACCCGAACAAAAATTCACTTAAATCGTCAAGTCAAGAAATCTCATAGAAGATCAAACGACTGAAAATCAACATCGCCTGTGGGTCCACCACCAAGTTGATAGAAGACGTAAAACCTTCGATTTCCATACAAAGACGAGTAAAGCAGCCATACGGACATCTGCGTGAAGGAAACTCCCGAGACGAGCAGCCTTCGATTTCAAACGAAATACGTAGAGAGAATCAACAACTTCCCAGAAGAAACCTCGTTCGAGCAAGAGCCGCGACAGCAGCAGACTCAGAAAACGAAGACCTTCATACCAGCACAGCCCCTCAGAAGACTACATTCCGCACGAGCAAAAGCCGCGACAGCAGCAGACTCGGCAGACGGAAGATTCCCTGATTGAGCGAACGCAACGACGAAGGAAGTTCTACCCCTGAATCCAGCAAGATCTCATCACACCAGACAAGATGTTCAAGAACGTCGTAGTACTGTGAGTCTATCTTTGCTATATTTTCGGGTTGTCCAAATTATTTACATACCGATACATTCTGATCTCATATTAAACTACACATAACACACATACATAACCACATAATCAAAAATGTCTATTCCAACATCTCCAATAATTAGTAACAACTCCAATCATGGATCAATCAATTTATCTCTCGATACACTAATGAAATTCATACCTACATACGATGGAAGTCAAAAAGATCTCTATCCTTTTATTAACGACTGTGACACAGCGATAAACCTCTGTTCCTTAGAACTAAAACCAATTTTACTAAAATACATAATTCATAATGTCACAGGCAAAGCTAAATATTCCATAGCGAATTTTCAATATGATTCTTACGAAGAATTTAAAGAGTTTTTAATCTCCTCGTTCGGAGAAAATAAACATTCATCACAACTAGAATACGAACTTAGAAATTGTAAACAAAAACCAAGAGAACCAGTCATAAATTTCATCCAAAAAGTAGAAATCTGTACTAACAATTTAATAGGATCGATAAGGCTATCAGTTATAGATAAAAAGGAAATATTTGGACGTATTAAACAAATAGAAGATAGTGCCTTAAATACTTTCATATTCGGATTAAATCCGGAACTCTCAACTCCTGTTAGACTTACGAAACCTAAAACTCTTTCAGAAGCTTCTAATACAGCATTAGAAGAAGAAAAGTTTCTAACCGCATTCAGAGAAATGCATATCAGTTCACCCTTAATATGTAACATTTGCAAACGACGCGGACATAATGCTTCTACATGTCGAAATAATAATAACCGATTTCCAAGATACCAAAATAACTACAATAACATAAATATCAAAGAGGAACGAAAAATAAACCAATTTAGCGCGAGTAAAAATCCATCAAAATTCTGTCGTTATTGTAAAAGGAATAACCACACGATTGACGAATGTAGAATTAGAATATATAACAATGAAAAATACGGTAAAAATCAATCTAATCAAAGTCGCGATCATTTAAACTCCAGGAATTCCGAGACAGCTGCCGTGTCCCGGAATATAAAAAACATTGAAGGCAGAATATTAACATTGAAAAATACAACCGCTTTTGTAACTTTAGATTGTTATCAAGCAGATAGACCTCTTAAATTTCTTATCGATACCGGAGCGGATATATCAATCGTAAAATTAAACTCATTAGAAAGTGAAGATATAGTCGACGAATCAATAAAAGTAACCCTTCGTGGTATAGATAATTCTGATAACCCAACAAAAACATTAGGAGTTATCAAACTGACTTTCCCTTTCGATGAATATATAATTCGTCATAAAGCTCATATTATCGCACCTAATCAAACAAACATTCCCTTGGACGGAATATTAGGAAACGATTTCTTAAAATCAAACAAGGCAATAATAGATTACGAAAATAATTACCTACTCGTTAGAGATAAGAGACTAAATATTCTACACCATTATTCTGATAAACAAGTTACGTTAAACCCTAGAACTGAAACAATAGTTTTATTAAATGTCTTAAATCCGGAAATAAAAACAGGAATCTTGCCTGAAACAGAATTACTCCCTGATGTCTATTTGTCGCGAGCCATTACTTCTGTAAATGAAAAATCACAAGCTTATGCTACAATACTTAATTGTAGTGATAAAGAAGTAAAGCTGACAAATACTAACATAATTCTAGAACCATTCGACGAAACTAAAAGTTTCCTTTATTTTCAAAAAAGTGACAAAATAGATATAACACGTAACGATAGAGTAGTGCAACAACTTCGAGTCGCACATCTTAATAAAGAGGAATCCCATTCTATTATATCACTATGTTCTGAATTTAATCGTGTATTTCATTTAAAAGATGATCCATTATCCAAAACAAACACGATTTCCCACGAGATACCGATAACATCGCAAATCCCCATCTACACTAAGTCATACCGATACCCCGAGGTACATAAAAAAGAAGTTGACAAACAAATTACAGAGATGTTAGACCAAAATATTATAAAACCCTCATCTTCTCCATGGTCAGCTCCACTATGGGTAGTCCCCAAGAAAATGGATGCTTCTGGAACTAAAAAATGGCGGATCGTAATAGACTACCGCAAATTAAATAACGTAACTGTAGGTGACGCATTCCCCTTACCCAACATAAGTGAAATACTAGATCAGCTAGGACATTCAAAATACTTCACAACCCTAGATCTCGCTTCAGGATTTCACCAAATTCCAATGAATGACAAAGATTCAGATAAAACGGCATTTTCAACCCCAACGGGTCATTATCAATTTTCACGTATGCCTTTTGGATTAAAAAACGCACCAGCGACTTTTCAACGATTAATGAACAGTGTACTAACTGGATTGCAAGGCATTAAATGTTTTGTGTATCTGGATGATATCGTGATTTTCGCAAATTCTATAACTGACCATACGAACAAACTTCGCGAAATCTTTAAACGACTAGATAAACATAATTTAAAACTACAAGCAGATAAATGCGAGTTTATGCGCCATGAGGTAGCATATTTAGGACACGTCATTACTCAAAACGGCGTCAAGCCTGATCCTTCTAAAATATCTTGTATAAAGAATTATCCTAAACCGCAAAACGTTAAAGATATCAAATCATTCCTAGGATTAGTAGGATACTATCGAAAATTTATTCTCAACTTTTCTAAAGTCTCACAAAAACTAACTATCTTATTAAAAAAGGACGTATTATTTAAATGGACAAACGAACAAGAAGACGCTTTCGAGACACTTAAAAACGCATTAATTAATGAACCTATATTGCAATATCCCGACTTTACAATTCCTTTCACCCTGACAACTGACGCTTCAAATTCTGCTATAGGGGCAATCCTATCTCAAGGAACCCTAACCAAAGATCTTCCGATAGCTTATGCTTCTCGCACACTCAACAAAGCAGAAATAAATTATTCCACGACTGAAAAGGAATTACTCGCAATAGTATGGGCATGTCAACATTTTCGTCCATATCTATACGGACGAACTTTCCAAATAATTACGGATCATCGCCCATTAGTCTGGTTAATGAACTGCAAAGATCCAAATTCACGACTTGTAAGATGGCGTCTCAAACTTGAAGAATTTGATTATACTATTTCATACAAAAAAGGAAAACAAAATTGCAATGCTGATGCATTATCACGAATAAATATAGATCCGATAGCTAACAAATTAGTATTTCTTAATATAACAAAAGATAACCAGATACCCAACAGAGATAAAGAAATCAGTATTCCCAATGACAAAAATAAAATAATTGTACCCAAACATGATCAAATCCATGAAATATTAAAAGAATATCATGACTCTATTATAGGAGGACATGCAGGTTATAATAGGATGCTAAATAAAATAAAGTTTAAATTTAAATGGCAAAATATGCACAAAGACATCGCAAATTATGTGAAACAATGCGAATCTTGTCAGTCAAACAAAGTATACCGTCAAAAGATTAAGCAACCCATTGAAATAACCACAACTAGCGAATGTGCATTTGAAAAAATCGCATTAGACATAGTAGGACCATTACCCCTAACCGAGGATGGCAATAAATATATCCTAACACTACAAGACGATTTGACAAAGTATACACAAGCATATCCAATACCAAATCATGAAGCCGAAACAATCGCAAGGACATTTACTAGCAATTTCATATGCCAATACGGCGTTCCAAATTCAATTCTTACCGACCAAGGTAAAGAATTTACTTCCAATATTCTAAAAGAAGTCTCAAAATTATTTAAAATACGGCAAATCCAAACTTCAGCATATCACCCAGAATCCAATGGAGCTTTAGAGAGAAGTCATAGTACCCTTAAGGACTATCTCAAGCATTATATTTCTCCAGAACAAACAGATTGGGATCTTTGGATTCCCTTCGCTATATTCAGTTATAATACTACTCCACACACTGCAACGAAGTTCACACCATTCGAATTAATCTTTGGTAATTCACCAAACTTGCCGTCAACCTTAACCAAAACTGAATTTAAATATACTTATGATTCCTTCGCCGATAATTTAAAATTAAAATTATGTAAATCGCGAGAAATGGCTAGAGAAAATTTAATTAAAGCAAAGGCAAAAACGAAAGAAAATTTTAACATTGACAAAAGGTTACGAACATTTAAAGTAGGCGATCAAGTATATCTAACCAATAACGCAACAAGATTAAATAGATCAAAAAAGTTATCACCCAATTTTAATGGACCATACGAAGTTGTAAAAGTAAACAACCCATTAAATATTACAATTAAAATAAAAAACAAAATAATTAAAGTCCATACGGATAGAGTAAAAATAGCTAATTAACGATTTAAATTCATTCAGAACCTACGAAGTTAAGGATGATATTCTCTTTTTATTACTATATATATATTTCATGTATAAATTTTAAGTAGTCCGAGTTATCAAACTTCGAGATGAACCATTCCAAGTAGTCCGAGTTATCAAACTTTGAGATGAACCATTCCAAGTAGTCCGAGTTATCAAACTTCGAGATGAACCATTCCAAGTAGTCCGAGTTATCAAACTTCGAGATGAAACATTCCAAGTAGTCCGAGTATTCAAACCTCGAGATGAACCATTCAAAAGTAGTCCGAGTATTCAAACCTCGAGACGAACCATTCAAAAGTAGTCCGTTCAATATACGTTATCAAGATATTTAAACAACTGTAGGCTAATGACAGCTGCAGTGTATATATATATATTTTCACAATAAAATAACTTACCACACACACACAACTCATACATTCACCTACAATTCTAAATTTTGTACATTACAACAGACAAATGGATAACTCGAATTGTGGCATAGATTCACCAGTGATAATAATTGTTAACATGTATTATATTTTTCGTAAACAAAACGCCACTCGTATGTTTACTCTTAACGGGGGAGGTGTTATAAATATACAGATAATGTTATCACTTAAATATCCTTTTATATATATTATTATATTATTGTTTATGTTATCGTAGGATATTTCTCAATTTTTATGTAACTGTATAAATAGGCCCGACCCACTGGTAAGAAGGAGAATCAGAGTGGGATTTGTGAACGGAGGCCGAACGCTAGACGTTGTTTCGACTGTAAATAATTAATTCAAATATTTATTAGAGACAACAAATGAAAATAATAAAATTTTACAATAAGTGAATTAGAACATTATTTTTGCTCCTTTATGACACATGACCCAGGTGCTAACCGGACACGGCTGCTTTGGCGCCTACTTGAAGAGAATAGGCAAAGAAGCCACCGAAGAATGCCACCACTGTGGAGACCCTAAAGACGACGCCGACCACACCCTTTTCAAATGCGCAGCATGGACGGAAGACAGGACCCGGCTGAAACAAGCCCTTGGCGCTGACACCCACGCTAACAACGACAACGAAGTGTCAGCCGAGCAGATGGTCAAGTCCATGCTCCAGACCAAAGAAAAATGGCTAGCGTGGACGGCGTTCGCTACCACAGTGATAAGGGCAAAAGAGGACGCTGAGCGACTTAGGCGACAAGCCTCGCAAACTCCGCCACCGCCTGCTGAACCACCATAGCCTCAGCG
Organism: Plectrocnemia conspersa; assembly: GCF_051122295.1. Lineage (NCBI taxonomy): Eukaryota > Metazoa > Arthropoda > Insecta > Trichoptera > Polycentropodidae > Plectrocnemia > Plectrocnemia conspersa. The sequence continues at coordinate 55,134 of NW_028277177.1, read as the reverse complement.
CACGCGCGCAAGTAGCGCCAGGAGCAGACGACGACTGCCGAACGGTTCACGACTAACCACGTGATCGACAGTCGTCGCACCCGCACTTGCACGCGCGCAGCCCCCCCCCCAGGAGAAGCAGCCGACGACCATCGCACTGTTCCGATCGATCGATGGTCATCCCAAGAAGCTCAGATGACTACAGTCGTACAAAAGCGACCGATAGTCGTCACCCAAGGAGAGACAGGGAGATCGAGAGGTGATATATTTTATTGATTTATTACCTTTTGAGCTACCCGAGACAAAATGAAGTGCGCTAGAAGTGCGCCGGGCCACGCTGCCTCTCGAAGCATTACAGACAAGTTAAGTACCGAGAGGCAGTAGGAGCGGAGGGGGGTTTTAGTGGGTAAGAATCCCACACTGCCACTGTATCTGTAGACACGGTGGCGCCTTTTGAAGGTTAGCAATTTGAAGGTTAGCAATTTGGATTTCGCCCCGGACGCTCCACCGTAGACGCCATCAGCCAAGTCGTGCAGACGGTGAGGCTGGCATGGCAGGGGAGCGTCAAGAGGAGCGAGCACGTCGTGTTGATCGCGTTGGACGTTCGCAACGCGTTCAACACGGCGAACTGGAGCACGACTCTCACCGCACTCGCCAACATCGGAGTTCCAGTATACCTGCTGAAAATGGCAAAAAGCTATTTCAGCGGCAGGATACTGGAGTACGAGTGCATGGGCAAGAAATTCCAGCAGGAGGTCACAGCTGGCGTTCCTCAAGGGTCGGTCCTCGGACCGGCACTTTGGAACGCTATGTACGACGGACTGCTGCGACTGCCCATGCCCGAAGGCGCGAGCATCGTAGCGTTCGCGGACGACGCGGCCGTACTCGTGAAGGGGAAAACCGCGACGAATCTGCGACTCGTTGCCGAAACTGCACTAATTCACGTGAAGAGCTGGCTGGACGGAGCAGGACTAGAGCTCGCCGTCCACAAGACGGAAGCCATGCTCTTCACGCGTCGCAGAAAGCTGTCGCCGCCTTCGATCGCCATAGACGGCTTCGAGGTGCCCTACAAGCGGTCACTGCGATACCTCGGAGTCTGGCTCGATGACAAGCTGCGCTTCGCGAAACACGCGGAGATGGCAGCTGCGAAGGCGGCGAGAACGGCGAACGAACTCGCCAGGCTGATGCCGAACGTCGGTGGACCGAAATACAAGAGAAGAAAACTTTACAACGAAGTGGTCCACTCTATCCTACTCTATGGGGCCCCAGTGTGGGCGGACGCCATGAGAGTGGATAGGACGAGGCTCAGTCTGGCTAGAGTTCAACGAAGGAGTGCGCTGAGAGTCGCCTCGGCTTACAGGACAGTCTCGGAAGACGCCATCCTGGCCTTATCCGCAATTCCGCCCGTCGACCTGCTAGCCAAGGAGAGGCAGGCGATTTATAAAGGACGAGCGACGAAGGAACGGGCCAGGGAGCTGACCATGCAGGAGTGGCAAAGTCGGTGGAACGCCTCCCCTAAAGGAAGATGGACCCATAGGCTTATCGGGGATTTAAAGGCGTGGAGTGAGAGAAAACACGGTGAGCTCAGCTACCATCTCACCCAGGCATTAACAGGCCACGGTTGCTTCGGAGTCTACCTTAACAGGATAGGCAAAGAGGCAACCAGTGAATGCTACCACTGCGAAAGCGACGCCGATGACGCAGAACACACTTTGTTCGGCTGCTCAGCATGGGAAGAGCAAAGGGCACAATTAAGAGCTGCGATCGGGGTTGAGGAACCCCTGACTCCCGAAAGCATGACGCCCTCCATGCTGAGCTGCCAGTCTGCATGGTCAGCTTGGGTTACATTCGCAACTGATGTCTTGAAAATTAAAGAAAGTGAAGAGAGACTCCGCCGACAAGGCGGTCGTTAGTAAACAAAAAACTAACAAGACAACTGACATCGCGAAGTAATGCCTAACGGCGGTTTCCGGGACGTCCGTGGTGAGTAGGTGGGGGTAGGTTTTAGTCAGTAAGAATCTGACACTATCCTCCGGCGTTGCCGGGGCATGTCTTATGCAAGATTTCCTACCTCCGGAAAAAAAAAAAAAAAAAAAAAAAAAAAAAAAAAAAAAAAAAAAAAAAAAAAGGTTAGGTTAGGTTAGGTTAGGTTAGGTTGGTTGCAAGGAAGCGCGCAGCAGTCGTTGAATCCGCAAAAAGCGGCACCGGAGCGGAGGACGTCGTCCGCTCACTCAACGACGTGCTGCGAGAAAGCTGCGAGGCGTCAATGCCGAGGCGGAGCCGGGGGGCACGTCGGAAGCCGGTCTACTGGTGGAACGACACCGTAGCCGACCTGAGACGAGAGTGCCTATCCCACCGCCGGGCAGCGCAAAGAAGACCGACTGCAGAAAACGGTCAAGCTTACCAAGAGGCTAGAAAAGCGCTCAAAGTAGCCATCAAAGAGAGCAAAGCGCGATGCTGGGAAGAGCTCTGCAAGTCGGTCGACGACGACCCGTGGGGAAGACCGTACAAAATGGTACGAAAGAAGCTGGCGGTTGGTAACGAGGACCCATTCCTGAACAACGTTGCCAACCTCGAAACGGTAATTGCCAGCCTTTTCCCGCGGCACGTCAAGACCGACTGGAACATTCCAAACAACAGCATCGCCCCCGCAGAAGAGTTTCTTCCGTTCTCTAAGGAAGAGCTGCTGGCAGCCTCAAACCGGCTCAAACCAGCAAAGGCACCGGGACCGGACTGCGTTCCAAACGCAGTCATCAAACGCGTAGCCGAGAAAGATCCCGAGTTGCTGCTAGCAGCTTTGAACGCCTGCCTTGCCCAAGGGACATTTGCCGCCCCGTGGAAACGGCAAAAGTTAGTCCTGATACCTAAGGGCAAAGCAGGGCCACCCGGTCCGTCGGCATACAGACCTCTGTGTATGCTAGACGGAGTTGGAAAGCTGCTGGAGAGGATGCTTCTACAGCGCCTCCAGCACACTTTGGAGAACGGAGAAAGCGGATTGTCACCGCAGCAGTACGGATTTCGCCCCGGACGCTCTACCGTAGACGCCATCAGCCAAGTCGTAGATACGGTGAGGCTGGCATGGCAGGGAAGCGTCAAGCGGAGCGAGCACGTCGTGTTGATCGCGTTGGACATCCGCAACGCGTTCAACACGGCCAACTGGCGCACGACTCTCAGTGCACTCGCCGACATCGGTGCTCCAGTATACCTGCTGAAAATGGCACGAAGCTATTTCAGCGACAGGGTACTGGAGTACGAGTGCATGGGCAAAAAATTCCAGCAGGAGGTCACAGCTGGCGTTCCGCAAGGGTCGGTCCTCGGACCGGCACTTTGGAACGTCATGTACGACGGACTGCTGCGACTGCCCATGCCTGACGGCGCTAACATAGTAGCGTTCGCAGACGACGCGGCCCTACTTGTGAAGGGTAAAAATGCGACAAACCTGCGACTAATAGCTGAAACTGCATTAATTCACGTAAAGAGCTGGCTGGACCGAGCTGGACTTGAACTCGCCGTTCACAAGACGGAAGCTATACTCTTCACGCGTCGCAGGAATATGTCCCCGCCTTCGATCGCCATAAACGACTTCGAGGTGCCGTACAAGCGGTCGCTGCGATACCTCGGAGTATGGCTCGACGACAAGCTGCGCTTCGCGAAGCACGCGGAGGAGGCAGCCGCGAAGGCGGCTAGAACGGCGAACGAACTAGCCAGACTTATGCCTAACGTCGGTGGACCAAAGTACAAGAGACGAAAATTGTACAACGAAGTGGTCCACTCTATTTTACTCTACGGGGCCCCGGTGTGGGCAGACGCCATGAGAGTGGAAAGGACGAGGCAAAGTCTGGCGAAAGTTCAACGCAGGAGTGCACTGAGAGTCGCATCAGCCTACAGGACGGTCTCGGAAGACGCCATCCTGGCCTTATCTGCAATTCCGCCCGTCGACCTGCTAGCCAAGGAGAGGCAGGCGACCTACAAAGGACGGGCGACGAAGGAACGGGCCAGGGAGCTGACCATGCAGGAGTGGCAAAGTCGGTGGAACGCCTCCCCTAAAGGAAGATGGACCCATAGGCTTATCGGGGATTTAAAGGCGTGGAGTGAGAGAAAACACGGTGAGCTCAGCTACCATCTCACCCAGGCATTAACAGGCCACGGTTGCTTCGGAGTCTACCTTAACAGGATAGGCAAAGAGGCAACCAGTGAATGCTACCACTGCGAAAGCGACGCCGATGACGCAGAACACACTTTGTTCGGCTGCTCAGCATGGGAAGAGCAAAGGGCACAATTAAGAGCTGCGATCGGGAGTGAGGAACCCCTGACTCCCGAAAGCATGACGCCCTCCATGCTGAGCTGCCAGTCTGCATGGTCAGCTTGGGTTATATTCGCAACTGATGTCTTGAAAATTAAAGAAAGTGAAGAGAGACTCCGCCGACAAGGCGGCCGTTAGTAAACAAAAAACTAACAAGACAACTGACATCGCGAAGTAATGCCTAACGGCGGTTTCCGGGACGTCCGTGGTGAGTAGGTGGGGGTAGGTTTTAGTCAGTAAGAATCTGACACTATCCTCCGGCGTTGCCGGGGGATGTCTTATGCAAGATTTCCTACCTCCGGAAAAAAAAAAAAAAAAAAAAAAAAAAAAAAAAAAAAAGGTTAGGTTAGGTTAGGTTAGGTTAGGTTAGGTTAGGTTAGGTTAGGTTAGGTTAGGTTAGGTTAGGTTAGGTTAGGTTAGGTTAGGTTAGGTTAGTTGCGCATTGGCACTTGTACAGAGAGGACGTGCGGCCGGTTGCTCTAGCGAAAGGGGCGCAGGCCTAACAGGCGGGCGCATTCCTCGAAGATCTTGAGGATTGGAAGACCAGACATTGGGGACCAGTTCAGTTCAGCAAAAGGGGCGCAGGCCTAATTGCCGGGCGCATTCTTCAGTGATCTTGGAACCCTGAGGATTCGGAGATCAGCTGGACGGACCAGCTGTTGGAGATAACTTGTGATAGTGAAAGTGACACTAAAAGTGCTCCCGGGAAAGTCGGAAAACCTGGACTCGGACTTTTCCGGGTTTTTCCGTCATTTTTCCGAGGTTTTCCGACATTTGGAGGAAATCTAGAGTTTTCCGGATTTTCCGAAAAATTTTCCAAGTGAAACTACGGACACTAAAAAAACCATTTTATAATAGCGCTTTTCCGGGATTTTTCCGGGTAAGTTGCTGTTTTTTAAAGAATTTTCCGGGCTTTTTGGGATTGTGGGTTGCAGACCAAAAGCATTCCACCAAAATTTTCCGGATTTTCAAAGCTGAAAGAAAAATTTTTCCGAATTTTCCGGACATTTTGTCAGCAAATCTTTGGAAGAAAATCCTGAATTTTCCTGGCATTTTCGCGGGACGACTAAGTTTAAAAAATAATATTACATAAACACACCATGTCGCCGGACGCGAACGACCGTGAAGCTCGGCTTAACAGAGCTGTGATGGACCTAGCGAGGTTCGCAAAAAGTCATCCCAATGTGCATAAACCCATAAAGGAGGGGATTATGGCACTTAGGATGATTCTTGCTGAACAACCTTCACAGGCCATGCAAGGAAGCAGCTGCAAAAAAGCAACCGCCACCGCAGCAACGCAGACGCTGCCTAGCAGCAAAAACATTGCTGCAACTTCAAGCAAAGAGTTAAAAATGCACTCTGAAGTTAATAATGTGGCCCAAGCCGCACTGCCTGAAGGGGAAAAAAAAGAGACCCTAGCCGGCCACAAAGCTTCTTCTAAAACTTTAGAAGATTGGAAGCTGGTCAGCAGAAAGAGAAATTCTAAAACTGACAGCAGGCGGTCAAAATTGAAGGCAAAAACGTCAACACGGCTTCAAGAAGAGGCAGCAGCAACGTCTGCAGACCCAGGGGAAAAAAAAGCAGCGGGTAACAAACCGCGCAGAAAGAGAAGAGCCAAATTGGCAGAGACCACCCTTGTGCTCACCTGTGCCGGCGAAGCGCCAAAGTCCTACGCCAGCATCCTGCGTCAGGTCAGCGTAGCCACAAAAGGGACCACTCTCGACGTCCGCGCCACTAAGCGCACCCAGAAAGGCGAACTGCTGCTTCGCCTGGGAAAAAACGGCGAAGGATCTGACGTCCTTCAAACTGCATTAATAGAAGCGGCAGGACCTGGAGCTAAGGTGACCAGGCCCACAAGCACAGCCACCATGACGGTCATAATCCGCGATCTGGACGAAGGCGTCATCGCAGCAGACGTGATCGAATCACTAGCTGAGTCTCTTGGCGACTCAGAAAAAGAAAAGATTACGATTATCAGCTTAAAAGAGGCCTATTGCGGGACTCAAGTTTGCGTCGCCAAAGTGCCACACACCGCCAGGACCGACGCTCAGCTAAAAGAGGGGCGCATCAAGATCGGCCTAGTACGATGTCGCATCAGAATGCGCATCGACATGCTAAGGTGCTACCGATGCTCAGCATACGGCCACACTGCCACGCGGTGCAGGGCGCCCGACCGCTCGGGACTTTGCAGAAGCTGCTGGAAGACTGGACACAAAGCGAGCGAATGTAAAAGTGTACCAAGATGCATCGTCTGCACCAGCATAACTGACAACTTAGCCACAGCTCCGCACCGCTACGGAAGCGCTGACTGCCCTGCTTTTAGAGCGGAGCTAGCGCGCTGCAGAAAAGCCTCGAAATGTCAGTACGGTTTCTGCAAATAAACCTCAACAAATGCAGGGCTGCGCAAGACTTGCTGCAGCAAACTATAGTTGACGAGCGCACAGACGTCGCAATAGTCTCTGAGCAGAACCACAACTTACCGCGGCGCTGGCATTCTGATAAAGGGTCAAATGCCGCTCTTCATTTGCCATCCAGCAGCCGTCTGCTTCTGACCAACGCTGCAAACGCCCTCAGCACCGTCGGCTGGACCTGGATAGAGCTGGGCGACTTACGCGTTTACAGCTGCTACTTTTCGCCGAACTCCCCTATGGAAGACTTTAACCGCAGCATCGCCGGCCTAGAAGAGAGCGTCCGAACATCGACGCTCCCGGTCATCGTAGCAGGCGATTTTAATGCAAAATCCGTCGAATGGGGTGCAGCATCTACCGACGCAAGAGGAGCTCTTCTTTGCGACATGGCGTCAAACCTGCACCTGCACGTTGCCAACACGGGAGGAGAGTTTACCTTCGTTCGGGGCAGCACGGGGTCAGTAATCGACGTCACGTTCATCGATGAAGCCCTAGCGGGAAGAATTGTTGGATGGCGCGTGCTAGATGTCCACTCGCACAGCGACCACCGCTACGTCAGCTTCGAGCTTGCCGACCGAAGCCACAAGCCACCGCCGCACACAGCGCGGGGCTGGTGCGTTCGAAAACTAGACCGCGAGGCCCTTGACAAATTGGTAGCTACTAGGAGCGAGACGGTCAAAGGCATCGCGCGATCGGACGCCTCAGCGGAAAAAGTAGTACGCTCGCTAAACGAGCTCCTGCGCGATGCCTGCGACGCATCGATGCCCAAGCGCGGCTCAAATCTACACCGGAAACCGGCCTACTGGTGGACGGACGAGATCGCTGACCTGCGACGCGCCTGCACAGCGTCCCGCAGACGCGCCCACAGGCACCATTTCGCCGTGCCACAAGAACGCCAGGACTACAAGAACGCTAAAAACGCGCTGCGCCTAGCTATTAAGCAAAGCAAAGCGCGCAGCTGGGACGAACTCTGCAAGTCGGTCGACGAAAATCCTTGGGGGCTGCCGTACAGGATAGTACGCAATAAACTAAGCGTCCGGAACGAAGACCACTACCTGAACAACCATGAAACCATGGAGGCGGTGGTCGACGGACTGTTCCCGCGGCACCCCACTACCGACCGAACTGCAACCTGCGACCCAGCAGCAGAGCTTCCAAGCGGAGTCCTGCCGTTCTCCAAAGAAGAGCTGCAGGGAGCGGCACAGCGAATCAACTCCGCAAGGGCGCCGGGACCCGACGGCGTCCCGAACGCCGTCCTGAAGCGCATCGCTGAGAAGGATCCCGAGCTGCTTCTCGCAGCCCTCAACTCGTGCCTCGCCGAAGGAATCTTCGACGCGTCTTGGAAGCGCCAAAGGCTGGTTCTAATACCAAAGGGCACCAAGGCGACACCCGGTCCCTCAGCATACCGTCCACTTTGCATGCTGGACGGCCTGGGCAAGATCTTAGAGAGGCTGATCCTGGAACGGCTCCAGACAGTACTGGAGGACACCGAAAAAGGGCTCTCGCCTCATCAGCACGGCTTCCGCCGAGGGCGCTCGACAACAGGCGCCATCGAACAGGTGATCGAAACCGTCCGCGAAGCCTGGCAGGGAAGCGTCAAGCGCAGCGCAAACGTCGTGTTGATCGCGCTCGACGTCCGAAACGCGTTCAACTCGGCTCGCTGGAGCTCCATCCTAGTAGCTCTGGCTAAAATCGGCACTCCAGCATACTTGATCCGAATGATCGAAAGTTACTTCTCGGACAGGGTGCTGCAGTACGAATGCATGGGCGAAAGCTTTCAGCGAGCGGTCACTGCAGGCGTTCCCCAGGGTTCGGTCTTAGGACCCGCTCTCTGGAACGTCATGTACGATGGACTGCTGAGAGCGCCCATGCCCGACGAAGCCAGAATGGTCGCCTTCGCGGACGACGTCGCCATTTTGATTACCGGAAAGTCTACGACGTCCATCAAAATTGCCGGCGAAGAGGCCCTGCGAAGCGTCAAGAGTTGGCTAGACGGCGCCGGACTGGAGCTTGCAGTCCAGAAAACAGAAGCTGTGCTTTTCACCAGGCGCAGGCAACTAGAGCCGCCCAAACTCGTCTTTGACGGCTTCGAGGTTCCTTTTAGCAGATCGTTGAGGTACCTCGGAGTTCACCTTGACGACAAGCTTCGATTTGCGGTACACGCAGACAAGGCGGCGACTAAGGCGGCGATCGTCGGTGAGGAACTCGCCAGATTGATGCCGAACATCGGAGGACCAAAATCAAAACGTCGACGCCTATACAACGAAGTGGTCCACTCCATCCTCCTCTACGGAGCCCCTGTATGGGCCGACTCCATGAGGGTGGAGAGAACTCGGCTCAAACTGGCTAGAGTTCAGAGAACCAGCGCATTAAGGGTCGCTTCGGCATATCGCACGGTCTCCGAAGCAGCCACTCTCACCGTCTCCGGCATACCGCCTATTGACCTCCTCGCGTTCGAAAGACAACGCATCTACAACGGGCAGTCGAAAGACGACGCCAGAAAAGTCACTTTCGAACGCTGGAGGGAACGTTGGAACGAGTCACCTAAGGGTCGCTGGACTCACCGGCTTATACCGGACCCGAAAGTCTGGAGTGAAAGAGGGCAAGGCGAACTGAGCTTCCACCTCACTCAGGTGCTAACCGGACACGGCTGCTTCGGCACCTATCTTAAGAGAATAGGCAAAGAAGCCACCGAAGAGTGTCACCACTGCGGAGACGCAAAAGATGATGCTGACCACACCCTATTTAAGTGCGCGGCATGGACGGAAGAACGAACCCGGCTAAAAGAAGCCCTCGGCGAAGACGTAAACAACGACAACCAAGTGTCAGCCGAGCAGATGGTCCCGTCTATGTTGCAGTCCAAGGAAAAGTGGACAGCGTGGACATCTTTTGCGACAACAGTAATGCAGGCAAAAGAGGACGACGAGCGACACAGGCGACAAGCCCTGCAAAGTTCTCCACCTCTAGCCGAACCACCATAACAGCAGCGCGCGCGTGCGAACAGCGTTAGGAGCAGACGCCGACTGCCGAGCAGTTTACGACTAGCGAAGTGATCGACAGACGTCGCACCCACAACCGCACGCGCGCAGCACTAAAGGCAGCCGACGACAGTCGCACGGTTCGCAAAAGGCAAGCGATCGACTGTCATCGCAAGAAGCATCAGACGACTGCAGTCGCACAAAAGCGACCAATAGCCGTCAGGCAAGGAGAGACAGGGGGCTCGAGAAGTGATCGATTTATTTTGTCACTTCTCTAGCTACCCGAGACAAAATGAAGTGCGCTAGAAGTGCGCCGGGCCACGCTGCCTCTCGAAGCATTACAGACAAGTTAAGTACCGGGAGGCAGTAGGAGCGGAGGGGGGTTTTAGTGGGTAAAAATCCCACACTGTCACCTTTCTGTTGAAACAGTGGCGCCTTTTGAAGGTTTCCCCTCTCAAGAAAAAAAAAAAAAAAAAAAAAAAAAAAAAAAAAAAAAAAAAAAAAAAAAAAAGGTTAGGTCAGGTTAGGTTAGGTTAGGTTAGGTACCTACTTACCTACTCGCCTTAGAGAGGCAGTCGGTCTACTACGGACAAGAGAAAGCAGCCGCCAGAAAGGCGACATTCACGGAGTGGCAGCGAAGATGGAACGAGTCCACCAAAGGCAGGTGGACGCACAGACTAGTCGCCGACCTGTCCGCCTGGACGGGAAGGACACACGGCGGCGAGCTGTCGTTCCATCTTACGCAAGTAATGACCGGGCACGGCTGCTTCGGTCAGTATCTTAGAAGAATCGGCAAGACAGCAAGCGCCGCGTGCCTCCACTGCGACACCGCTGAAGACGACGACGCAGAGCACACCGTCTTCAAGTGCACAGCGTGGACGGCGAACAGAGCGGCGCTGGAAAGGGCCATAGGAAGAACTGCATCAGCAGACACTATGGTCCAATCCATGCTGGAAAGCCGAATAAACTGGGAGGCATGGACGGATTATGCGTCCGACGTCATAAAAATAAAAGAAGAAGCTGAAAGAAAGCTCAAGATAGCGGCCCTGACGGGACAGAGTCTCTAAACTGGACGAGCTGAAGTGCAATATCGGAAGATAGTACCGGCCGTCCAGGAGAGGGCTGGGGAGAGGTTTTAGCCGGTAGGTCGCTGCTTGCAGCGGAATCCGGCACAATCACCAGCAATCTGGACGCTGGTGAAGTCTTTCGAAGATTTCCTCTCCTCACAACAAAAAAAAAAAAAAAAAAAAAAAAAGGTTAGGTTAGGTTAGGTTAGGTTAGGTTAGGTTAGGTTAGGTCGCGCACTGGCACTTATACAGAGAGGACGTGCGGCCGGTGCTCACGACGAAAGGGGCGCAGGCCCAACAGGCGGGCGCATTCCCCAGCAATCTTGAAGATTGGAAGACCAGCTGGACAGACCAGCTGCTGGAGAAAGTGACAACTTTTACAGTGATAGTGAGACACTGAAAGTGCTCCTGGGAAAGCCGGAAAACCTGGACTCGGAATTTTCCGGGTTTTCACCCCATTTTTCCGAGCTTTTCCGACATTTGGAGGAATTTTGGAATTTTCCGGATTTTCCGAATTTTCCGAAAGTTTTTCCGGTACCAGCAACTGACACAAAAAAAACCGAGTTCTTAAAGGCACTTTTCCGGGATTTTTCCTGGTAAGTAATTGGTTTTTCCAGAATTTTCCGGGCTTTTTGGGTTAATGAATTGCACACCGACAGCATTCCAATAAAATTTCCCGGAATTTCTAAAGTTGGAAGGAAAATTTTCCGAATTTTCCAGACTTCCTCGTGTGTCAAACTTTGCAAAGGAGAAAAAATTTTGTTATTTTATTTTCTTTTCAAAGACTTCAGGGACTTGTACAATTAGTTACTAAGGGTTAGTTTAGATTTTTTTTTGTTTCTTGTTTTTTTTATTTTGGAAAAAAATATGGAGTTACAGTGGGAGCGAATAAAGGCTGCCATCGAGCATTTAGAAGGGTTTATCAAGGGGCACAGAAATGTGCACTCCCCGATAAAAGAAGGAGTGTTAGAGATAAGGCGGGCTTTTAACGCCATAAAAGAGGCCACTAGGCAAACTGCAAGGACCGCTTTGACGCCGGCTCTTGCATCGGAGACTTGTTCTGTCGCAGTACCTGTGATGACAGCTGCGCCTTCGCAGGCGCCTAAACCTGTGACTACACCGGTACCAGCACAGGCGGACTGGCAGCTTGCAAAGCCGCCTAAAAAAAACGAAAAAAGGAGGGCGCCAAAGGACACAGCGAGTGTCGTACAGGCGCAGGCACAGGCGAAGAAAAACGCTCTGTCAAAAAGCGCTCCCGCGAAGGTCACCTCGAACACGACAAAAAGGGACGCCAAAACGCGAGCCCCACTCGGCCCGCGAAACGAGGCAATCGTGATTGCGACTGGCAAAATCACGTACGCGGAAGTGATCCGCGCAATCAGAAAATCGGTAGTGCTTCCAGAGCAAGCAGAAGTAAAAAAAATCCGAAAAACACGAAGTGGAGAAGTGCTTCTAGAATTGAAGCGCGGATCACAAAACGCGACGGAGCTTCTCGCAGCGATTGCCTCCGAAATGGGCGAGGAAAACCCCGCGAAAATTCTCACTCCCCAAACGAGAGTGACTTTGCGGGATCTCGACGGCGGCACAGACATAGAGGAGGTCAAAGAGGCGTTAGCTGCAGCTCAACCAGAGCTGAAGGACCTCAAAGTTCTTTCGCTGCGACCCTCCTACGGCGGAACACAGACAGCAGTGGTCTTACTGCCCACAGAGCATGCTGTGAAACTTCTAAAAATTGGAAAAGTCCGCGTCGGCTGGATCAACAGCCGCGTGCGGGAAGCCCCACGGCAACCGGAACGCTGCTACAGGTGCCGCGAAACAGGCCACATCGCAGCGAAATGCACATCCCCCAGAGACAGGAGCAAAGAGTGCTTTCGCTGCGGTCTAGAGGGCCACAAGGCAGCGACGTGTTCCGGCAAGAAGGTCGCCGCGATGGAAACGAGCGCATCAACGTCCTGCAAATAAACCTTAACGGGTGCAGGACGGCCCAAGACTTGATGATGCACACTTCCATCGAAAAAGGCGCGGACTTAGTGCTCATATCAGAGCAACACCACCATTCTTCGCACCGTTGGTACGGAGGATCTGGCTGCAAGTGCGCCATTTATGTGCCGTCGTCGAGACTTAGGGAGAGCGGCGTCGGAACGGCAGACGGTGAGGGCTTCGTATGGGTCGAGGCCGGGGGGATACGGTTTTACAGCTGTTATTACTCCCCGAACTCGCCCATCGAGGCTTTCATCGGCGACATGGCCCGGCTAGCGGAGGACGTCAGGACTTCGACACTGCCCGTCGTCGTCGCCGGGGACTTTAACGCCAAGGCACCGGAGTGGGGATCATCCACGACGGACCGCCGAGGAGTTGTGCTTTCGGAGACGGCGTCGCAGCTTCACCTGCACGCGGCTAATCGAGGAAGCGCCTTCACATTTCGACGTGGAGATAGCGGTTCCATATTAGACGTATCATTCACAAGCGAGTCGATCGCAAATCGAATTGCGAAATGGGAAGTTCTGGAAAATACATACTCGGGCAGCGACCACTTATACATAGAGTTTCAGCTTGCCGATCGAGCAGAAAGAAGCAGACTTCCCACAAGCACCGGTTGGGCGGTCAGCAAGCTGGACAGCGATAAGCTGGACAGGGCGGTGGCCGCCGAGAGAAGCAAAGTGATCGACTTGGCACGCAGAGGAGCACCAGCCGAGATCACCGTGAAGGCGCTCAACGACCTCCTTAGCCGCGGCTGCGATGCGTCCATGCCTCCAAGAAGAGGACAGCTTCGTAGGCCGACCTACTGGTGGACCGAAGCGATCGCGGAACTTCGCCGAAAGTGTCTCTCTGCGCGACGAAGAGCGCAGAGAAGACGCGGTGACGAGTCGCTTCGAGAAGCTTATAAGGGAGCCCGGAAAGCTCTCAACATCGAGATCAGCACAAGCAAATCGCGATGCTGGAACGAGATGTGCGCCACGCTGGCCCTAGACCCGTGGGGCACACCGTATAAACTTGTAAGGAAAAAGCTGCGAAGAGCGACCGTCGACCCATACCTCGAAAATGAAGAAAATATGGAATTAATAGTCGACGGCCTCTTCCCGCAGCATCCGGAACTATCCAAAATAAGCATCGCAGCAGACAACGCAGGGAACAACTCCCTTCTGTTCAGCGTGGAAGAATTGACCGATGCTGCAAAAAGGCTTAGTGTGAAAAAGGCTCCTGGCCCGGACGGCGTGCCTAATGCAGTCATACGCCAAATCGCCGCAACAGACCCAGAACTGCTGCTTGCTGCTTACAACACGTGCCTTAGCGAGGGCACGTTTGCCAAACCCTGGAAAAGGCAGAGGCTTGTGCTGATCTCCAAGGGCAAGGGAGCTGAACCCGGTCCATCCGCGTACCGCCCCCTGTGCATGCTGGACGGTTGTGGCAAAATATTAGAGAGATTGATCCTACAGCGCCTCCACGCCACTCTAGAAGACCAAACGACCGGACTGTCGGAGAAGCAGCATGGCTTTCGCTCCGGCAGATCCACAATTAAAGCTATCGAGAGCGTCGTAGCAAGAGTAAGGAAGGCGTGGGAAGGCAGCGTTAAAGCTAGCAGCCACGCTGTACTTATAGCTCTCGACGTACGAAACGCCTTTAATTCGGCCAGATGGACACTAATTTTAAAAGCGCTGACAGAAAAGAAAGCTCCAGCGCCCCTAGTGAGACTCGTCGAGAGCTATTTCGCTGATAGGGTGCTGGAGTACGAAAGCGGGGCTAGTAAACGCCTCCGCCGAGTGACGGCAGGCGTTCCGCAGGGGTCGGTACTCGGACCTACACTCTGGAACGTTATGTACGACGAGCTGCTGCGAGTGGCCATGCCGGACGGCGTGGAACTCGTCGCCTTCGCGGACGACGTCGCGGTGATGGCCACCGCTAAGACGACCACGCAGCTGCAGACTGTCGCAGAAGAGGCGCTACATGCGATCCAGAGATGGATGGACCACGCCGGGCTCACGCTAGCGACTGAGAAGACCGAAGCAGTCTTCTTCACTAGGAAGCGGAAGCTACCGCCGCCCAAGATAGCTTGGAACGGCAACATAGTAGCTTTCAAAAGAGCAATACGCTACTTGGGCGTGCAAATCGACGACAAGCTGCGTTTTGCAGCCCACGCGGAAGCGACTGCGGCCAAAGCCGCCAGAGTCGCTGAAGATCTCGCCAGGCTGATGCCGAACGTGGGTGGACCCAAGCAGAGAAGAAGAAACCTGTATAATGAGGTGGTCCACTCAGTCCTTCTCTACGGCGCCCCGATATGGGCGCAAGCGACGAAAATAGAGAGGACTCGGCTCACACTGGCGAGAGTCCAACGCAGAAGCGCTCTGAGGGTAGCTTCCGCCTACAGGACAGTGTCCGAGGATGCCATCTTAGCCCTGTGCGGCATTCCACCGTTGGACCTACTCGCCTTAGAGAGGCAGTCGGTCTACTACGGACAAGAGAAAGCAGCCGCCAGAAAGGCGACATTCACGGAGTGGCAGCGAAGATGGAACGAGTCCACCAAAGGCAGGTGGACGCACAGACTAGTCGCCGACCTGTCCGCCTGGACGGGAAGGACACACGGCGGCGAGCTGTCGTTCCATCTTACGCAAGTAATGACCGGGCACGGCTGCTTCGGTCAGTATCTTAGAAGAATCGGCAAGACAGCAAGCGCCGCGTGCCTCCACTGCGACACCGCTGAAGACGACGATGCAGAGCACACCGTCTTCAAGTGCACAGCGTGGACGGCGAACAGAGCGGCGCTGGAAAGGGCCATAGGAAGAACTGCATCAGCAGACACTATGGTCCAATCCATGCTGGAAAGCCGAATAAACTGGGAGGCATGGACGGATTATGCGTCCGACGTCATAAAAATAAAAGAAGAAGCTGAAAGAAAGCTCAAGATAGCGGCCCTGACGGGACAGAGTCTCTAAACTGGACGAGCTGAAGTGCAATATCGGAAGATAGTACCGGCCGTCCAGGAGAGGGCTGGGGAGAGGTTTTAGCCGGTAGGTCGCTGCTTGCAGCGGAATCCGGCACAATCACCAGCAATCTGGACGCTGGTGAAGTCTTTCGAAGATTTCCTCTCCTCACAACAAAAAAAAAAAAAAAAAAAAAGGTTAGGTTAGGTTAGGTTAGGTTAGGTTAGGTTGGGGTTCGAAGGCTGATACTAGGCATTGGTGAAACGCGGCGTGCTGGACGCCGTGTTTCTATAAAAAGCCAATACGCCTCTGCGAATCACAGCAGCTCTGTCAGCAAGGCCGATTGTCAGGCGTCCTCGTCGCGGACCCCGGTAATGCAGTCACTGTTAACAACTGTGACTGTAGCTAACTGACGAAGGCCGAATGGCGAGCATCCTGCGCCATAAAACAGGACACCAGATAAGGGACGGAAAACCCTGACAGAAAACCAAGTCCCAATCCAAGGTGAGAAGCAGCGTGCCGAGGGATGCATGGCCACGGGGACTCTAAGCAGCGTGGTCGCAGACGATCTCTCGGGAGGACCAGCCGAATCTCCTGAGTAAGAAGGCTTATCCGGCCAAGCGGGGCTCTGGTCGGATGGACCATGTTCCCTAGCTAATCGTGGGATCAACTTATGGAGCAACTAACAAATAAAAACTTGACGTTAAAAAAAGCACTGGAGGACCTCGAAAAAGAAATTTTCGAGGTCGAAGAATTCACAAAGGCGCACGCAAACGCGCACAAACCGATCAAGGAAGGCATTAAAGCCATAAGGCTCGCCTTCCTTAAAACAGTGAAGGCAATTGACGGGATAAATGTCTCACCGAAGATTTCGGTAGGACACGCATCAACCCAAACCGTCGAAGCAACAAAGGAGATTGCAAAAGCAGCGCCCACTCCACGCCAAAAAGAAGAGGTACCGAAGAGGACGGCGCCCATCTCTAAAGGAGTAAACGGAGTAACCGCCAGACCGCAGGAAGGCTGGACTACAGTCGGGGCGGCAGGAAAAAAGAAGAAAAAGACGAAACCCGATTCTCAAACGAAAGAAAAAGAGGTGACGAAGGGGGACGACAAAGTCTCCACCGCACGTATCCGCAAAGCACCGGAGCCTGGGCCTACGATAAAGCCTAAAAATAGGCACCCCAAGGCAGGAAGAGTGCCCGCCGACACCATCATATTAAAAAAAGCTGATGGTGAAGGAGCTGCGTCCTACGCAGAAATTTTGCGTAGCGTCCACGCTTCGACAAAAAATAAAAAATTGGACGTCAAAGCCGTGCGTAAGACGCAGCACGGAGAATTAATCTTCCGAATGGGAAGAAAAGCTGACGGGGCCGAAGCAGACGCTCTGCAGGCAATTATTACAGAGGCGGCCGGACCACTTGCCAAGATCCATCGAGTGGTGCAAAGCCGGGATGTCGAGATTCGAGATCTCGACGAGGGAGTGACCCCAGAAGAGGTCATCGAAGCCCTAAAGGAGAACAAAATCTCGACATCCAGCGCCAAACTAAGACCGGCGCACAGCGGCACCCAAGCGTGCATGATAAAACTGCCGTGCACGCCAGAGACCGACGCCCTGCTGAGAAACGGGCGCATCAAGATCGGTCTCGTGAGGTGCCGCATCAGAGAAAGCGTCAAAGTTAGACGTTGCTACCGGTGCATGGGCTACGGGCACTTTGCAGCAAAATGCAAAGCGCCCGACCGCAGCAAATTGTGTCTACGATGCGGGCAGGATGGCCACAAAATTGCCAACTGTACCAACGCACCAAAATGCCCGCTCTGCACCGACAGCGACAACGGCGGACAGCGACGTCAACAAACCCCAGCAGCGCACACAAGCGGCAGTAGGCGGTGCCCTAAGTTTAGGGCGGAATGGGAAAGGTGTCTGAAGAACGCGACAAAATGATTCGCGTTCTTCAGATAAACCTAAACCACAGCCAGGCGGCTCAAGACCTGCTGCATCAGACGGCCAGCGAGCTGCGCGTAGATCTAGTCATCGTGTCGGAGCAACACAGAAACTCAGCAAGCCGATGGTACTCCGACACGGGCTCTAAAGCGGCGATCTACTTGCCAACGAGCTATCTACGTGTAGCAAACGCTCCGGAAGTCGGCGGAGACGGATACGTCTGGGTGGAGGCGGGAGGCTATAGAATATATAGCTGTTATTTCTCTCCCAACTCCACAATCGACGAGTTCGCCGACAGCCTGAGCGAGCTGGCCGAAAGTGTAAGAACGTCGACACTGCCCGTCATACTGGCCGGCGACTTCAACGCCAAGGCGCCGGAATGGGGAGCTGCGGTGACAGACAGTAGAGGAAGCTTGCTCTCGGAGATGGCGGCGCAAATGCGCCTACTAGCAGCAAACGTCGGCAACCACTACACGTTCGTCCGCGGAAATACCGGGTCAATCGTCGACGTGACGTTCGTCGACGAAGCTATCGCGAGTGGAATAAGGAACTGGAAAGTTCTCGACGTCTACTCGCATAGCGACCACCGGTACGTGAGCTTCGAGCTAACAACGAGCGCGAGAGCACCGCTTCGAAGAACTACCGAAGGATGGTGCGCGCGAAAGCTCGAAGTGACCGCCGTGGACGAAACGGTTGCAAGGAAGCGCGCAGCAGTCGTTGAATCCGCAAAAAGCGGCACCGGAGCGGAGGACGTCGTCCGCTCACTCAACGACGTGCTGCGAGAAAGCTGCGAGGCGTCAATGCCGAGGCGGAGCCGGGGGGCACGTCGGAAGCCGGTCTACTGGTGGAACGACACCGTAGCCGACCTGAGACGAGAGTGCCTATCCCGCCGCCGGGCAGCGCAAAGAAGACCGACTGTAGAAAACGGTCAAGCTTACCAAGAGGCTAGAAAAGCGCTCAAAGTAGCCATCAAAGAGAGCAAAGCGCGATGCTGGGAAGAGCTCTGCAAGTCGGTCGACGACGACCCGTGGGGAAGACCGTACAAAATGGTACGAAAGAAGCTGGCGGTTGGTAACGAGGACCCATTCCTGAACAACGTTGCCAACCTCGAAACGGTAATTGCCAGCCTTTTCCCGCGGCACGTCAAGACCGACTGGAACATTCCAAACAACAGCATCGCCCCCGCAGAAGAGTTTCTTCCGTTCTCTAAGGAAGAGCTGCTGGCAGCCTCAAACCGGCTCAAACCAGCAAAGGCACCGGGACCGGACTGCGTTCCAAACGCAGTCATCAAACGCGTAGCCGAGAAAGATCCCGAGTTGCTGCTAGCAGCTTTGAACGCCTGCCTTGCCCAAGGGACATTTGCCGCCCCGTGGAAACGGCAAAAGTTAGTCCTGATACCTAAGGGCAAAGCAGGGCCGCCCGGCCCGTCGGCCTACAGACCTCTGTGTATGCTAGACGGAGTCGGAAAGCTACTGGAGAGGATGCTACTACAGCGCCTCCAGTACGCCTTGGAGAACGAAGAAAGCGGGCTGTCACCGCAGCAATTTGGATTTCGCCCCGGACGCTCCACCGTAGACGCCATCAGCCAAGTCGTGCAGACGGTGAGGCTGGCATGGCAGGGGAGCGTCAAGAGGAGCGAGCACGTCGTGTTGATCGCGTTGGACGTTCGCAACGCGTTCAACACGGCGAACTGGAGCACGACTCTCACCGCACTCGCCAACATCGGAGTTCCAGTATACCTGCTGAAAATGGCAAAAAGCTATTTCAGCGGCAGGATACTGGAGTACGAGTGCATGGGCAAGAAATTCCAGCAGGAGGTCACAGCTGGCGTTCCTCAAGGGTCGGTCCTCGGACCGGCACTTTGGAACGCTATGTACGACGGACTGCTGCGACTGCCCATGCCCGAAGGCGCGAGCATCGTAGCGTTCGCGGACGACGCGGCCGTACTCGTGAAGGGGAAAACCGCGACGAATCTGCGACTCGTTGCCGAAACTGCACTAATTCACGTGAAGAGCTGGCTGGACGGAGCAGGACTAGAGCTCGCCGTCCACAAGACGGAAGCCATGCTCTTCACGCGTCGCAGAAAGCTGTCGCCGCCTTCGATCGCCATAGACGGCTTCGAGGTGCCCTACAAGCGGTCACTGCGATACCTAGGAGTCTGGCTCGATGACAAGCTGCGCTTCGCGAAACACGCGGAGATGGCAGCTGCGAAGGCGGCGAGAACGGCGAACGAACTCGCCAGGCTGATGCCGAACGTCGGTGGACCGAAATACAAGAGAAGAAAACTCTACAACGAAGTGGTCCACTCTATCCTACTCTATGGGGCCCCAGTGTGGGCGGACGCCATGAGAGTGGATAGGACGAGGCTCAGTCTGGCTAGAGTTCAACGAAGGAGTGCGCTGAGAGTCGCCTCGGCTTACAGGACAGTCTCGGAAGACGCCATCCTGGCCTTATCCGCAATTCCGCCCGTCGACCTGCTAGCGAAGGAGAGGCAGGCGATTTATAAAGGACGAGCGACGAAGGAACGGGCCAGGGAGCTGACCATGCAGGAGTGGCAAAGTCGGTGGGACGCCTCCGTTAAGGGAAGATGGACGCATAGGCTCATCGGGGATCTGAAGGCTTGGAGCCAGAGGAAACACGGTGAGCTAAGCTACCATCTTTCCCAGGCGATCACCGGACACGGGTGCTTCGGTGCCTACCTCAACAAAATAGGCAAAGAGGCAACCCGTGGGTGCCATCACTGCGAAAGTGACACCGACGACGCAGAACACACTTTGTTCGGCTGCTCAGCATGGGAAGAGCAAAGGGCACAATTAAGAGCTGCGATCGGGGTTGAGGAACCCCTGACTCCCGAAAGCATGACGCCCTCCATGCTGAGCTGCCAGTCTGCATGGTCAGCTTGGGTTATATTCGCAACTGATGTCTTGAAAACTAAAGAAAGTGAAGAGAGACTCCGCCGACAAGGCGGTCGTTAGTAAACAAAAAACTAACAAGACAACTGACATCGCGAAGTAATGCCTAACGGCGGTTTCCGGGACGTCCGTGGTGAGTAGGTGGGGGTAGGTTTTAGTCAGTAAGAATCTGACACTATCCTCCGGCGTTGCCGGGGGATGTCTTATGCAAGATTTCCTACCTCCGGAAAAAAAAAAAAAAAAAAAAAAAAAAAAAAAAGGTTAGGTTAGGTTAGGTTAGGTTAGGTTAGGTTAGGTTGAGTCGTGCGCCGCACCCCGAACGGAGCGGATCGTTTTGCGCGAGCTCCGCCGCTCGCCGCCGGCTCAAGGAGTAAACATTCGCCTACCGAGGCGAATGTAGTATCAGTGTGTGCGCGTTCTCCAGCCCTCTCCGATAAGCCATTAAGAGCTTCGGTAGGACGACGGAGAGCGCAGATAATCGAGAAAGATCGATGTTTTTATGATTTTTCAAACGTCGATCTCGAGTGCGAAATTAACATCAAATGTGCGGGGGGTTTCCCTGACCCCAAAACAAAGTTTTCAGTACCAAAAAGTGACCCAGTGCGACGCAAGGGAACATTTTGTGAAGTGCGCGTCCCGGCGGCCATTTTGTTTGCCACGCCCGGCCGCTCAGCTGATCGCCACGTGGCGCGGCAGATCGCAGCGCCACACACACATCAACGGCGTGACTGCGCAACTAAGCTCTGGCGGACAACCCTAAATAATAACATATTTACACCGATATTAACACTTTTAAAAAAAAATAAAAATTCAAATTATAAAAACTTAAACTTAACAACTAAATTACTTCTAAAATAAAAATAATTTTTATAAAATCAAACTTAAAAAACTAAATACTTCAACAAATAACATTCCAGTAAATAATAATACAAACTGCAAAAAATTAAAACTGAACAACTAAACTACTTCTATACAACTTAATTAACTTATAAATTTTAACTATAAACTACCACCTTGTGCGCGCTCTCGATACCTCTCCGATAAGCCCGCAAGAGCTTTGCTAGGACGACGGAGAGAGCAGAAAATCGAAAAAGATCGATGTATTTACGATTTTTCAAACGTCGATCTTGGAGGCGCAAGTGACATCAAAATGCGCGGAGTGTTGCCCTTAACACAAAACAAAGTATTCATCCCTAAAAAGTGACCCAGTGCGACGCAAGGGAACATTTTGTGAAGTGCGCGTCCCGGCGGCCATTTTGCTTGCCACGCCCGGCCGCTCAGCTGATCGCCACGTGGCGCGGCAGATCGCAGCGCCACACACACATCAACGGCGTGACTGCGCAACCAAGCTCTGGCGGACAACCCTAAATAATAACATATTTACACCGATATTAACACTTTTAAAAAAAAAATAAAAATTCAAATTATAAAAACTTAAACTTAACAACTAAATTACTTCTAAAATAAAAATAATTTTTATAAATCAAACTTAAAAAATTAAATACTTCAACAAATAACATTCCAGTAAATAATAATACAAACTGCAAAAAACTAAAACTTAACAACTGAACTACTTCTATACAACTCAATTCACTTATAAATCTAAACTATAAACTATCATCGTGTGCGCGCTTTTGAGACCTCTCCGATAAGCCCTCAAGAGCTTTGCTAGGACGACGGAGAGAGCAGAAAATCGAAAAAGATCGATGTATTTACGATTTTTCAAACGTCGATTCTGGAGGCGCAAGTGACATCAAAATTCGCGGAGGGTTGCCCTTAACACAAAGCAAAGCATTCATCCCTAAAAAGTGACCCAGTGCGACGCAAGGGAACACTTTGTGAAGTGTGCGTCCCGTCGGCCATCTTGTTTGCCACGCCCGGCCGCTTCGGTGATCTCCACGCGGCGCGGCAGATCGCAGCGCCACACACACACCAACGGCGTGACTGCGCAACTAAGCTCTGGCGGACAACCCTAAACAAAAACATATTTACACCGATACTAACACTTTTGGGGAAAAAAAAAAAAAAAAAAAAAAATAAAAATTCAAACTATAAAAACTTAAACTTAACAACTAAATTACTTCTAAAATAAAAATAATTTATAAAATCAAACTTAAAAAATTAAATACTTCAACAAATAACATTCCAGTAAATAATAATTCAAACTGCAAAAATTAAAACTGAACAATTTGACTCTACATTCTAACCTCAATAACTTGCAAATATAATTACCTATACAAATAAACTAACCATGTCACCGGAAGCAACCGACCGCGAAGCCCGCATCACTAAGGAAGTAATGGACCTTGCGAGGTTTATCGTTAGCCACCCGAACGTCCACAAACCCATAAAGGAGGGCATAATGATGCTAAGGCTGATCCTGGCAGAAAACACGGTCAAAGCTAAGCCCGATACCTGCACCAAACCAGCCACGGCCGCACCAGCAGCGCAGACTTCCTTACGCAGCCACAAACCTCCAGCACCCGACCAATTGGAGCCAAAAAGCCTGCAAACAACAAATCCGGTACCAAAACAGCCACGGGAGAGAACCAAGACGCCCTCCAGGCCCGATGCAACCTCTAACGCCGCTAAAAAGCCGCCTTCTAAAGATCACAAGGTGGCCGGCCGCAGAAAACTAGCAAAGGCCACCAAGGAGAACAAAAAAGCGGCGCAAAACCCTACACCTCCAGCCGCCACCACAAACAAGAAAACCGCGCCTAGGCCACGCAGAGGAGCCCCAACGACCGAGACGCTCGTGCTTACCTGCAGCGGAGAAGCCCCAAAATCGTACGCGAGCATACTCCGCCAGGTAAGCGTCGCCATGAAGGGCACCGGTGTCGACGTTCGCACCAACAAGCGCACCCAGAAGGGGGAGCTGGTCCTTCGACTAGGAAGAGGCGGCGAAGGAGCCGACGCTCTAAAAGCCGCTCTTATGGAGGCGGCAGGACCGGGAGCGACAGTTGTCAGGCCAACCAGAGCAGCAGATACAACAACAATCACCCTGAGGGATCTCGACTACAACGCGTCCGTCGGCGACATCACGGAGGCACTAGCGGAGTCCCTCAGCGAGGGAGTCGGCAACATCATAATCTTGGCACAGAGAGATGCCTACTGCGACACACAAGTGTGCGTCGCAAAAGTGCCCCACACTGCCAAACTAGACACCTTGCTGAGGAACGGGCGAATAAGGATCGGACTAAAGCGATGCCGCATTAGGATCCGCGCCGACCCGCTCAGATGCTACCGATGCGCCGCCTACGGCCACGTCGCCTCGCGATGCAAGGCGCCTGACCGATCCGGACTCTGCAGAAGCTGCGCGCAGCCAGGGCACAAAGCCGCCGACTGCAAATGCGAAGTAAGGTGCATCGTCTGCGACAACCACAGCCGCAACGCAGCCGCCGCCGCGCATCGCTATGGCAGCGCCCAATGCCCCGCTTTCAGAGCTGAGCTCGAGCGCTGTCAAAAAGCTGCGAAGCACCATGCAGACGAACAGCTCCAGACCTGCGCAACTCAGCCACAGCAGCCCACTACTGACAGAGAGAGCCGACAAGCAGTCTCGATTCAGCCAGAACAGGAGGATCCCGAGGCGACATGTTGCCTATAAACTGAAAGAGCTACTACCGCAAGGAAAACTGCATCGCGTCACACGTACGCGGGGCAGTGAGAGATAGGGAGGTCGAAAGATGATAAATCACCTCTCGAACTACCCAAGAAAGAAGACCATCAGCGACGTCAAAGCGCTAAAAAGAAGAGCGTCAACCGCCAGAATAACTGCGTCGCGTTAAATAAACGCGACGCAGCGAGAGACAGGGACCTAAGAGGTAAATATTTTTGCCTTTGTCCTGTTCTGGATTCAGCCAGAACAGGAGGATCCCGAGGCGACATGTTGCCTATAAACTGAAAGAGCTACTACCGCAAGGAAAACTGCATCGCGTCACACGTACGCGGGGCAGTGAGAGATAGGGAGGTCGAAAGATGATAAATCACCTCTCAAACTACCCAAGAAAGAAGACCATCAGCGACGTCAAAGCGCTAAAAAGAAGAGCGTCAACCGCCAGGATAACTGCGTCGCGTTAAATAAACGCGACGCAGCGAGAGACAGGGAGGTTAAGAGGTAAATATTTTTGCCTTTTGTCCTACCCGAGACAACGGAAGAGCGCAAGAAGTGCGCCGGGCCACGCTGCCTCTCGAAGCATTACAGTCAAGTTAAGTACCGAGAGGCAGTAGGAGCGGAGGGGGGGTTTTAGTGGGTAAGAATCCCACACTGCCACTGTATCTGTAGACACGGTGGCGCCTTTTGAAGGTTTCCCCCCCTCACAGAAAAAAAAAAAAAAAAAAAAAAAAAAGGTTAGGTTAGGTTAGGTTAGGTTAGGTTAGGTTAGGTTAGGAAAAAAAAGCAGCGGGTAACAAACCGCGCAGAAAGAGAAGAGCCAAATTGGCAGAGACCACCCTTGTGCTCACCTGTGCCGGCGAAGCGCCAAAGTCCTACGCCAGCATCCTGCGTCAGGTCAGCGTAGCCACAAAAGGGACCACTCTCGACGTCCGCGCCACTAAGCGCACCCAGAAAGGCGAACTGCTGCTTCGCCTGGGAAAAAACGGCGAAGGATCTGACGTCCTTCAAACTGCATTAATAGAAGCGGCAGGACCTGGAGCTAAGGTGACCAGGCCCACAAGCACAGCCACCATGACGGTCATAATCCGCGATCTGGACGAAGGCGTCATCGCAGCAGACGTGATCGAATCAATAGCTGAGTCTCTTGGCGACTCAGAAAAAGAAAAGATTACGATTATCAGCTTAAAAGAGGCCTATTGCGGGACTCAAGTTTGCGTCGCCAAAGTGCCACACACCGCCAGGACCGACGCTCAGCTAAAAGAGGGGCGCATCAAGATCGGCCTAGTACGATGTCGCATCAGAATGCGCATCGACATGCTAAGGTGCTACCGATGCTCAGCATACGGCCACACTGCCACGCGGTGCAGGGCGCCCGACCGCTCGGGACTTTGCAGAAGCTGCTGGAAGACTGGACACAAAGCGAGCGAATGTAAAAGTGTACCAAGATGCATCGTCTGCACCAGCATAACTGACAACTTAGCCACAGCTCCGCACCGCTACGGAAGCGCTGACTGCCCTGCTTTTAGAGCGGAGCTAGCGCGCTGCAGAAAAGCCTCGAAATGTCAGTACGGTTTCTGCAAATAAACCTCAACAAATGCAGGGCTGCGCAAGACTTGCTGCAGCAAACTATAGTTGACGAGCGCACAGACGTCGCAATAGTCTCTGAGCAGAACCACAACTTACCGCGGCGCTGGCATTCTGATAAAGGGTCAAATGCCGCTCTTCATTTGCCATCCAGCAGCCGTCTGCTTCTGACCAACGCTGCAAACGCCCTCAGCACCGTCGGCTGGACCTGGATAGAGCTGGGCGACTTACGCGTTTACAGCTGCTACTTTTCGCCGAACTCCCCTATGGAAGACTTTAACCGCAGCATCGCCGGCCTAGAAGAGAGCGTCCGAACATCGACGCTCCCGGTCATCGTAGCAGGCGATTTTAATGCAAAATCCGTCGAATGGGGTGCAGCATCTACCGACGCAAGAGGAGCTCTTCTTTGCGACATGGCGTCAAACCTGCACCTGCACGTTGCCAACACGGGAGGAGAGTTTACCTTCGTTCGGGGCAGCACGGGGTCAGTAATCGACGTCACGTTCATCGATGAAGCCCTAGCGGGAAGAATTGTTGGATGGCGCGTGCTAGATGTCCACTCGCACAGCGACCACCGCTACGTCAGCTTCGAGCTTGCCGACCGAAGCCACAAGCCACCGCCGCACACAGCGCGGGGCTGGTGCGTTCGAAAACTAGACCGCGAGGCCCTTGACAAATTGGTAGCTACTAGGAGCGAGACGGTCAAAGGCATCGCGCGATCGGACGCCTCAGCGGAAAAAGTAGTACGCTCGCTAAACGAGCTCCTGCGCGATGCCTGCGACGCATCGATGCCCAAGCGCGGCTCAAATCTACACCGGAAACCGGCCTACTGGTGGACGGATGAGATCGCTGACCTGCGAGGCGCCTGCACAGCGTCCCGCAGACGCGCCCACAGGCACCATTTCGCCGTGCCACAAGAACGCCAGGACTACAAGAACGCTAAAAACGCGCTGCGCCTAGCTATTAAGCAAAGCAAAGCGCGCAGCTGGGACGAACTCTGCAAGTCGGTCGACGAAAATCCTTGGGGGCTGCCGTACAGGATAGTACGCAATAAACTAAGCGTCCGGAACGAAGACCACTACCTGAACAACCATGAAACCATGGAGGCGGTGGTCGACGGACTGTTCCCGCGGCACCCCACTACCGACCGAACTGCAACCTGCGACCCAGCAGCAGAGCTTCCAAGCGGAGTCCTGCCGTTCTCCAAAGAAGAGCTGCAGGGAGCGGCACAGCGAATCAACTCCGCAAGGGCGCCGGGACCCGACGGCGTCCCGAACGCCGTCCTGAAGCGCATCGCTGAGAAGGATCCCGAGCTGCTTCTCGCAGCCCTCAACTCGTGCCTCGCCGAAGGAATCTTCGACGCGTCTTGGAAGCGCCAAAGGCTGGTTCTAATACCAAAGGGCACCAAGGCGACACCCGGTCCCTCAGCATACCGTCCACTTTGCATGCTGGACGGCCTGGGCAAGATCTTAGAGAGGCTGATCCTGGAACGGCTCCAGACAGTACTGGAGGACACCGAAAAAGGGCTCTCGCCTCATCAGCACGGCTTCCGCCGAGGGCGCTCGACAACAGGCGCCATCAAACAGGTGATCGAAACCGTCCGCGAAGCCTGGCAGGGAAGCGTCAAGCGCAGCGCAAACGTCGTGTTGATCGCGCTCGACGTCCGAAACGCGTTCAACTCGGCTCGCTGGAGCTCCATCCTAGTAGCTCTGGCTAAAATCGGCACTCCAGCATACTTGATCCGAATGATCGAAAGTTACTTCTCGGACAGGGTGCTGCAGTACGAATGCATGGGCGAAAGCTTTCAGCGAGCGGTCACTGCAGGCGTTCCCCAGGGTTCGGTCTTAGGACCCGCTCTCTGGAACGTCATGTACGATGGACTGCTGAGAGCGCCCATGCCCGACGAAGCCAGAATGGTCGCCTTCGCGGACGACGTCGCCATTTTGATTACCGGAAAGTCTACGACGTCCATCAAAATTGCCGGCGAAGAGGCCCTGCGAAGCGTCAAGAGTTGGCTAGACGGCGCCGGACTGGAGCTTGCAGTCCAGAAAACAGAAGCTGTGCTTTTCACCAGGCGCAGGCAACTAGAGCCGCCCAAACTCGTCTTTGACGGCTTCGAGGTTCCTTTTAGCAGATCGTTGAGGTACCTCGGAGTTCACCTTGACGACAAGCTTCGATTTGCGGTACACGCAGACAAGGCGGCGACTAAGGCGGCGATCGTCGGTGAGGAACTCGCCAGATTGATGCCGAACATCGGAGGACCAAAATCAAAACGTCGACGCCTATACAACGAAGTGGTCCACTCCATCCTCCTCTACGGAGCCCCTGTATGGGCCGACTCCATGAGGGTGGAGAGAACTCGGCTCAAACTGGCTAGAGTTCAGAGAACCAGCGCATTAAGGGTCGCTTCGGCATATCGCACGGTCTCCGAAGCAGCCACTCTCACCGTCTCCGGCATACCGCCTATTGACCTCCTCGCGTTCGAAAGACAACGCATCTACAACGGGCAGTCGAAAGACGACGCCAAAAAAGTCACTTTCGAACGCTGGAGGGAACGTTGGAACGAGTCACCTAAGGGTCGCTGGACTCACCGGCTTATACCGGACCCGAAAGTCTGGAGTGAAAGAAAGCAAGGCGAACTGAGCTTCCACCTCACTCAGGTGCTAACCGGACACGGCTGCTTCGGCACCTATCTTAAGAGAATAGGCAAAGAAGCCACCGAAGAGTGTCACCACTGCGGAGACGCAAAAGATGATGCTGACCACACCCTATTTAAGTGCGCGGCATGGACGGAAGAACGAACCCGGCTAAAAGAAGCCCTCGGCGAAGACGTAAACAACGACAACCAAGTGTCAGCCGAGCAGATGGTCCCGTCTATGTTGCAGTCCAAGGAAAAGTGGACAGCGTGGACATCTTTTGCGACAACAGTAATGCAGGCAAAAGAGGACGACGAGCGACGCAGGCGACAAGCCCTGCAAAGTTCTCCACCTCTAGCCGAACCACCATAACAGCAGCGCGCGCGTGCGAACAGCGTTAGGAGCAGACGCCGACTGCTGAGCAGTTTACGACTAGCGAAGTGATCGACAGACGTTGCACCCACAACCGCACGCGCGCAGCATTAAAGGCAGCCGACGACAGTCGCACGGTTCGCGAAAGGCAAGCGATCGACTGTCATCGCAAGAAGCATCAGACGACTGCAGTCGCACAAAAGCGACCAATAGCCGTCAGGCAAGGAGAGACAGGGGGCTCGAGAAGTGATCGATTTATTTTGTCACTTCTCTAGCTACCCGAGACAAAATGAAGTGCGCTAGAAGTGCGCCGGGCCACGCTGCCTCTCGAAGCATTACAGACAAGTTAAGTACCGGGAGGCAGTAGGAGCGGAGGAGGGTTTTAGTGGGTAAAAATCCCACACTGTCACCTTTCTGTTGAAACAGTGGCGCCTTTTGAAGGTTTCCCCTCTCAAGAAAAAAAAAAAAAAAAAAAAAAAAAAAAAAAAAAAAAAAAGGTTAGGTTAGGTTAGGTTAGGTTAGGTTAGGTTAGGTTAGGTTAGGTTAGGTTAGGTTAGGTTAGGTTAGGTTAGGTTAGGTTAGGTTAGGTTAGGTTAGGTTAGGTTAGGTTAGGTTAGGTTAGGTTAGGTTAGGTTAGGTTAGTCGCGCACTGGCACTTATACAGAGAGGACGTGCGGCCGGTGCTCACGGCGAAAGGGGCGCAGGCCCAACAGGCGGGCGCATTCCCCAGCAATCTTGAAGATTGGAAGACCAGCTGGACAGACCAGCTGCTGGAGAAAGTGACAACTTTTACAGTGATAGTGAGACACTGAAAGTGCTCCTGGGAAAGCCGAAAAACCTGGACTCGGAATTTTCCGGGTTTTCACCTTATTTTTCCGAGCTTTTCCGACATTTGGAGGAATTTTAAAATTTTCCGGATTTTCCGAATTTTCCGAAAGTTTTTCCGGTACCAGCAACTGACACAAAAAAACCGAGTTCTTAAAGGCACTTTTCCGGGATTTTTCCTGGTAAGTAATTGGTTTTTCCAGAATTTTCCGGGCTTTTTGGGTTAATGAATTGCACACCGACAGCATTCCAATAAAATTTCCCGGAATTTCTAAAGTTGGAAGGAAAATTTTCCGAATTTTCCAGACTTCCTCGTGTGTCAAACTTTGCAAAGAAGAAAAAATTTTGTTATTTTATTTTCTTTTCAAAGACTTCAGGGACTTGTACAATTAGTTACTAAGGGTTAGTTTAGATTTTTTTTTGTTTCTTGTTTTTTTTATTTTGGAAAAAAATATGGAGTTACAGTGGGAGCGAATAAAGGCTGCCATCGAGCATTTAGAAGGGTTTATCAAGGGGCACAGAAATGTGCACTCCCCGATAAAAGAAGGAGTGTTAGAGATAAGGCGGGCTTTTAACGCCATAAAAGAGGCCACTAGGCAAACTGCAAGGACCGCTTTGACGCCGGCTCTTGCATCGGAGACTTGTTCTGTCGCAGTACCTGTGATGACAGCTGCGCCTTCGCAGGCGCCTAAACCTGTGACTACACCGGTACCAGCACAGGCGGACTGGCAGCTTGCAAAGCCGCCTAAAAAAAACGAAAAAAGGAGGGCGCCAAAGGACACAGCGAGTGTCGTACAGGCGCAGGCACAGGCGAAGAAAAACGCTCTGTCAAAAAGCGCTCCCGCGAAGGTCACCTCGAACACGACAAAAAGGGACGCCAAAACGCGAGCCCCACTCGGCCCGCGAAACGAGGCAATCGTGATTGCGACTGGCAAAATCACGTACGCGGAAGTGATCCGCGCAATCAGAAAATCGGTAGTGCTTCCAGAGCAAGCAGAAGTAAAAAAAATCCGAAAAACACGAAGTGGAGAAGTGCTTCTAGAATTGAAGCGCGGATCACAAAACGCGACGGAGCTTCTCGCAGCGATTGCCTCCGAAATGGGCGAGGAAAACCCCGCGAAAATTCTCACTCCCCAAACGAGAGTGACTTTGCGGGATCTCGACGGCGGCACAGACATAGAGGAGGTCAAAGAGGCGTTAGCTGCAGCTCAACCAGAGCTGAAGGACCTCAAAGTTCTTTCGCTGCGACCCTCCTACGGCGGAACACAGACAGCAGTGGTCTTACTGCCCACAGAGCATGCTGTGAAACTTCTAAAAATTGGAAAAGTCCGCGTCGGCTGGATCAACAGCCGCGTGCGGGAAGCCCCACGGCAACCGGAACGCTGCTACAGGTGCCGCGAAACAGGCCACATCGCAGCGAAATGCACATCCCCCAGAGACAGGAGCAAAGAGTGCTTTCGCTGCGGTCTAGAGGGCCACAAGGCAGCGACGTGTTCCGGCAAGAAGGTCGCCGCGATGGAAACGAGCGCATCAACGTCCTGCAAATAAACCTTAACGGGTGCAGGACGGCCCAAGACTTGATGATGCACACTTCCATCGAAAAAGGCGCGGACTTAGTGCTCATATCAGAGCAACACCACCATTCTTCGCACCGTTGGTACGGAGGATCTGGCTGCAAGTGCGCCATTTATGTGCCGTCGTCGAGACTTAGGGAGAGCGGCGTCGGAACGGCAGACGGTGAGGGCTTCGTATGGGTCGAGGCCGGGGGGATACGGTTTTACAGCTGTTATTACTCCCCGAACTCGCCCATCGAGGCTTTCATCGGCGACATGGCCCGGCTAGCGGAGGACGTCAGGACTTCGACACTGCCCGTCGTCGTCGCCGGGGACTTTAACGCCAAGGCACCGGAGTGGGGATCATCCACGACGGACCGCCGAGGAGTTGTGCTTTCGGAGACGGCGTCGCAGCTTCACCTGCACGCGGCTAATCGAGGAAGCGCCTTCACATTTCGACGTGGAGATAGCGGTTCCATATTAGACGTATCATTCACAAGCGAGTCGATCGCAAATCGAATTGCGAAATGGGAAGTTCTGGAAAATACATACTCGGGCAGCGACCACTTATACATAGAGTTTCAGCTTGCCGATCGAGCAGAAAGAAGCAGACTTCCCACAAGCACCGGTTGGGCGGTCAGCAAGCTGGACAGCGATAAGCTGGACAGGGCGGTGGCCGCCGAGAGAAGCAAAGTGATCGACTTGGCACGCAGAGGAGCACCAGCCGAGATCACCGTGAAGGCGCTCAACGACCTCCTTAGCCGCGGCTGCGATGCGTCCATGCCTCCAAGAAGAGGACAGCTTCGTAGGCCGACCTACTGGTGGACCGAAGCGATCGCGGAACTTCGCCGAAAGTGTCTCTCTGCGCGACGAAGAGCGCAGAGAAGACGCGGTGACGAGTCGCTTCGAGAAGCTTATAAGGGAGCCCGGAAAGCTCTCAACATCGAGATCAGCACAAGCAAATCGCGATGCTGGAACGAGATGTGCGCCACGCTGGCCCTAGACCCGTGGGGCACACCGTATAAACTTGTAAGGAAAAAGCTGCGAAGAGCGACCGTCGACCCATACCTCGAAAATGAAGAAAATATGGAATTAATAGTCGACGGCCTCTTCCCGCAGCATCCGGAACTATCCAAAATAAGCATCGCAGCAGACAACGCCGAAAACAACTCCCTTCTGTTCAGCGTGGAAGAATTGACCGATGCTGCAAAAAGGCTTAGTGTGAAAAAGGCTCCTGGCCCGGACGGCGTGCCTAATGCAGTCATACGCCAAATCGCCGCAACAGACCCAGAACTGCTGCTTGCTGCTTACAACACGTGCCTTAGCGAGGGCACGTTTGCCAAACCCTGGAAAAGGCAGAGGCTTGTGCTGATCTCCAAGGGCAAGGGAGCTGAACCCGGTCCATCCGCGTACCGCCCCCTGTGCATGCTGGACGGTTGTGGCAAAATATTAGAGAGATTGATCCTACAGCGCCTCCACGCCACTCTAGAAGACCAAACGACCGGACTGTCGGAGAAGCAGCATGGCTTTCGCTCCGGCAGATCCACAATTAAAGCTATCGAGAGCGTCGTAGCAAGAGTAAGGAAGGCGTGGGAAGGCAGCGTTAAAGCTAGCAGCCACGCTGTACTTATAGCTCTCGACGTACGAAACGCCTTTAATTCGGCCAGATGGACACTAATTTTAAAAGCGCTGACAGAAAAGAAAGCTCCAGCGCCCCTAGTGAGACTCGTCGAGAGCTATTTCGCTGATAGGGTGCTGGAGTACGAAAGCGGGGCTAGTAAACGCCTCCGCCGAGTGACGGCAGGCGTTCCGCAGGGGTCGGTACTCGGACCTACACTCTGGAACGTTATGTACGACGAGCTGCTGCGAGTGGCCATGCCGGACGGCGTGGAACTCGTCGCCTTCGCGGACGACGTCGCGGTGATGGCCACCGCTAAGACGACCACGCAGCTGCAGACTGTCGCAGAAGAGGCGCTACATGCGATCCAGAGATGGATGGACCACGCCGGGCTCACGCTAGCGACTGAGAAGACCGAAGCAGTCTTCTTCACTAGGAAGCGGAAGCTACCGCCGCCCAAGATAGCTTGGAACGGCAACATAGTAGCTTTCAAAAGAGCAATACGCTACTTGGGCGTGCAAATCGACGACAAGCTGCGTTTTGCAGCCCACGCGGAAGCGACTGCGGCCAAAGCCGCCAGAGTCGCTGAAGATCTCGCCAGGCTGATGCCGAACGTGGGTGGACCCAAGCAGAGAAGAAGAAACCTGTATAATGAGGTGGTCCACTCAGTCCTTCTCTACGGCGCCCCGATATGGGCGCAAGCGACGAAAATAGAGAGGACTCGGCTCACACTGGCGAGAGTCCAACGCAGAAGCGCTCTGAGGGTAGCTTCCGCCTACAGGACAGTGTCCGAGGATGCCATCTTAGCCCTGTGCGGCATTCCACCGTTGGACCTACTCGCCTTAGAGAGGCAGTCGGTCTACTACGGACAAGAGAAAGCAGCCGCCAGAAAGGCGACATTCACGGAGTGGCAGCGAAGATGGAACGAGTCCACCAAAGGCAGGTGGACGCACAGACTAGTCGCCGACCTGTCCGCCTGGACGGGAAGGACACACGGCGGCGAGCTGTCGTTCCATCTTACGCAAGTAATGACCGGGCACGGCTGCTTCGGTCAGTATCTTAGAAGAATCGGCAAGACAGCAAGCGCCGCGTGCCTCCACTGCGACACCGCTGAAGACGACGATGCAGAGCACACCGTCTTCAAGTGCACAGCGTGGACGGCGAACAGAGCGGCGCTGGAAAGGGCCATAGGAAGAACTGCATCAGCAGACACTATGGTCCAATCCATGCTGGAAAGCCGAATAAACTGGGAGGCATGGACGGATTATGCGTCCGACGTCATAAAAATAAAAGAAGAAGCTGAAAGAAAGCTCAAGATAGCGGCCCTGACGGGACAGAGTCTCTAAACTGGACGAGCTGAAGTGCAATATCGGAAGATAGTACCGGCCGTCCAGGAGAGGGCTGGGGAGAGGTTTTAGCCGGTAGGTCGCTGCTTGCAGCGGAATCCGGCACAATCACCAGCAATCTGGACGCTGGTGAAGTCTTTCGAAGATTTCCTCTCCTCACAACAAAAAAAAAAAAAAAAAAAAAAAGGTTAGGTTAGGTTAGGTTAGGTTAGGTTAGGTTAGGTTGCGCAGCTGGGACGAACTCTGCAAGTCGGTCGACGAAGATCCTTGGGGGCTGCCGTACAGGATAGTACGCAATAAACTTAGCGTCCGGAACGAAGACCACTACCTGAACAACCATGAAACCATGGAGGCGGTGGTCGACGGACTGTTCCCGCGGCACCCCACTACCGACCGAACTGCAACCTGCGACCCAGCAGCAGAGCTTCCAAGCGGAGTCCTGCCGTTCTCCAAAGAAGAGCTGCAGGGAGCGGCACAGCGAATTAACTCCGCAAGGGCGCCGGGACCCGACGGCGTCCCGAACGCCGTCCTGAAGCGCATCGCTGAGAAGGATCCCGAGCTGCTTCTCGCAGCCCTCAACTCGTGCCTCGCCGACGGAATCTTCGACGCGTCTTGGAAGCGCCAAAGGCTGGTTCTAATACCAAAGGGCACCAAGGCGACACCCGGTCCCTCAGCATACCGTCCACTTTGCATGCTGGACGGCCTGGGCAAGATCTTAGAGAGGCTGATCCTGGAACGGCTCCAGACAGTACTGGAGGACACCGAAAAAGGGCTCTCGCCTCATCAGCACGGCTTCCGCCGAGGGCGCTCGACAATAGGCGCCATCGAACAGGTGATCGAAACCGTCCGCGAAGCCTGGCAGGGAAGCGTCAAGCGCAGCGCAAACGTCGTGTTGATCGCGCTCGACGTCCGAAACGCGTTCAACTCGGCCCGCTGGAGCTCCATCCTAGTAGCTCTGGCTAAAATCGGCACTCCAGCATACTTGATCCGAATGATCGAAAGTTACTTCTCGGACAGGGTGCTGCAGTACGAATGCATGGGCGAAAGCTTTCAGCGAGCGGTCACTGCAGGCGTTCCCCAGGGTTCAGTCTTAGGACCCGCTCTCTGGAACGTCATGTACGATGGACTGCTGAGAGCGCCCATGCCCGACGAAGCCAGAATAGTCGCCTTCGCGGACGACGTCGCCATTTTGATTACCGGAAAGTCTACGACGTCCATCAAAATTGCCAGCGAAGAGGCCCTGCGAAGCGTCAAGAGTTGGCTAGACGGCGCCGGACTGGAGCTCGCAGTCCAGAAAACAGAAGCTGTGCTTTTCACCAGGCGCAGGCAACTAGAGCCGCCCAAACTCGTCTTTGACGGCTTCGAGGTTCCTTTTAGCAGATCGTTGAGGTACCTCGGAGTTCACCTTGACGACAAGCTTCGATTTGCGGTACACGCAGACAAGGCGGCGACTAAGGCGGCGATCGTCGGTGAGGAACTCGCCAGATTGATGCCGAACATCGGAGGACCAAAATCAAAACGTCGACGCCTATACAACGAAGTGGTCCACTCCATCCTCCTCTACGGAGCCCCTGTATGGGCCGACTCCATGAGGGTGGAGAGAACTCGGCTCAAGCTGGCTAGAGTTCAGAGAACCAGCGCATTAAGGGTAGCTTCGGCCTATCGCACGGTCTCCGAAGCAGCCACTCTCACCGTCTCCGGCATACCGCCTATTGACCTCCTCGCGTTCGAAAGACAACGCATCTACAACGGGCAGTCGAAAGACGACGCCAGAAAAGTCACCTTCGAACGCTGGAGGGAACGTTGGAACGAGTCACCGAAGGGTCGCTGGACTCACCGGCTTATGCCGGACCCAAAAGTCTGGAGTGAAAGAGGGCAAGGCGAACTGAGCTTCCACCTCACTCAGGTGCTAACCGGACACGGCTGCTTTGGCACCTATCTTAAGAGAATAGGCAAAGAAGCCACCGAAGAGTGTCACCACTGCGGAGACGCAAAAGATGATGCTGACCACACCCTATTTAAGTGCGCGGCATGGACGGAAGAACGAACCCGGCTCAAAGAAGCCCTCGGCGAAGATGTAAACAACGACAACCAAGTGTCAGCCGAGCAGATGGTCCCGTCTATGTTGCAGTCCAAGGAAAAGTGGACAGCGTGGACATCTTTTGTGACAACAGTAATGCAGGCAAAAGAGGACGACGAGCGACGCAGGCGACAAGCCCTGCAAAGTTCTCCACCGCTAGCCGAACCACCATAACAGCAGCGCGCGCGTGCGAACAGCGTTAGGAGCAGACGTCGACTGCCGAGCAGTTTACGACTAGCGAAGTGATCGACAGACGTCGCACCCACAACCGCACGCGCGCAGCATTAAAGGCAGCCGACGACAGTCGCACGGTTCGCAAAAGGCAAGCGATCGACTGTCATCGCAAGAAGCATCAGACGACTGCAGTCGCACAAAAGCGACCAATAGCCGTCAGGCAAGGAGAGACAGGGGGCTCGAGAAGTGATCGATTTATTTTGTCACTTCTCTAGCTACCCGAGACAAAATGAAGTGCGCTAGAAGTGCGCCGGGCCACGCTGCCTCTCGAAGCATTACAGACAAGTTAAGTACCGAGAGGCAGTAGGAGCGGAGGGGGGTTTTAGTGGGTAAGAATCCCACACTGCCACTGTATCTGTAGACACGGTGGCGCCTTTTGAAGGTTTTCCCCCCTCACAGAAAAAAAAAAAAAAAAAAAAGGTTAGGTTAGGTTAGGTTAGGTTAGGTTAGGTTAGGTTAGGTTAGGTTGGGGTTCGAAGGCTGATACTAGGCATTGGTGAAACGCGGCGTGCTGGACGCCGTGTTTCTATAAAAAGCCAATACGCCTCTGCGAATCACAGCAGCTCTGTCAGCAAGGCCGATTGTCAGGCGTCCTCGTCGCGGACCCCGGTAATGCAGTCACTGTTAACAACTGTGACTGTAGCTAACTGACGAAGGCCGAATGGCGAGCATCCTGCGCCATAAAACAGGACACCAGATAAGGGACGGAAAACCCTGACAGAAAACCAAGTCCCAATCCAAGGTGAGAAGCAGCGTGCCGAGGGATGCATGGCCACGGGGACTCTAAGCAGCGTGGTCGCAGACGATCTCTCGGGAGGACCAGCCGAATCTCCTGAGTAAGAAGGCTTATCCGGCCAAGCGGGGCTCTGGTCGGATGGACCATGTTCCCTAGCTAATCGTGGGATCAACTTATGGAGCAACTAACAAATAAAAACTTGACGTTAAAAAAAGCACTGGAGGACCTCGAAAAAGAAATTTTCGAGGTCGAAGAATTCACAAAGGCGCACGCAAACGCGCACAAACCGATCAAGGAAGGCATTAAAGCCATAAGGCTCGCCTTCCTTAAAA
The DNA here is from genome assembly GCF_051122295.1 of Plectrocnemia conspersa. Taxonomy (NCBI): domain Eukaryota; kingdom Metazoa; phylum Arthropoda; class Insecta; order Trichoptera; family Polycentropodidae; genus Plectrocnemia; species Plectrocnemia conspersa. Next base: position 17,697 of record NW_028277177.1, on the reverse strand, counting down.
CAGTGAAGGCAATTGACGGGATAAATGTCTCACCGAAGATTTCGGTAGGACACGCATCAACCCAAACCGTCGAAGCAACAAAGGAGATTGCAAAAGCAGCGCCCACTCCACGCCAAAAAGAAGAGGTACCGAAGAGGACGGCGCCCATCTCTAAAGGAGTAAACGGAGTAACCGCCAGACCGCAGGAAGGCTGGACTACAGTCGGGGCGGCAGGAAAAAAGAAGAAAAAGACGAAACTCGATTCTCAAACGAAAGAAAAAGAGGTGACGAAGGGGGACGACAAAGTCTCCACCGCACGTATCCGCAAAGCACCGGAGCCTGGGCCTACGATAAAGCCTAAAAATAGGCACCCCAAGGCAGGAAGAGTGCCCGCCGACACCATCATATTAAAAAAAGCTGATGGTGAAGGAGCTGCGTCCTACGCAGAAATTTTGCGTAGCGTCCACGCTTCGACAAAAAATAAAAAATTGGACGTCAAAGCCGTGCGAAAGACGCAGCGCGGAGAATTAATCTTCCGAATGGGAAGAAAAGCTGACGGGGCCGAAGCAGACGCTCTGCAGGCAATTATTACAGAGGCGGCCGGACCACTTGCCAAGATCCATCGAGTGGTGCAAAGCCGGGATGTCGAGATTCGAGATCTCGACGAGGGAGTGACCCCAGAAGAGGTCATCGAAGCCCTAAAGGAGAACAAAATCTCGACATCCAGCGCCAAACTAAGACCGGCGCACAGCGGCACCCAAGCGTGCATGATAAAACTGCCGTGCACGCCAGAGACCGACGCCCTGCTGAGAAACGGGCGCATCAAGATCGGTCTCGTGAGGTGCCGCATCAGAGAAAGCGTCAAAGTTAGACGTTGCTACCGGTGCATGGGCTACGGGCACTTTGCAGCAAAATGCAAAGCGCCCGACCGCAGCAAATTGTGTCTACGATGCGGGCAGGATGGCCACAAAATTGCCAACTGTACCAACGCACCAAAATGCCCGCTCTGCACCGACAGCGACAACGGCGGACAGCGACGTCAACAAACCCCAGCAGCGCACACAAGCGGCAGTAGGCGGTGCCCTAAATTTAGGGCGGAACGGGAAAGGTGTCTGAAGAACGCGACAAAATGATTCGCGTTCTTCAGATAAACCTGAACCACAGCCAGGCGGCTCAAGACCTGCTGCATCAGACGGCCAGCGAGCTGCGCGTAGATCTAGTCATCGTGTCGGAGCAACACAGAAACTCAGCAAGCCGATGGTACTCCGACACGGGCTCTAAAGCGGCGATCTACTTGCCAACGAGCCATCTACGTGTAGCAAACGCTCCGGAAGTCGGCGGAGACGGATACGTCTGGGTGGAGGCGGGAGGCTATAGAATATATAGCTGTTATTTCTCTCCCAACTCCACAATCGACGAGTTCGCCGACAGCCTGAGCGAGCTGGCCGAAAGTGCAAGAACGTCGACACTGCCCGTCATACTGGCCGGCGACTTCAACGCCAAGGCGCCGGAATGGGGAGCTGCGGTGACAGACAGTAGAGGAAGCTTGCTCTCGGAGATGGCGGCGCAAATGCGCCTACTAGCAGCAAACGTCGGCAACCACTACACGTTCGTCCGCGGAAATACCGGGTCAATCGTCGACGTGACGTTCGTCGACGAAGCTATCGCGAGTGGAATAAGGAACTGGAAAGTTCTCGACGTCTACTCGCATAGCGACCACCGGTACGTGAGCTTCGAGCTAACAACGAGCGCGAGAGCACCGCTTCGAAGAACTACCGAAGGATGGTGCGCGCGAAAGCTCGAAGTGACCGCCGTGGACGAAACGGTTGCAAGGAAGCGCGCAGCAGTCGTTGAATCCGCAAAAAGCGGCACCGGAGCGGAGGACGTCGTCCGCTCACTCAACGACGTGCTGCGAGAAAGCTGCGAGGCGTCAATGCCGAGGCGGAGCCGGGGGGCACGTCGGAAGCCGGTCTACTGGTGGAACGACACCGTAGCCGACCTGAGACGAGAGTGCCTATCCCGCCGCCGGGCAGCGCAAAGAAGACCGACTGTAGAAAACGGTCAAGCCTACCAAGAGGCTAGAAAAGCGCTCAAAGTAGCCATCAAAGAGAGCAAAGCGCGATGCTGGGAAGAGCTCTGCAAGTCGGTCGACGACGACCCGTGGGGAAGACCGTACAAAATGGTACGAAAGAAGCTGGCGGTTGGTAACGAGGACCCATTCCTGAACAACGTTGCCAACCTCGAAACGGTAATTGCCAGCCTTTTCCCGCGGCACGTCAAGACCGACTGGAACATTCCAAACAACAGCATCGCCCCCGCAGAAGAGCTTCTTCCGTTCTCTAAGGAAGAGCTGCTGGCAGCCTCAAACCGGCTCAAACCAGCAAAGGCACCGGGACCGGACTGCGTTCCAAACGCAGTCATCAAACGCGTAGCCGAGAAAGATCCCGAGTTGCTGCTAGCAGCTTTGAACGCCTGCCTTGCCCAAGGGACATTTGCCGCCCCGTGGAAACGGCAAAAGTTAGTCCTGATACCTAAGGGCAAAGCAGGGCCGCCCGGCCCGTCGGCCTACAGACCTCTGTGTATGCTAGACGGAGTCGGAAAGCTACTGGAGAGGATGCTACTACAGCGCCTCCAGTACGCCTTGGAGAACGAAGAAAGCGGGCTGTCACCGCAGCAATTTGGATTTCGCCCCGGACGCTCCACCGTAGACGCCATCAGCCAAGTCGTGCAGACGGTGAGGCTGGCATGGCAGGGGAGCGTCAAGAGGAGCGAGCACGTCGTGTTGATCGCGCTGGACGTTCGCAACGCGTTCAACACGGCGAACTGGAGCACGACTCTCACCGCACTCGCCAACATCGGAGTTCCAGTATACCTGCTGAAAATGGCAAAAAGCTATTTCAGCGGCAGGATACTGGAGTACGAGTGCATGGGCAAGAAATTCCAGCAGGAGGTCACAGCTGGCGTTCCTCAAGGGTCGGTCCTCGGACCGGCACTTTGGAACGCTATGTACGACGGACTGCTGCGACTGCCCATGCCCGAAGGCGCGAGCATCGTAGCGTTCGCGGACGACGCGGCCGTACTCGTGAAGGGGAAAACCGCGACGAATCTGCGACTCGTTGCCGAAACTGCACTAATTCACGTGAAGAGCTGGCTGGACGGAGCAGGACTAGAGCTCGCCGTCCACAAGACGGAAGCCATGCTCTTCACGCGTCGCAGAAAGCTGTCGCCGCCTTCGATCGCCATAGACGGCTTCGAGGTGCCCTACAAGCGGTCACTGCGATACCTAGGAGTCTGGCTCGATGACAAGCTGCGCTTCGCGAAACACGCGGAGATGGCAGCTGCGAAGGCGGCGAGAACGGCGAACGAACTCGCCAGGCTGATGCCGAACGTCGGTGGACCGAAATACAAGAGAAGAAAACTCTACAACGAAGTGGTCCACTCTATCCTACTCTATGGGGCCCCAGTGTGGGCGGACGCCATGAGAGTGGATAGGACGAGGCTCAGTCTGGCTAGAGTTCAACGAAGGAGTGCGCTGAGAGTCGCCTCGGCTTACAGGACAGTCTCGGAAGACGCCATCCTGGCCTTATCCGCAATTCCGCCCGTCGACCTGCTAGCCAAGGAGAGGCAGGCGATTTATAAAGGACGAGCGACGAAGGAACGGGCCAGGGAGCTGACCATGCAGGAGTGGCAAAGTCGGTGGGACGCCTCCGTTAAGGGAAGATGGACGCATAGGCTCATCGGGGATCTAAAGGCTTGGAGCCAGAGGAAACACGGTGAGCTGAGCTACCATCTTTCCCAGGCGATCACCGGACACGGGTGCTTCGGTGCCTACCTCAACAAAATAGGCAAAGAGGCAACCCGTGGGTGCCATCACTGCGAAAGTGACACCGACGACGCAGAACACACTTTGTTCGGCTGCTCAGCATGGGAAGAGCAAAGGGCACAATTAAGAGCTGCGATCGGGGTTGAGGAACCCCTGACTCCCGAAAGCATGACGCCCTCCATGCTGAGCTGCCAGTCTGCATGGTCAGCTTGGGTTATATTCGCAACTGATGTCTTGAAAACTAAAGAAAGTGAAGAGAGACTCCGCCGACAAGGCGGTCGTTAGTAAACAAAAAACTAACAAGACAACTGACATCGCGAAGTAATGCCTAACGGCGGTTTCCGGGACGTCCGTGGTGAGTAGGTGGGGGTAGGTTTTAGTCAGTAAGAATCTGACACTATCCTCCGGCGTTGCCGGGGGATGTCTTATGCAAGATTTCCTACCTCCGGAAAAAAAAAAAAAAAAAAAAAAAAAAAAAAAAGGTTAGGTTAGGTTAGGTTAGGTTAGGTTAGGTTAGGTTAGGTTAGGTTAGGTTAGGTTAGGTTAGGTTAGGTTAGGTTAGGTTAGGTTAGGTTAGGTTAGGTTAGGTTAGGTTAGGTTAGGTTAGGTTAGGTTAGGTTAGGTCTCCCCAGGGTTCGGTCTTAGGACCCTCTCTCTGGAACGTCATGTACGATGGACTGCTGAGAGCGCCCATGCCCGACGAAGCCAGAATGGTCGCCTTCGCGGACGACGTCGCAATTCTGATAACTGGAAAGTCCACGACGTCCATTAAAATCGCCGGCGAAGAAGCCCTGCGGAGCGTCAAGAGCTGGCTAGATAGCGCCGGACTGGAGCTCGCAGTCCAAAAGACGGAAGCGGTGCTCTTCACCAGGCGGAGGAAACTAGAGCCGCCCAAACTCGTCTTCGACGGCTACGAGGTACCTTTCACCAGATCAATGAGGTACCTCGGAATACACCTTGACGACAAGCTCCGCTTTGCAGTTCACGCGGACAAAGCGGCGGCCAAGGCAGCCACCGTCGCTGGAGAACTCGCTAGACTTATGCCGAACATCGGAGGACCAAAGTCGTCACGTCGACGACTATACAATGAAGTAGTCCACTCTATCCTCCTCTACGGGGCCCCTGTGTGGGCAGACTCCATGAGGGTAGAGAGAACCCGGCATAAGCTGGCTCGAGTCCAGAGAACCAGCGCGCTAAGGGTCGCCTCTGCCTACCGCACGGTTTCTGAAGCAGCCACTCTCATAGTGTCCGGCATTCCGCCGATCGACCTCCTCGCGTTCGAAAGAAAGCGCATATACAACGGGCAGCCGAAAGACGACGCCAGAAAAGCCACTTTCGAACGCTGGAGGGAACGATGGAACACGTCACCGAAGGGCCGCTGGACCCACCGGCTCATTCCGGACTCGAAGGTCTGGAGCGAGAGGGGTCGAGGCGAACTGAGCTTCCACATGACCCAGGTGCTAACCGGACACGGCTGCTTTGGCGCCTACTTGAAGAGAATAGGCAAAGAAGCCACCGAAGAATGCCACCACTGTGGAGACCCTAAAGACGACGCCGACCACACCCTTTTCAAATGCGCAGCATGGACGGAAGACAGGACCCGGCTGAAACAAACCCTTGGCGCTGACACCCACGCTAACAACGACAACGAAGTGTCAGCCGAGCAGATGGTCAAGTCCATGCTCCAGACCAAAGAAAAATGGCTAGCGTGGACGGCGTTCGCTACCACAGTGATGAGGGCAAAAGAGGACGCCGAGCGACTTAGGCGACAAGCCTCTCAAACTCCGCCACCGCCTGCTGAACCACCATAGCCTCAGCGCACGCGCGCAAGTAGCGCCAGGAGCAGACGACGACTGCCGAACGGTTCACGACTAACCACGTGATCGACAGTCGTCGCACCCGCACTTGCACGCGCGCAGCCCCCCCCCCCCAGGAGAAGCAGCCGACGACCATCGCACTGTTCCGATCGATCGATGGTCATCCCAAGAAGCTCAGATGACTACAGTCGTACAAAAGCGACCGATAGTCGTCACCCAAGGAGAGACAGGGAGATCGAGAGGTGATATATTTTATTGATTTATTACCTTTTGAGCTACCCGAGACAAAATGAAGTGCGCTAGAAGTGCGCCGGGCCACGCTGCCTCTCGAAGCATTACAGACAAGTTAAGTACCGAGAGGCAGTAGGAGCGGAGGGGGGTTTTAGTGGGTAAGAATCCCACACTGCCACTGTATCTGTAGACACGGTGGCGCCTTTTGAAGGTTTCCCCCCTCACAGAAAAAAAAAAAAAAAAAAAAAAAAAAAAAAAAAAAAAAAAAAAAAAAAAAAAAAGGTTAGGTTAGGTTAGGTTAGGTTAGGTTAGGTTAGGTTAGGTTAGGTTAGGTTAGGTTAGGTTAGGTTAGGTTAGGTTAGGTTAGGTTAGGTTAGGTTAGGTTAGGTTAGGTTAGGTTAGGTTAGGTTAGGTTAGGTTAGGTTAGGTTAGGTTAGGTTAGGTTAGGTTAGGTTAGGTTAGGTTAGGTTAGGTTAGGTTAGGTTAGGTTAGGTTAGGTTAGGTTAGGTTAGGTTAGGTTAGGTTAGGTTAGGTTAGGTTAGGTTAGGTTGAGTCGCGCACTGGCACTTATACAGAGAGGACGTGCGGCCGGTGCTCACGGCGAAAGGGGCGCAGGCCCAACAGGCGGGCGCATTCCCCAGCAATCTTGAAGATTGGAAGACCAGCTGGACAGACCAGCTGCTGGAGAAAGTGACAACTTTTACAGTGATAGTGAGACACTGAAAGTGCTCCCGGGAAAGCCGGAAAACCTGGACTCGGAATTTTCCGGGTTTTCACCCCATTTTTCCGAGCTTTTCCGACATTTGGAGGAATTTAGGAATTTTCCGGATTTTCCGAATTTTCCTAAAGTTTTTCCGGTACCAGCAACTGACACACAAAAACCGAGTTCTTAAAGGCACTTTTCCGGGATTTTTCCTGGTAAGTAATCGGTTTTTCCAGAATTTTCCGGGCTTTTTGGGTTAATGAATTGCACACCGACAGCATTCCAATAAAATTTTCCGGAATTTCTAAAGTTGGAAGGAAAATTTTCCGAATTTTCCAAACTTCCTCGTGTGTCAAACTTTGCAAAGGAGAAAAAATTTTGTTATTTTATTTTCTTTTCAAAGACTTCCAGGGACTTGTACAATTAGTTACTAAGGGTTAGTTTAGATTTTTTTTGTTTCTTGTTTTTTTTAATTTGGAAAAAAAATATGGAGTTACAGTGGGAGCGAATAAAGGCTGCCATCGAGCATTTAGAAGGGTTTATCAAGGGGCACAGAAATGTGCACTCCCCGATAAAAGAAGGAGTGTTAGAGATAAGGCGGGCTTTTAACGCCATAAAAGAGGCCACTAGGCAAACCGCAAGGACCGCTTTGACGCCGGCTCTTGCATCGGAGACTTGTTCTGTCGCAGTACCTGCGATGACAGCTGCGCCTTCGCAGGCGCCTAAACCTGTGACTACACCGGTACCAGCACAGGCGGACTGGCAGCTTGCAAAGCCGCATAAAAAAAACGAAAAAAGGAGGGCGCCAAAGGACACAGCGAGTGTCGTACAGGCGCAGGCACAGGCGAAGAAAAACGCTCTGTCAAAAAGCGCTCCCGCGAAGGTCACCTCGAACACGGCAAAAAGGGACGCCAAAACGCGAGCCCCACTCGGCCCGCGAAACGAGGCAATCGTGATTGCGACTGGCAAAATCACGTACGCGGAAGTGATCCGCGCAATCAGAAAATCGGTAGTGCTTCCAGAGCAAGCAGAAGTAAAAAAAATCCGGAAAACAAGAAGCGGAGAAGTGCTTCTGGAATTAAAGCGCGGATCACAAAACGCGACGGAGCTTCTCGCAGCGATTGCCTCCGAAATGGGCGAAGAAAACCCCGCGAAAATTCTCACTCCCCAAACGAGAGTGACTTTGCGGGATCTCGACGGCGGCACAGACATAGAGGAGGTCAAAGAGGCGTTAGCTGCAGCTCAACCAGAGCTGAAGGACCTCAAAGTCCTTTCGCTGCGACCCTCTTACGGCGGAACACAGACAGCAGTGGTCTTACTGCCCACAGAGCATGCTGTGAAACTTCTAAAAATTGGGAAAGTCCGCGTCGGCTGGATCAACAGCCGCGTGCGGGAAGCCCCACGGCAACCGGAACGCTGCTACAGGTGCCGCGAAACAGGCCACATCGCAGCGAAATGCACATCCCCCAGAGACAGGAGCAAAGAGTGCTTTCGCTGCGGTCTAGAGGGCCACAAGGCAGCGACGTGTTCCGGCAAGAAGGTCGCCGCGATGGAAACGAGCGCATCAACGTCCTGCAAATAAACCTTAACGGGTGCAGGACGGCCCAAGACTTGATGATGCACACTTCCATCGAAAAAGGCGCGGACCTAGTTCTCATATCAGAGCAACACCACCATTCTTCGCACCGTTGGTACGGAGGATCTGGCTCCAAGTGCGCCATTTATGTGCCGTCGTCGAGACTTAGGGAGAGCGGCGTCGGAGCGGCAGACGGTGAGGGCTTCGTATGGGTCGAGGCCGGGGGGATACGGTTTTACAGCTGTTATTACTCCCCGAACTCGCCCATCGAGGCTTTCATCGGCGACATGGCCCGGCTAGCAGAGGACGTCAGGACTTCGACACTGCCCGTCGTCGTCGCCGGGGACTTTAACGCCAAGGCACCGGAGTGGGGATCATCCACGACGGACCGCCGAGGAGTTGTGCTTTCGGAGACGGCGTCGCAGCTTCACCTGCACGCGGCTAATCGAGGAAGCGCCTTCACATTTCGACGTGGAGATAGCGGTTCCATATTAGACGTATCATTCACAAGCGAGTCGATCGCAAATCGAATTGCGAAATGGGAAGTTCTGGAAAATACATACTCGGGCAGCGACCACTTATACATAGAGTTTCAGCTTGCCGATCGAGCAGAAAGAAGCAGACTTCCCACAAGCACCGGTTGGGCGGTCGGCAAGCTGGACAGCAATAAGCTGGACAGGGCGGTGGCCGCTGAGAGAAGCAAAGTGATCGACTTGGCACGCAGAGGAGCACCAGCCGAGATCACCGTGAAGGCGCTTAACGACCTCCTTAGCCGCGGCTGCGATGCGTCCATGCCTCCAAGAAGAGGACAGCTTCGTAGGCCGACCTACTGGTGGACCGAAGCGATCGCGGAACTTCGCCGAAAGTGTCTCTCTGCGCGCCGAAGAGCGCAGAGAAGACGCGGTGACGAGTCGCTTCGAGAAGCTTATAAGGGAGCCCGGAAAGCTCTTAACATCGAGATCAGCACAAGCAAATCGCGATGCTGGAACGAGATGTGCGCCACGCTGGCCCTAGACCCGTGGGGCACACCGTATAAACTTGTAAGGAAAAAGCTGCGAAGAGCGACCGTCGACCCATACCTCGAAAATAAAGAAAATATGGAATTAATAGTCGACGGCCTCTTCCCGCAGCATCCGGAACTATCCAAAATAAGCATCGCAGCAGACAACGCAGGGAACAACTCCCTTCTGTTCAGCGTGGAAGAATTGACCAATGCTGCAAAAAGGCTTAGCGTGAAAAAGGCTCCTGGCCCGGACGGCGTGCCTAATGCAGTCATACGCCAAATCGCCGCAACAGACCCAGAACTGCTGCTTGCTGCTTACAACACGTGCCTTAGCGAGGGCACGTTTGCCAAACCCTGGAAAAGGCAGAGGCTTGTGCTGATCTCCAAGGGCAAGGGAGCTGAACCCGGTCCATCCGCGTACCGCCCCCTGTGCATGCTAGACGGTTGTGGCAAAATATTAGAGAGATTGATCCTGCAGCGCCTCCACGCCACTCTAGAGGACCAAACGACCGGACTGTCGGAGAAGCAGCATGGTTTTCGCTCCGGCAGATCCACAATTAAAGCTATCGAGAGCGTCGTAGCAAGAGTAAGGAAGGCGTGGGAAGGCAGCGTTAAAGCTAGCAGCCACGCTGTACTTATAGCTCTCGACGTACGAAACGCTTTTAATTCGGCCAGATGGACACTAATTTTAAAAGCGCTGACAGAAAAGAAAGCTCCAGCGCCCCTAGTGAGACTCGTCGAGAGCTATTTCGCTGATAGGGTGCTGGAGTACGAAAGCGGGGCTAGTAAACGCCTCCGCCGAGTGACGGCAGGCGTTCCGCAGGGGTCGGTACTCGGACCTACACTCTGGAACGTTATGTACGACGAGCTGCTGCGAGTGGCCATGCCGGACGGCGTGGAACTCGTCGCCTTCGCGGACGACGTCGCGGTGATGGCCACCGCCAAGACGACCACGCAGCTGCAGACTGTCGCAGAAGAGGCGCTACATGCGATCCAGAGATGGATGGACCACGCCGGGCTCACGCTAGCGACTGAGAAGACCGAAGCAGTCTTCTTCACTAGGAAGCGGAAGCTACCGCCGCCCAAGATAGCTTGGAACGGCAACATAGTAGCTTTTAAAAGAGCAATACGCTACTTGGGCGTGCAAATCGACGACAAGCTGCGTTTTGCAGCCCACGCGGAAGCGACTGCGGCCAAAGCCGCCAGAGTCGCTGAAGATCTCGCCAGGCTGATGCCGAACGTGGGTGGACCCAAGCAGAGAAGAAGAAACCTGTATAATGAGGTGGTCCACTCAGTCCTTCTCTACGGCGCCCCGATATGGGCGCAAGCGACGAAAATAGAGAGGACTCGGCTCACACTGGCGAGAGTCCAACGCAGAAGCGCTCTGAGGGTAGCTTCCGCCTACAGGACAGTGTCCGAGGATGCCATCTTAGCCCTGTGCGGCATTCCACCGTTGGACCTACTCGCCTTAGAGAGGCAGTCGGTCTACTACGGACAAGAGAAAGCAGCCGCCAGAAAGGCGACATTCACGGAGTGGCAGCGAAGATGGAACGAGTCCACCAAAGGCAGGTGGACGCACAGACTAGTCGCCGACCTGTCCGCCTGGACGGGAAGGACACACGGCGGCGAGCTGTCGTTCCATCTTACGCAAGTAATGACCGGGCACGGCTGCTTCGGTCAGTATCTTAGAAGAATCGGCAAGACAGCAAGCGCCGCGTGCCTCCACTGCGACACCGCTGAAGACGACGACGCAGAGCACACCGTCTTCAAGTGCACAGCGTGGACGGCGAACAGAGCGGCGCTGGAAAGGGCCATAGGAAGAACTGCATCAGCAGACACTATGGTCCAATCCATGCTGGAAAACCGAATAAACTGGGAGGCATGGACGGATTATGCGTCCGACGTCATAAAAATAAAAGAAGAAGCTGAAAGAAAGCTCAAGATAGCGGCCCTGACGGGACAGAGTCTCTAAACTGGACGAGCTGAAGTGCAATATCGGAAGATAGTACCGGCCGTCCAGGAGAGGGCTGGGGAGAGGTTTTAGCCGGTAGGTCGCTGCTTGCAGCGGAATCCGGCACAATCACCAGCAATCTGGACGCTGGTGAAGTCTTTCGAAGATTTCCTCTCCTCACAACAAAAAAAAAAAAAAAAAAAAAAAAAAAAAAAAAAAAAAAAAAAAAGGTTAGGTTAGGTTAGGTTAGGTTAGGTTAGGTTAGGTTAGGTTAGGTTAGGTTAGGTTAGGTTAGGTTAGGTTAGGTTAGGTTAGGTTAGGTTAGGTTAGGTTAGGTTAGGTTAGGTTAGGTTAGGTTAGGTTAGGTTAGGTTAGGTTAGGTTAGGTTAGGTTAGGTTAGGTTAGGTTAGGTTAGGTTAGGTTAGGTTAGGTTAGGTTAGGTTAGGTTAGGTTAGGTTAGGTTAGGTTAGGTTAGGTTAGGTTAGGTTAGGTTAGGTTAGGTTAGGTTAGGTTAGGTTAGGTTAGGTTAGGTTAGGTTAGGTTAGGTTAGGTTAGGTTAGGTTAGGTTAGGTTAGGTTAGGTTAGGTTAGGTTAGGTTAGGTTAGGTTAGGTTAGGTTAGGTTAGGTTAGGTTAGGTTAGGTTAGGTTAGGTTAGGTTAGGTTAGGTTAGGTTAGGTTAGGTTAGGTTAGGTTAGGTTAGGTTAGGTTAGGTTAGGTTAGGTTAGGTTAGGTTAGGTTAGGTTAGGTTAGGTTAGGTTAGGTTAGGTTAGGTTAGGTTAGGTTAGGTTAGGTTAGGTTAGGTTAGGTTAGGTTAGGTTAGGTTAGGTTAGGTTAGGTTAGGTTAGGTTAGGTTAGGTTAGGTTAGGTTAGGTTAGGTTAGGTTAGGTTAGGTTAGGTTAGGTTAGGTTAGGTTAGGTTAGGTTAGGTTAGGTTAGGTTAGGTTAGGTTAGGTTAGGTTAGGTTAGGTTAGGTTAGGTTAGGTTAGGTTAGGTTAGGTTAGGTTAGGTTAGGTTAGGTTAGGTTAGGTTAGGTTAGGTTAGGTTAGGTTAGGTTAGGTTAGGTTAGGTTAGGTTAGGTTAGGTTAGGTTAGGTTAGGTTAGGTTAGGTTAGGTTAGGTTAGGTTAGGTTAGGTTAGGTTAGGTTAGGTTAGGTTAGGTTAGGTTAGGTTAGGTTAGGTTAGGTTAGGTTAGGTTAGGTTAGGTTAGGTTAGGTTAGGTTAGGTTAGGTTAGGTTAGGTTAGGTTAGGTTAGGTTAGGTTAGGTTAGGTTAGGTTAGGTTAGGTTAGGTTAGGTTAGGTTAGGTTAGGTTAGGTTAGGTTAGGTTAGGTTAGGTTAGGTTAGGTTAGGTTAGGTTAGGTTAGGTTAGGTTAGGTTAGGTTAGGTTAGGTTAGGTTAGGTTAGGTTAGGTTAGGTTAGGTTAGGTTAGGTTAGGTTAGGTTAGGTTAGGTTAGGTTAGGTTAGGTTAGGTTAGGTTAGGTTAGGTTAGGTTAGGTTAGGTTAGGTTAGGTTAGGTTAGGTTAGGTTAGGTTAGGTTAGGTTAGGTTAGGTTAGGTTAGGTTAGGTTAGGTTAGGTTAGGTTAGGTTAGGTTAGGTTAGGTTAGGTTAGGTTAGGTTAGGTTAGGTTAGGTTAGGTTAGGTTAGGTTAGGTTAGGTTAGGTTAGGTTAGGTTAGGTTAGGTTAGGTTAGGTTAGGTTAGGTTAGGTTAGGTTAGGTTAGGTTAGGTTAGGTTAGGTTAGGTTAGGTTAGGTTAGGTTAGGTTAGGTTAGGTTAGGTTAGGTTAGGTTAGGTTAGGTTAGGTTAGGTTAGGTTAGGTTAGGTTAGGTTAGGTTAGGTTAGGTTAGGTTAGGTTAGGTTAGGTTAGGTTAGGTTAGGTTAGGTTAGGTTAGGTTAGGTTAGGTTAGGTTAGGTTAGGTTAGGTTAGGTTAGGTTAGGTTAGGTTAGGTTAGGTTAGGTTAGGTTAGGTTAGGTTAGGTTAGGTTAGGTTAGGTTAGGTTAGGTTAGGTTAGGTTAGGTTAGGTTAGGTTAGGTTAGGTTAGGTTAGGTTAGGTTAGGTTAGGTTAGGTTAGGTTAGGTTAGGTTAGGTTAGGTTAGGTTAGGTTAGGTTAGGTTAGGTTAGGTTAGGTTAGGTTAGGTTAGGTTAGGTTAGGTTAGGTTAGGTTAGGTTAGGTTAGGTTAGGTTAGGTTAGGTTAGGTTAGGTTAGGTTAGGTTAGGTTAGGTTAGGTTAGGTTAGGTTATCTCTCGGGAGGACCAGCCGAATCTCCTGAGTAAGAAGGCTTATCCGGCCAAGCGGGGCTCTGGTCGGATGGACCATGTTCCCTAGCTAATCGTGGGATCAACTTATGGAGCAACTAACAAATAAAAACTTGACGTTAAAAAAAGCACTGGAGGACCTCGAAAAAGAAATTTTCGAGGTCGAAGAATTCACAAAGGCGCACGCAAACGCGCACAAACCGATCAAGGAAGGCATTAAAGCCATAAGGCTCGCCTTCCTTAAAACAGTGAAGGCAATTGACGGGATAAATGTCTCACCGAAGATTTCGGTAGGACACGCATCAACCCAAACCGTCGAAGCAACAAAGGAGATTGCAAAAGCAGCGCCCACTCCACGCCAAAAAGAAGAGGTACCGAAGAGGACGGCGCCCATCTCTAAAGGAGTAAACGGAGTAACCGCCAGACCGCAGGAAGGCTGGACTACAGTCGGGGCGGCAGGAAAAAAGAAGAAAAAGACGAAACCCGATTCTCAAACGAAAAAAAAAGAGGTGACGAAGGGGGACGACAAAGTCTCCACCGCACGTGTCCGCAAAGCACCGGAGCCTGGGCCTACGATAAAGCCTAAAAATAGGCACCCCAAGGCAGGAAGAGTGCCCGCCGACACCATCATATTAAAAAAAGCTGATGGTGAAGGAGCTGCGTCCTACGCAGAAATTTTGCGTAGCGTCCACGCTTCGACAAAAAATAAAAAATTGGACGTCAAAGCCGTGCGAAAGACGCAGCGCGGAGAATTAATCTTCCGAATGGGAAGAAAAGCCGACGGGGCCGAAGCAGACGCTCTGCAGGCAATTATTACAGAGGCGGCCGGACCACTTGCCAAGATCCATCGAGTGGTGCAAAGCCGGGATGTCGAGATTCGAGATCTCGACGAGGGAGTGACCCCAGAAGAGGTCATCGAAGCCCTAAAGGAGAACAAAATCTCGACATCCAGCGCCAAACTAAGACCGGCGCACAGCGGCACCCAAGCGTGCATGATAAAACTGCCGTGCACGCCAGAGACCGACGCCCTGCTGAGAAACGGGCGCATCAAGATCGGTCTCGTGAGGTGCCGCATCAGAGAAAGCGTCAAAGTTAGACGTTGCTACCGGTGCATGGGCTACGGGCACTTTGCAGCAAAATGCAAAGCGCCCGACCGCAGCAAATTGTGTCTACGATGCGGGCAGGATGGCCACAAAATTGCCAACTGTACCAACGCACCAAAATGCCCGCTCTGCACCGACAGCGACAACGGCGGACAGCGACGTCAACAAACCCCAGCAGCGCACACAAGCGGCAGTAGGCGGTGCCCTAAATTTAGGGCGGAATGGGAAAGGTGTCTGAAGAACGCGACAAAATGATTCGCGTTCTTCAGATAAACCTGAACCACAGCCAGGCGGCTCAAGACCTGCTGCATCAGACGGCCAGCGAGCTGCGCGTAGATCTAGTCATCGTGTCGGAGCAACACAGAAACTCAGCAAGCCGATGGTACTCCGACACGGGCTCTAAAGCGGCGATCTACTTGCCAACGAGCCATCTACGTGTAGCAAACGCTCCGGAAGTCGGCGGAGACGGATACGTCTGGGTGGAGGCGGGAGGCTATAGAATATATAGCTGTTATTTCTCTCCCAACTCCACAATCGACGAGTTCGCCGACAGCCTGAGCGAGCTGGCCGAAAGTGTAAGAACGTCGACACTGCCCGTCATACTGGCCGGCGACTTCAACGCCAAGGCGCCGGAATGGGGAGCTGCGGTGACAGACAGTAGAGGAAGCTTGCTCTCGGAGATGGCGGCGCAAATGCGCCTACTAGCAGCAAACGTCGGCAACCACTACACGTTCGTCCGCGGAAATACCGGGTCAATCGTCGACGTGACGTTCGTCGACGAAGCTATCGCGAGTGGAATAAGGAACTGGAAAGTTCTCGACGTCTACTCGCATAGCGACCACCGGTACGTGAGCTTCGAGCTAACAACGAGCGCGAGAGCACCGCTTCGAAGAACTACCGAAGGATGGTGCGCGCGAAAGCTCGAAGTGACCGCCGTGGACGAAACGGTTGCAAGGAAGCGCGCAGCAGTCGTTGAATCCGCAAAAAGCGGCACCGGAGCGGAGGACGTCGTCCGCTCACTCAACGACGTGCTGCGAGAAAGCTGCGAGGCGTCAATGCCGAGGCGGAGCCGGGGGGCACGTCGGAAGCCGGTCTACTGGTGGAACGACACCGTAGCCGACCTGAGACGAGAGTGCCTATCCCGCCGCCGGGCAGCGCAAAGAAGACCGACTGCAGAAAACGGTCAAGCTTACCAAGAGGCTAGAAAAGCGCTCAAAGTAGCCATCAAAGAGAGCAAAGCGCGATGCTGGGAAGAGCTCTGCAAGTCGGTCGACGACGACCCGTGGGGAAGACCGTACAAAATGGTACGAAAGAAGCTGGCGGTTGGTAACGAGGACCCATTCCTGAACAACGTTGCCAACCTCGAAACGGTAATTGCCAGCCTTTTCCCGCGGCACGTCAAGACCGACTGGAACATTCCAAACAACAGCATCGCCCCCGCAGAAGAGTTTCTTCCGTTCTCTAAGGAAGAGCTGCTGGCAGCCTCAAACCGGCTCAAACCAGCAAAGGCACCGGGACCGGACTGCGTTCCAAACGCAGTCATCAAACGCGTAGCCGAGAAAGATCCCGAGTTGCTGCTAGCAGCTTTGAACGCCTGCCTTGCCCAAGGGACATTTGCCGCCCCGTGGAAACGGCAAAAGTTAGTCCTGATACCTAAGGGCAAAGCAGGGCCACCCGGTCCGTCGGCATACAGACCTCTGTGTATGCTAGACGGAGTTGGAAAGCTGCTGGAGAGGATGCTTCTACAGCGCCTCCAGCACACTTTGGAGAACGGAGAAAGCGGATTGTCACCGCAGCAGTACGGATTTCGCCCCGGACGCTCTACCGTAGACGCCATCAGCCAAGTCGTAGATACGGTGAGGCTGGCATGGCAGGGAAGCGTCAAGCGGAGCGAGCACGTCGTGTTGATCGCGTTGGACATCCGCAACGCGTTCAACACGGCCAACTGGCGCACGACTCTCAGTGCACTCGCCGACATCGGTGCTCCAGTATACCTGCTGAAAATGGCACGAAGCTATTTCAGCGACAGGGTACTGGAGTACGAGTGCATGGGCAAAAAATTCCAGCAGGAGGTCACAGCTGGCGTTCCGCAAGGGTCGGTCCTCGGACCGGCACTTTGGAACGTCATGTACGACGGACTGCTGCGACTGCCCATGCCTGACGGCGCTAACATAGTAGCGTTCGCAGACGACGCGGCCCTACTTGTGAAGGGTAAAAATGCGACAAACCTGCGACTAATAGCTGAAACTGCATTAATTCACGTAAAGAGCTGGCTGGACCGAGCTGGACTTGAACTCGCCGTTCACAAGACGGAAGCTATACTCTTCACGCGTCGCAGGAATATGTCCCCGCCTTCGATCGCCATAAACGACTTCGAGGTGCCGTACAAGCGGTCGCTGCGATACCTCGGAGTATGGCTCGACGACAAGCTGCGCTTCGCGAAGCACGCGGAGGAGGCAGCCGCGAAGGCGGCTAGAACGGCGAACGAACTAGCCAGACTTATGCCTAACGTCGGTGGACCAAAGTACAAGAGACGAAAATTGTACAACGAAGTGGTCCACTCTATTTTACTCTACGGGGCCCCGGTGTGGGCAGACGCCATGAGACGAGGCAAAGTCTGGCGAAAGTTCAACGCAGGAGTGCACTGAGAGTCGCATCAGCCTACAGGACGGTCTCGGAAGACGCCATCCTGGCCTTATCTGCAATTCCGCCCGTCGACCTGCTAGCCAAGGAGAGGCAGGCGACCTACAAAGGACGGGCGACGAAGGAACGGGCCAGGGAGCTGACCATGCAGGAGTGGCAAAGTCGGTGGAACGCCTCCCCTAAAGGAAGATGGACCCATAGGCTTATCGGGGATTTAAAGGCGTGGAGTGAGAGAAAACACGGTGAGCTCAGCTACCATCTCACCCAGGCATTAACAGGCCACGGTTGCTTCGGAGTCTACCTTAACAGGATAGGCAAAGAGGCAACCAGTGAATGCTACCACTGCGAAAGCGACGCCGATGACGCAGAACACACTTTGTTCGGCTGCTCAGCATGGGAAGAGCAAAGGGCACAATTAAGAGCTGCGATCGGGAGTGAGGAACCCCTGACTCCCGAAAGCATGACGCCCTCCATGCTGAGCTGCCAGTCTGCATGGTCAGCTTGGGTTATATTCGCAACTGATGTCTTGAAAATTAAAGAAAGTGAAGAGAGACTCCGCCGACAAGGCGGTCGTTAGTAAACAAAAAACTAACAAGACAACTGACATCGCGAAGTAAT